>NW_005871193.1:1327572-1413222 GCF_000147115.1 Myotis lucifugus | reverse complement strand
TTATGTTCATTGTAGATTTTGAGTCCCACAACTAACTTGAGAAGTGTGCATATATGTATGTATTTTCTTCCTGAAGACACTGAGTCTGAAAACAACTGCGACTTACTCTAGGCCAGCGGTTCTCAACCTGTGGGTCGCGACCCCCTTGGGGTCGAACAACCTTCACAGGGGTCGCCTAAGACCATCGGAAAACACATATATAATTACATATTGTTTTTTGTGATTAATCACTATGCTTTAATTGTGTCAATTTGTAACAATGGAAATACATCCTGCATATCAAATATTTACATTACGGTTCATAACAGTAGCAAAATTACAGTTATGAAGTAGTAACGACAATAATTTTATGGTCGGGGGTCACCACAACATGAGGAACTGCATTAAAGGGTCGCGGCATTAGGAAGGTTGAGAACCACTGCCTTAGATTGTCAAATAAAAAAATGACAACACAACAATAGCCATCTGGTGTGAACGAATCAAAAGTATACCTTTTTTTTGGTCAGATCGGCAAAAAATACAGTATATTTTTGGTGTGCTGCAGAATTTTAGTAATTAGTAATTTTACTAATTTTAGTAATTAGTTTATGTGTGCCGTGAGATGAAAAAGGTTGGAAATCGCTGCGTTAACCACCTGTTGATGTTTTCGGAAAAGCTTCTGGTCAACAGTAGGCTATTCGTTGCGAAACTTGGGGGAGTGAAATGTTATACTTGGATTTCGACGGCTGAGGGTGGGGGGTCTGCACTCCTAAACCCTACGTTGTTCAAGGATCAACCTCAGAGGTGCTCAACGGGGGGTGACCCTCAGACCAGAACAGAGGATCCAACCCAAAATTGGCGTAGCTGTATAAACGCACCCATTTCCATAGGGCCCTGTAAAAAAGTGGGCTCACTCCTGATTTTCATTTCCAATGTACAAAACCACACAGTCCCGGGAACTCCCAGGTACCCAAACAGTCCCTGACCCTATGACTGTCCCCGTGTCCACCCACCAGGGGACAGAAAAGATGCAAATATCCAACCGTGAGAAAGAGGAGCGAGGTCTGCCAAACACCATGGGGAAGTAGACTAGGAGGCTAGGGTGTCACCTTTGTTCTGGGTATCAGAGAAGTCCTTTCTGGATCCCCTTCAGTGCTGGTCACCATGGCAGGAGCCTCCCCCGAGGGTGGGACACATCTGGAAGAATATGAAACGGCAACCTTTAAAATTCAGCCCCTTTGGGCATTTCACTTCCTCTTTCCGAACCTGTTCCCCTGTTTATAAGCTGAGAGGGATGGGCTAACTAGATCTAATTTCTGACATTTTGTTGTTCTAGAATTCCACCCTCGTAAAAATGGACATAAAGGGTGATACTCAAGTTAACCAGAAATAGCAACTTCGAGTTTCAATCAGATAGGCCTCATCTCTAGGAACACACATTTCTAAGTGCAGGCACTGACCATTTTTTAGGAGGAAAATAAGTCATCCCAAATTTCTAATGAATAATTTTTTGGGGAAAGCGGTTTTGCAAGAAAGTACCAGAGGTGGATGCACCTGGGAAATTTTGGGGAAAGCATTTTTACAAGCAATTACTTGAATGAAACCTTGAATGTAATTCAGTTCCAAGATGAAATCAGCAAGTATATAAAGAATTACCAGCAGCTTAAGCAGTGCTCATGGATTCCTCTGCTAGTTCCCACCAAGCCCCAGGTGAATTGGGAGGGCCAAATGTTTCTGTTTCATTGACTGCCCAACCAAGTTTCAGAGAAACAAAGCACCAACAGATTATGCTGTTGTGAGCACTTTGGTGGCCGGGACCATATTTTACACTCCACAGTACTTAGAGGTGATGGATGGGGAAAAACACTTCCTGGCATTCTGTACACATTGCAATTAAATCAATTTGCATATAATAAATACTGTTTAACCTTGGGGGAGCCGCTTAATGGCCCAGACCCCAGAGTCTCTATTTTCTCCTCCGTTAACAGGGAAGTCAAGTGTCTCCCTCACAGAATTTGTCAAGAGGAGTACGCGAGACCTTGGACCCTTCCAGCACCGGTCCTCCCTCGCTGGGTGTCGAGGCCCAGCTTTATGGCTTTTCTCTTCAACAGCATGCATTTTCTGAATCCCATTCATAACATTTTAATTATTTTTTTTATTATGTTTTTATTGATTTCAGGGGGGAACAGAGAGGGGAGAGAGATAGAAACATCAATGATGAGAGAGAATCATTGATCAGATGCCTCCTGCACAGCCCGTACTGGGGATTGAGCCTGCAACCCGGGCATGTGCCCTGACTGGGAATGGAACCGTGACCTCCTGGTTCATAGGTTGATACTCAACCACTGAGCCACGCCAGCCGGGCTCACTCATAACATTTTTAAATTGCCAGGCTGGTCTGCTTCCCTCCACATATACCAGTCCTTTGCAGCTCAGAGTGAATCTTAAGGAAAAAAATACCTGCAGGGAGATATTCTCAGGGACCTGGTTCCCAGTGAAGAAGAGTAACTAATTAAGAGCTACTACTGGAGCACTGAACTGGGCACTACATGTCTGTAATCCTCATAATAACACTGGGCACTTTGCGTGGTTTTACGCCCATTTCCCAGATGAGGAAACTGAGGCTTTACAACAGTTTAGCAGAGTTCTCTGGATCCAGTTCTGTCTGGACTCAAAGTCCGTGCACCCCTTAGCCAGAGCCCTGCTGGTTGCTGCTGCTACTGCAGACAGATCTTTAGTCTCAGGGACCAAGAGACTAATGTCATAAAGAACAAACTGCAATCAAATTCCACCTCCTGCAATGCCAACACATAATTGAAGAATCCCCTCTGAAACCTCTACGTAGATATGCTCACACAGACACACATTTCTCAAAATCATTTAAAATCCTACCTGCCCCGACAGTACTTACCTCCGGGACCATGAGCAAGGTCTGATCCCAGCCTGTGTTTCAGCGATGTCCTGACGGAAACATCTCCCCACTCCCCCACCCCCACCCCCGCCCCACCCCGAAGCTTCTCAGTCGCTGGAGGTCAGTGGCAAATGTTTCAACATTTCCAATAGGGTGGGGGCCGCTACTCAGAAGATAAGGATCTAGCTCAGTTGAGTAGAGCAGGGGGAAGCCACAGAGGACACCTCCTCTTTTCGCAGGGCCCTACCCTGCTCCTTCGTGCAGGCAGCTGACTAGATGGAGGAGATTAGTGGTCTCTTTCTCTCCATGTGAGCTCACGTTTAAATACCACGAATATGCACAGCACCTGGTAGAGTGGAAGCGCACTGGAGGAGGAGTCAGGAGGCCTGGGTTCAAGCCCCAGCTCTGGCACCAACTCGCTGCAAGAGCTCAGACAAATCTCTTTCCCATCGGGGCACTGGTGTCCTTCCTCTATAAAATGAAGAAGTCGGTTTCTAGATATTGGAGAAAGTCTCTTCCAACTTGGCCCAACTCTGAATTTGTGCGTGGTGAGGCCGTAGATTGGGACGGTGTGTATGGGGCATACGGCAACTGGTGAGGATCATTTTTCAAGAACAACTTCTTTACCATTAAACATTGAATCAGGCCAACCTGAGACAGCTGTTGCGGCTGTTCAGCGAGACTTCCTAGCTGGGCTCTCTACACCCTCAGGGTTTGCCCTGCCAGTTTCAACATACACTTCCCTGTGCTGCTAACTCTGCCATGGCCTCTAAGTCATTAACTCCAGCTACAGTTAACCTACAGGAATCAGGCCGAGCTTCATGGTTGGCCACTTCGGTTATCCTTTTACACGAGTCCAGTGTAGATGTGGTAACAGCTAGCGTGGTGGGACGTTCACACTGCTCTGCTCGTCTGTGTGGTCTGCTCTCCTCCAGTGCTCACAGGTCCAAAGAAGGATCTTTGAACATGACATGTTTTGGGTTGTTCCAGTGTACTCTCCTTAGGATCGTGCTGCATCAATAGAAAGTCAACTTGACCTGGGCCACAGTGGCCTGGCGATCAGGGGCCTTGGGCCTCTCTGGACTACATTTTCGCCACATGGAATTGTAAGGAGTTTTGATTAGATTGTCCATGGCTCTGCTCTAAGTAGTAAAGTAAGAATTATTGACTGTCGCCGTAACCGGTTTGGCTCAGGGGATAGAGCGTCGGTCTGCGGACTGAAAGGTCCCAGGTTCGATTCCGGTCAAGGGCATGTACCTTGGTTGCGGGCACATCCCCAGTAGAGGGTGTGCAGGAGGCAGCTGATAGATGTTTCTCTCTCATCGATGTTTCTAACTCTCTATCCCTCTCCCTTCCTCTCTGTAAAAAATCAATAAAATATATTTTAAAAAAAAAGAATTATTGACTGTCTTCTTCTCTGTATCCCTGGCCTCCAAAACTCAGCCTGTACCTGGTAGGTACTCAACAAATGTTTGTGGCATGAATGAATGAGTGAATGGATTAAAGTGCTCTGTGAGAGCGGATGGGGTATGCTCGCATCTCACACACGGCCTCACGGCACGCGTTTGCTGAAGATGAGATGATTCTCTCAAATGCACTCAGCCTGCTCCTGCCCAGAGGCCACTGGGGAGGGATTCGCACTCGGGCTGCTTGAAGCGCTCCCTCTCCCAAGGCTCCTCTGCCAAGCCTGGTGACAGGACCCCCTTCCCTCTGCTGGCAGACTCCAGCCTCAACGACAGGATTCAAGGGGAGATCAAAACAGTGATAAATGAAGTTATATCACCTGTTGATGTTAAACAGGAAGCTATTTCTGATAGTTTATCACCTGATGGCGAAAGAGCAGCTGATGGAGGTGGATAACACACTTGCACCTCTCCCCCCACCACACACACACACACACACACGCACACACACGCACACACGTTTCTAAGACCACATCCCTCCCAAGTTCTTCTCCCTTTGCACTGTGTCTCCCAGGGAATGCAGCCACTCTCTAAAGGAGAATCATTTCTGAACATGAAGTGTCAACAGAATTAGGAATTTTTGAAAAGGGCGGAAAAAGCCCTCCTCACTATCCAATCTCCCTAATACATTTTTGCATAATGCTTTCCCTGCAGACTTAGACTTTTAAAAAAAATAGACTTCCAAATTGTTTTCCACATTATAACGAATGAGCTTTTAAAACCCACAACTCTTGCCCTAGCTGGATTGGCTCTGTGGATAGAGCATTGGACTGCAGACTGAAGGGTCCCAGGTTTGATACATGCCCAGGTTGCAGGCTCAATCCCCAGTAGGGGGGCGGGGTGCAGGAGGCAGGCAATCAATGATTCTCTCTCATCATTGATGTTTCTATCTCTCCCTCCCTCTCCTTTCCTCTCTGAAATCAATAAAAATATATTTAAAAAAATAAAACCCACAATTCTTGTTATGTCACCTTCTGCTTAAAACCCCCCAGTGGCTTCCCATTGCACTTGGGATGAAATCTAAGACTCTGAACAAATCTATAAGTCTCCCACTCCCTGGCAGCCACCTGCCCTTTTAGCTGTATCTCAGGGACTCTGCTAGCTTTTCTCTCTTCACACTCTTCCAGGCCTGCTCCCACCTTAGGGTACAGGGTCCCTCTGTGCCCCAAAAAGTTTTCATGGAACTTTTAAGGGCTGCCTAACTTCCCATTTTGCTGATATCAGTGTCCCTTGGGTCATCATTCCATTGTTTCCAGTGTTTTTACTATTGGAGACACCATCATGATGGATAATTTTGTACACACTGATTTATTGGGGGGGGGGGGACGCTTATTTTAGACTATTTCCTTAGGATCAAGTTCCAGGGGTAGATATCTAAGTCAAAGAAAAGTGTCTTTATAGCTTTTGCATTGTATCGATCTTCTGCTCTTAGAACATGCATTCCATTGGCAGTATTGGAGCCTGTCCATTTCACTTCAATCTGGATAGCAATGAATTATCATTTCTCAGTAATTGTATATTGTTATGTCCATGAGTATTTTAATTTATGCTTCAAGTCTGTTTATTATCTATAATGATAAAAGGGTAATATGCTAATTAGACTGGACGCCTTCCGGACGTCATTCCGGACATCCTTCCTGACGAAGCCAGGGCCGAAGGGAAGGCAGGCTAGGTCCCAGGTGCTGGAGGGAAGCCGGTGCTGGCAACCTGGGGAAGGAAGGCCTACTCTTGCACGAATTTTCGTGCATTGGGCCTCTAGTTAGTAATACAATGTTTTATTATTTACTGAGCACCAGCAAGGGCACCAGTTGCTTCATATACACTAGTTCATTTAATTCTCACAACAACTTACAAGGAAGGTACTGTTTTACAAAGAAACTGAAAATTGAGAAGGTTAACTTGCCCAAATTTATAGAGTTGTGGTAAGTAGCAGAATCAGGATTCAAATTCAGATCTTTTATTATTATTTCAAAGGCTATATACTTTATACAATATATTTCTACCTTCTGTTCCCCTAACTGACTTTCTGCACCAGTTATGAGTTATGTAAACACTCACCATGCCTTAAAGTACCCCAAGTCCCTGTGAAAATACATATGAAGCACCCAGTTCATGCCTTTCCAGTCCATACACAGGAGATTCTTATCCCCTTGGCTACTCCCACCAACCCTCCCTTTCCCTTCAGATTAAATTCTTTAAAATTTTTTTTTTATTTTAGAGAGGGAGGGAGGGAGGAAGGAAAGGAGAGAGAGAGAGAAAGAGAGAGAACAGAGACCCATTGATTGGTTGGTTGCCTCCCGTTTGAGCTCCTACCAGGATCGAACTTGAAACTTAGGTATGTGACTGGGAATCGAACCCTCAGCCTTCTGTCCGGTGCATAAGATGATGTTCCAACCACCTGAGCCACACTGGGCTCAGGGCTCAGATTAAATTCTTTATTGATTAAAGGTTTCACTCCATAAAGTTGAAACTGAAGTTTAAACTCAGTAATCGATGCATTAAAATGCCCACCTCACAGAACTGTTTAAGAATCAGTGAGCACACATGAACTATTCTGTTCACTTTGGAACACTCTACCAACGTTAGGTTTACTATCTTTTAAAAATAACATAGAGGGAACTGAAGAATGATTGCTAATGAGTGCAGGGTCTCTTCTGGGGTGATAAAAATGTTCTAAAATTGATTGTGGTGATAGTTGCTAAAATCCATGGAATTGTATACTTTGAATGAGGGAACTGTATGGTATGTGAATTCTACCTCAATAAAGCTGATATTTTGAAGGTTTTGCCACTATGGCTACTATGCTATTCCCTCCAAATGGTTCTGTCATTCACTCATTCATTCTACAGTTATTTGTTGATAGTCTACCCTGCACCTGGCTAAGCACTTGGGATACAGAGGTGAAGAGGTAGACATGGTCCCTATTTTTATAGGAATCATGGACTTCAGAGAAGAAATTACACAAAGGTGTTACGGAAAGTGAGAGGGAACCAGGGAACATATAGCACAGTCTTTGGCCAGATAAGCCCTCAGCTCTGACCTTGGGAGGCTACAGGCAGAGGAAAGAGCATGCGTGGAGGCTCAGTGTGGGGAGAAAGAGCCCTGTGCATCTGAAACACTGAGAGGCAGCCAAGATACAGGAGAGAAGAGAGGGAGGCAGGGAGTGGCAGGCTGGGGAGGTGGGTATGGCCAGGATCACAGAGGGCCTTGTAGGCTTGTGAAAAAGTTTGGGTTCATCCAATGGGCGACAAGAACCCATGGATGGCGCATTGATCAATTGAAAGGCGGCAAGATCAGAGTTTGTTTCTAGGAGAACCCTCTGGTTGCAATGTGGAGAATAGGTTGGAGGAGAGAAAGGGGCAACAATAGGTTTTTTAAATACGTCGGAGGGAGAAGTGATAGAATTTGGTGATTGAGCTACTTGGATGGGAGGAGGGAGGAAGAGAACTCCACGGTGACTCTGAGATTTTTAGCCGGGCAAGCGGGGGACCGAGGTGAGATGGGGAGTGGTGAAGGAGCAGCCAGGTGCCTTCTGTTCCCTTCTGTTCCTGAGGCCATCAGTGTGAGAACATGGGGGCCAGTTATGTTGTGGTTAAGGACCCAGACAATGACGCTGCACTGGCTCAGCTATCCTGTTGCTGTTACCTAACTCTTTGTGACTCATCATCTTGGGGATGAAAACAATAACAGCTTCTCAAGTGCTGCTGTGAGGATTAGATGAGCTAATTTATGTATAAAGCACTCACAGCGTGTCTGTAAAGACTATGTAAGTATTAACACATCGTAGAGACGACAAGTGTGTGTCATTGTTGTGGTTATTATACACCAGAAGGTGAAGTCCAGTGAGCAGTTAGAGGTGTGTGTCTGTCAGCAGTCGGAGGCTGTAGATTTCAACGGCAGCAGCAGACGCAAATGCCACTGAAGTCTTTGAGAGTGAAGTCAGCGGGCAGAGGGCCAGGAGAGAGCCTGAGGCGCTCCAATATCAGAGGGACAGGTGGAGCCTGCCAAAGGGACCCCAAGGGCATGGCAAAGACACAGGCGTGCACAGATGTTATTTATCTTGGGGCTTCTAGCTGTTGCCACACTTGCCTTGTGGAGTCGAGATTGCCCTGGCTGGAGTGTCTCCAGGAGACATCGGTGATTTCAGTAAACACAGTTCTGAACATCTGCGGCCAGGAACATGTTTTCTGAGTATATTAAAAGACTAAACTATTTTTACAAAGACTGAAATACAACTCCTATAAAAACAAGACTCCTTTGGGAACAAGGACCATCCCTTCACACTCATCACTTCTCTAAGCTTGGCCTTGGCACTCTGCGTGTCTCCTTTTCCTCGCCGGAGCCAGCCTGCTTGCACACACATCTTCTTCCACTCCCCACCTGGATCATCAGTTCCTAAGGAAGTGAGAAATGGGGGGCCAGTAACTGATTTATTTGTTGAGTCCTGTTGATGAGGAACTGCTGCCAAATGATACTTGAAGTAGGTAATAAAAAAAAAAGTGTTGCCCTGACCGGTTTGGCTTAGTGGATAAAGCGTCGGCCTGCGGACTCAAGGGTCCTGGGTTCGATTCCGGTCAGGGGCATGTGCTTTGGTTGCGGGCACATCCCCAGTGGGGAGTGTGCGGGAGGCAACTGATCGATGTTTCTCTCTCATCGATGTTTCCAACTCTCTATCCCTCTCCCTTCCTCTCTGTAAAAAATCAATAAAATATATTTTAAAAAAAGTGTTAACTAATAATGGCCGTTGTCTTCTAATGATGGCGAAATAGTTCTGCTCATCTAGTTCTTCCAACTAATCAGTGACAAATAACTCCTGATAGCATAATTGGCTGTGATATAATCAGCTGACAATGATTCTGTAGATTTTTGTAGCATAGTTTGCAGAATATTTTCTATAACATCATGAGGCAGTGCCTATCTGTGAGCTTGTCATCATTATGTTCATTTTACAGATGAGAAAACCTGGACTTAGGGAAATAGGTTAACTTGACAAAGGTTTTACACGGTAAGTCAAGAGCCAAGACTATCAGCTGATGGGAAGGTAGAGAAGAAGGGGGGTAGGCAAGTGGCAGTGGGAGCTCCCAGTGCTCCTTGGAAGGGGTGCATTGTCTGTAGAGGATTTAAAATAAGAAAACCAAATAAAGGCAGTCTGCTTTTTATTATCACCACTAGAGGCCCAGTGCACAAAATTTGTGCACTGGTAGGGTCCCTAGAGGCTGCTGGCTGCCAGCTGGGGCCTCCCTCCCTTCCCCCGGCTGGCCCTGCCCCCTAATCAAACTCCTGGATGACCTCCCTGTCCAGGGGACAATTTGCATACTATGCTTTTATTATGTGGGATGAACCAGTCATTCTAAATAATGTCCATAATAAAGCACTCTTCCCTGCTGGGCACTGAGAATCTAGCCTTTTCTAGCCTCTGATGGGGACGTTCAGAGAGCAAGTGAGCCTCATTCCCAGTCACACAGAGAGTTCTCTCAGGACTTAAAGTGTTTCGTGCTCCAAGTCTCTGCCATTGTTAAAACACATACCTTTCCTTTGGGGATGCTCAGAGCCTTGCAGAATTATGCTTTCCCGGGAGAAATAACTGCCATTTGGCCAAATGTCGAGAAGCACCTCAGCCTACTTATCAGAATTTCCCAAGAATCTTCTGGAAGAGCAGCACCCATTCACTCCTTCAGCAAGATGCTCTGAGCATGATGGAAGCAGGAGCCATGGGTGCAGGGGGCTGGCAAGGAGAGGAAGGCACCTACCCATCCGGCTAGGGTTGTGGGCAACTTCTTTTGATGATGAGCTGGTAGAATTTGTGCCCGAGACCTGGGCCTCCTTGGAGCATACAGCTGACTTCCCTCTGGGCTTTCACTGGAAATAAATGTCCAGAATTCCCCCATCCTGACTGAGAAGGGCAGCTCCAAAACCACAAAGGCTAACAGTATTGGAGAGTCTTAGAGGCTAACAGCCCAGACCCGAGTTCCCTGGAACCTAGAGCTCCCGATAGAAACCGGGACATCTCAGGCAAATCAGGAGGGTGGGTCACCCCTTCTTCTAGGGCTGAGATTTCTTTTTCTTAAATATAATTTCATTGATTTCAGAGAGGAAGAGAGAGGGAGAGAAAGAAACATCAATGATGAGAGGGAATCATTGATTTGGCTGCCTCCTAAACACCCTCTAATGGGGATCGAGCCCACAACCCGGGCATGTGCCCTTGACCGGAATGGAACCTGGGACCCTTCAGTCCGGAGCCAGCCCCAGGGCAGACTCACAGGAGCTCCAGGAAGACCCTTGGGCGGAGTTTCTCAACAGCAGCACTTTGAATTGTATGCAGGGTAACTGGGGAGGAGGAGCGAGTGCACTGTAGCAAGTTTAATAGCATCTCTGGCCTCCACCCACTAGCTGCCAATAGCCCCACCCTGTTGTGACAATCAAAGATATTTTCAAATGCCCCCTGGGAGGGAAAGCAAAATTGCCCTCAGCTGAGAGCCGCTGCCCTAGAGAGATGTCATTTGCTACCTTCCCCAAGAATTCAGGACTGTTGGGCACAAATCAAGGCCAGTAGAGGGGTGTCCTGGCTTCAGGCTGGGCCCAGCTACCCCATTTGCCCACATGGTCACCTAATGGCTACTCCACCCCTTCCCCTCGAGAAGAAGCAGAGTTAGCCTGGTCGCTGGGGTCCCCTGGTAACAGTGCCACCTGGGCAGTTGCCCCTAAACAAGCTCTTCCCACTGGGCATTTCAAGGATCACCTCCTGTCCTATGAGATGCTCTGAGGGGAGATAAAAGGAGGCGGAAGAACAATGAATAGATGTCCATTCCCTAAGTGCATTCGATCGGAAGGATCTGAGAAATCTTGCAAGAAAGACACCTGTTTAAATGTTACAACCCAGACTTATGCCCAGGTCAGTAATGGCAAAACCTTTTGAGCTCGGCGTGTCAGCATTTTGAAAAACCCTAACTTAACTCTGGTGCCGTGTCACATATAGAAATTTTTTGATATTTGCAACCATAGTAAAACAAAGACTTATATTTTTGATATTTATTTTATATATTTAAATGCCATTTAACAAAGAAAAATCAACCAAAAAAATGAGTTCGCGTGTCACCTCTGACACGCATGTCATAGGTTCGCCATCACTGGACTAGGTCAACCTGTCCATGAAGATGGAAGCACAGGGCTCCATCTCTGGACTACGGGCTATTTGGAAACTCTGGCGCCCACCTTGGAATTTCTGAGCATGTCCGGAGGGCTTGCGATCTTGTAGTCACTTCTGGCTCTGAGTTCAGCCTCCAGCTGAATTGTCCAACTTATTCATATCGCCCCTCTTCCCACTTCCCCCTCATTTCTGCTCTGTGCGGACCAAGCTGTGGGTTTCAGTTGCCTTTGCATGATTTCCCCTTCCCCTGAACACCTGCTCCGGCACTGCAGAGGTTCATAGCCGAGGACGTCTTTCTGTGCTTTTAGCCCCCTGTTCCTTAGAAACTTTCCTCATTGTCTCCCTACCTTGTGATTCGTCCAACCCCCCCCCCCTCGCACCCAGCTCCCTTCTCCTCACTTTATTGTACACAATAACTTCGCTTTCCCTTCCTTGTTTGATCTCTTGGACCTACTTTTGCACTTTCGAAGCCTTGTCAGCAGGTGACTACATAATTTATCCTTCAAACTATGACACTTTTGAGAGTGAAAGGGGACCTAATATTTTGGGGGAACAACGGGCATCCACCAGGAAAGTCCCCAGAAAACCAGGGCGCATGATCACCATACATCTCTGCTACAACAAAGCCTCTCTATGCCGGGATATACCCTTTATCAACCCAGTAAACGTGGCAGAGGCTTGGAAATTGTCCCGTTTCCTTCCCACCTTCTCCCCTCGCCATCCCTATAAGAGGATGGAGTGAGGGGTGTGTTTTCTTATTGGTAATGGCTTCCATCAGCTCTGGCTGTAAGTGAAAGATGATTTATCTTTTCTCCATTACTCTGTTTATTATTTCCCAAACTTATTTGGTCATAGATCTCCTTTCCTCTCTCCATCCCAATGCCCATTAACATCTCCCAGAACTAGAAGAACACACTTTGGGGAACTTTGAGTCCAGAGGGAGGGAGGATTGTCTGTCTCCGCTGTCACTGAAATCGCTTGGGTGATGACAGGATTCGGGTGGAGTGGAGACCAGGAATCTAGCTTCTGTGAATGAGGGAGAAATCCGAGAGTGACAGAGAGTGGTACAAGCAAAGGCACGATCCCCAAAGGACCAGAGGGCTCTGTACTAATGTTCCACAGACAATGCTGTGAGAAACACTGCCTTGGATCACTGGTTCCCAAACTCTGGAGCTGATTTGCTGCACAGATCTCGTCTCCTATGCCCCCCACCCCCCATTCCAGGCACACGTATCTCCTTGCTGTTCTTGGACCATGTAAGGCTCACTCCACCTCAGGGCCTTCGCACCTGCTGCGCCTTCCACCTGAATGCTCTTCCCATGGATCCCCAGGTATCACTCTCTCACTTCCTTCCCTGACCATGACCTTCCCTGACCATCTAATAGCAACTCACTCCCACCTGGTAGGCCATACCTGCTAGGCCTGGCTTTAGTTTTTGCCATAGCACATGCCACCATCTGGCAGCCTATGTATTTGCCTGTTTATTTGTCCATTGCCCGTCTTCCCCTCCTAGACAGGAAGCTCCAGGAGGACAAAGATTTGTCTGTTGGATTCACTATTATAGTCCCAGAGTCTAGATCAGCCGTGGGCAAACTACGGCCCGCGGGCCGGATCCGGCCCGTTTGAAATGAATAAAACTAAAAAAAAAAAAAAAGACCATACCCTTTTATGTAATGATGTTTACTTTGAATTTATATTAGTTCACACAAACACTCCATCCATGCTTTTGTTCCGGCCCTCCGGTCCAGTTTAAGAACCCATTGTGGCCCTCGAGTCAAAAAGTTTGCCCACCCCTGGTCTAGATCATGGTGGTATTTAATAAAGGATTTAAATGAAGGGAAGCAGGAGTGGATCAATTGCAAAGTTTAGACATCTTCCAAAGTTCCCCTGGGAGCTGTGCCTGGTCAGTGGTGACATGTAGCCCAATTCCACCAGTTCCTCCTTCCCCAGCTCCTTTCCCAGGTGGGAGCTCATTCTTTGTGGGAGCTCACCAAGTCTCACTCCCTCAGTAAAGCAGCCCCCCACCCTTGGTATATTGTCCAGACACCCAGGAGTGTCAGCCATTCAGTCTCCACAGTCATGAGCATGCTCATAATGAACTCCTACAGGGTGCTAATTCCCTACAGGGCAGAGCAGGAGAGGCAAAATCCAGAAGCTGGGCCCTGAATAGCATGAACTCCCTTCTCAGCCCTAACCTCGGGAGGGGCAAGAGCTAGGAAGGACTCCCGTGTTGGCCTGTCCCTCTCAGGGACCTGGGGCTATGGGTAGTTGGGAAAGATATGTCCCTTGTCTTTTATGTCACTTCTTTCCCATAGAATTTTACTTTGTTTCCAATAAATAAGAAGAATACACATTTCCCTCCATCAGAATATGTTTTATGCATTTCTTAAGCGCGCACGCACACACACACACCTAATGCAAAAGCTGTATCAGGATCCAGCTGGGGCACAGATCTGACTCTCCACGCTGAAGCATCTCATTGGCTTCCCATCATCTGAATACAATGGAGGCATATTCCACTTGGTCTGGCGATGTCCTCCTGGAGCGATCAAAAGGGGGCATGTTGGCATAGACAGCGAAGTCATCCTCTTTGCAGGGGGCCAGGTGGATCACGTTGGAATATATGGCATCAGCGTGGCAGGAAAGGTCCTTTAGAGATAGGACCCCGTTAGAGTCAGGTGGCTGGGCACAAAGGACTTCCAGAGACAAGACTTACTACTGGGCTCCCTACGGGACAGGAAGTGGAACATTGGGTTCTTGCTGAACAAGCCCTAGATCCTGCTCAGTTTTCAAAAACATTCCTTTTAAAGCTGTTCTTTGCCTCACCCCCACTTCCATATGAGATCCATTTAGGAAAGAGCATGAAATCATGGAGGAGCTGACTGGGAGATGAAATCATCTAGATATGACTCAACTCTTTCCTTACCAAGGATTTGTGGAGAAAGTTGGTCTGATGCCTCAGTTGTTTCTTAAAAAGTCCTAGAAAAATTAATAAACTCAGAGTCAGCCTGAGCTGGAGCAGTAACTACCTTTACTTGATCAATTGCTGGACTTAGGGTTGAACTTTGAAGTTCAAAATCCACTATGTTCCACCCATTGTGCCTCTGAGACTGAGCTAAATGCCCAGAAAGAGAAAGAGGGAGTATTGGTACGCTATAATGTTGGTTATTATTTAGATGAGATTATTTGGCATCAACAGTTCTTTTAGTTGATGCGTATAAAAATAAGTATATATGCAGATTGGTTATATAGGGCTTTCAGCATAAGGAATTTGTATCATAAATAAATCTTATTGCTACATGCAGAATCCATGGCAACTCCAGAGAACAGACCCCAGAGCTTACCCACTCTTCCTCTTTCCCAAAGCTGCCCCACAGGAAAGACACCCCCATCTCCAGCCCCAGTTTCCCCCCTTTCCACATTTCCAGTTCTTGGGCCAACTCGTTGGACTCACTCTCACGCCTCCATTTCTTCAGGGCCAGGGACAAGAGACCCACTAGGAGCAAGATGAGGACCACGACACCAATGGAGCCAGAAACAACTTCTGCTGTGCTGAAGCTGAGGAGAGCAAATAAGAGAAAGGAGGACATCCCAGCTGCCCTGTCTGGCTTTGGTGGTGACCATTCACAAAATCGCCCTGGGGCCTCCCCTCTCCGGTAGGAGCTCTCCTACCTCTGGGCTTCCATCTGCTGCCTCCATTTTGAGCCTCTTTTCTCTGCCCCAGTCTCCCTGGCCATGGTCCCATTCACACCAGGCCAAGAAGACCCTTTCTCCAAAACCCTCAATACTCCCCCTTAGGGCCAGCCCTTCCTGCGCCCACCTGCTACGTCCTTCAGGTGTAGTCTCTGGCTTCAGGGTGGTGATGTTCTCTGCAAAAAGGGACAGGGAGGAAAAGAGAAGGAGATTTGAGAGTAATTTTTACACACACGCTCTATACTGAATGTTTGTGTCCTGCCAAAACCCATATTTTAAAACCCACTCCCTAATGTGATGGTTTTAGGAGGTGGGGGCCTTTTGGAGATGATTAGCTCATGAGGGTGTGGCTCTCACGAATGGATTAGTGCCCTTATAGAAGTGTCCCTGGAGAGCCCCCTCACCCCTCCTACCCATCAGGACACAGTGCAAGATAGCTGTCTAGGAACCAGGAATCGGGCTCTCACCAGACCGAATGTGCCAGTGCCTTGATCTTGAACTTACCAGCATCCAGAACTATGAGAGATAAATTTCTGTTGTTTATAAGTCACCCAGTCTACAGTAATTTGTTACAGCAGCTGGAACTAAGACAACACGCATGCAAATGAGCTGTACAGGATCTACGTCAGTGATGGCGAACCTATGACACGCGTGTCAGAGGTGACACGCGAACTCATTTTTTTGGTTGATTTTTCTTTGTTAAATGGCATTTAAATATATAAAATAAATATCAAAAATAGAAGTCTTTGTTTTACTATGGTTGCAAAGATAAAAAAATTTCTAGATGTGACACGGCACCAGAGTTAAGTTAGGGTTTTTCAAAATGCTGACACTCCGAGCTCAAAAGGTTCGCCATTACTGATCTACATGGATCTTTATTGGGGACTTAATAAATGCAGGGCACATTATTTCATTTAAACTTCAATGAGATAGGAACAATTATTATTCCCATCTTACAGTAAAGAAACAAGCTCAGGGTCATAGAGGTAGAAAGTGGCTGAGTTTGGACTTGAACTCCCTTCTCTCTGACTAAAATTGTGTCTTTAAGCACACGACACGGTGCTGCCTTTGTGTGATCATTTTACCCCTGAGTTCTATTATTCTTACAAAGGGTTCAAGGTTTCCGTATATGACAGGATGTCCAGAGAAAAGAAAACCAGGATGGTGGAGTTCTTTGGTGCCCTGGGAAGGGCATGTGAGGGGTGGGAAGGGTCAGGACATCAGCCAGTTGGACTGGACTAGGTAGAGGTGGCAGGGGTGAGAGCCTGTCCATGCTCTGGTGGTGGTGGGGTTCTATTATTCATACTTTGAAAAAAACTTCTCCTTCTTCAAGGGATGGAGACCCCAAACTCATCCCCTCTCCAGCCACATCTATCCCTGGATTTTTAGAGTTAGAAGGAATCTTAAAACATATCTAGCCAAACTCTCCTGCTGTACAGGTGAGGACACTTAGGGTAAGCCACTTGCCCCAGGTAAGTGCTGAATCCAGGACCTGAGTCCATGTTTTCAACTCCAACCCCAATGCTCTCTCCCCTCGCACTCAGGCCTCTTCCTGTTTCTTCCCCCAGAGCATGGAGCTGAATGATTCAACCCCTCAGAGCAGGCAGCACCTCTCCAAACCCATGTTTGGGGACCTGCTACTCAGACATCCAAAAGCCAAGATTGCTGCCAAGGTGGGGTGAAGGGAACCAAAGCAGTTTGACAGTTGTTCATGTAGAAAATAATACAACAGTTAATAAATAATCATACAAGAATAAACTGTTTCGAGTTCTAACAACTGTAAACCTACTTTTGCCCCACGGGATCCCTAGGGCAATCTGCCAAGAAATAGCCTTCAGGGGTGGGAGCAGCAAGAACCACAGCCTCCTGCGGCACCAAGGCCAAACGGCATTGTGTCAGGCACCCACTGGCGCACTTCCTCTCTGCCTCTTTCCTGTCCCCCTTCTGAGTAAGTTGGCTGACCTCACGACATTTCTCTTTGTCAGCTCCTGCCCACCTTCTGGGTGAGGGGTAGGGAGGGACCTTGGAAACCAGATCAACCCACTGCCCACAGCACTGACACCCAAGATGAGGTACCAAGTCACAGGGCTTGATGTGTGGGGGAGTGGGGTGGGGTGAGATGTCACATGTAAGTCTGGAGCAATGAGAGGGGAGCCTGGGGCACCAGCTGGGATTGACTGGGGTAGGGCACACCTGTTACCAGCAAGAAGGACAGACAGCATGAGGGTGTCTATCTGCGGACAGAAAGACAAGGACACATCCTGGGAGGGCAGGGGAGAGTCAGAGGGGGTGAGGGGAATAGCGTGGAGGATGATGTCATGAAAGAACCTGAGATTAGAGTCCAGTGACATGGATCATAGGCACTTCCTAACCGTGTGATCTTAGGACAGTCACTTAACCATTCTGAGCCTCGTTTTCTTCATCTGTGAGATGGACAGAGCATGAATACCTACATCGCAGGGTTCTTTAAGACCTAAATGTTCAAATTATTATTTAACAGTAAGTAATAGCCACTTTGCCCATTTTCAGCTGGTCTTACCCAAGCAGAGCAATGCTGTGAGGTTATCCAGGGAGGCGTTGCTGCCTCTGGAGTCCTGGAACCTAGAGTTGGTCCAATTCATTTCGACAAGATTCCACTCAGGGGGTTCTCGTCCCAGGTCCTGAGGCTCCTGGGACAGGTGGTTCCCTTTCACTGGAAGCAGAATTCCTCAGAGGTGTTTTGCAGCAGTTGGCAGACACAGGACCCCAAGAAACTGGCACCCCTCTTTTCCTTCATCTCTATTTCTTCACAGGAACCTGTTGGATGGGGACAATGTTAGCATCTCACCACTGGAGGGGAGGGCCTCCAAAGGCATTGAGATAGCATCCTCGCTCAAGGAAGGCATCTTCAGCTAGGCCAGCGGTTCTCAACCTGTGGGTCGCGACCCCTTTGGTGGTCGAACGACCCTTTCACAGGGGTCGCCTAAGACCATCCTGCATATCAGATATTTACATTACGATTCATAACAGTAGCAACATTACAGTTATGAAGTAGCAACGAAAATAATTTTATGGTTGGGTCACAACATGAGGAACTGTATTTAAAGGGCCAGAAGGTTGAGAACCACTGAGCTAGGCCTTGCCGAAGCACGTGGTCTAAAGTCACCCCCCACCCTCCACCTCTCTGCCAGATGACCCTCTGATCTATTAGTATATGAATACACCTCGATCATTTGTTCGTTTACTTTATTATTGTCAGACTCTCTTCACAAGAATGTAAGTTCCACAAGAACGGTGCCTATCTGTTTAAGTCATCACTCTATCCCAGGGCCTAGAACAGTGCCTCATGCCATGAATAGGTTTGATATATGTGTGTTGGATAAATGAATGAATGAATGAATGCCAAAAACTCCTTTACAGCACCCTGACAGGGGCCACTCAACCTCTGTTAGATCATGGCGAACCTCCTCCACAGACTTTTGAATCCCTTAGTTGTGGGCAAATCTTTACCCCTGCAGGAGAAGTTGATTAGAAACAGCCCAAAGTCACTCTGAACCAACCAAATTTTATAATAATGTAGGAAAATTGACCCGGGCAACACCAATTCTGGAGAAAGAGGAGCTGTGCCTACCAAACACCTAGAGCAATGTCCTGGAGGAGCCTGGAGGAGGTGCCCTGCCTGGGGGTGTGGGTGGCCTGGGAAAGAGAGTGGGAAAGATGCAGACCCAAGCCTTACAGCCTGCCATGGCCTGCAGCCTCCACTTCAGGTGGGAGGCAAGGAGAGAGTTGTATTTGAGATCAAATGAAAGAGTATCTGGCACTCTCTGGTCCCCAACTCCCTACCTCACCCCCCAAAGAGATCTGGGGGAGCAGTGGGAAATCCCCCCTGACAGGAGCCCTGCTGGCGTGATAACTCACTCAGCCTACCTGGACCCAGTTTCCCCATTTGTGAAGCGAGGAGAGAGTGAGAAGAAGAAGAAGGCACGATGACAAACATGACTGGTTCTTTTCCCAAATGCACCTCATTGCCTCCTTCTAGTGTCCCCTTTGCACTGGCCACCTTATCCATCGTACATTCCTCCGAATAATCCTACTATTCCTCAAGGAATACGAAGAACACTTTTGGGGATGATCAGGGTTAGGAATTGTTTTTATTTTTAATTTTGGAAGGAGAAGGGGATATCATAATTTTTTTCAGTTTGGGGCTTCTACAAGTTTTTGTTTTTTTCGGTAACATTCCTATCGTTCAGAAATGTAAAAGGTATGAAATGATAGAGGCTTTCCCACCCTTCACGCCATCCAGCCAGTTCCCCTCTCTGAAAGCAATCGCATTTCCAATTTATGTATGCCTTATGCCTACATGAGCAAACACAGACACACAGAGACATATGGACACACACACGGCACTTGGAACATGCAGTTCTCTCCCCCTGAATGAACATCTGAAACCATTGATAAAAGAAGAAGCGCTGGGCACCTGAACATGAAAGGGAGCTGTCACCATGGATGGTGGCAAGGAGGAGGGGCAGAACCCTGGGAACCCAGGGGCCAAGAAAGACAGTTCACAAACTGGACTTCAAGAGCCCTGTGTGGACCAAGATCACGTCTGATGTGACTTATCTTCCCAGCACGCAGGCCAGTGCCTGGAACGTAGCAGGCCACAGTAACTGCTTCATGAGTGAATGAAAGATTAGATCCCCTTTTCCCCAGGCTGGCCACACAGACGCACGCACGGCTGTAATCAAGCAGGGCCATCAGGAGTGGAGGGGAGGGAGATGTTTAAGTAAGCTTCCTCCTCGCTTCCTCTGAAGTAAATATTCTCACCGTTTCTGGGACTTTAAATGTTTTTCTGGTTGTTTTTGCGAAATGTCATTTCTCAAAATAGAAACACTGTGTTTAGAAACCTCTTGAGGTATATAATGGAGTCATTGACTGGCTAGAGGTTGCTTTAAAGAGCACCTTATGTTTTCAGTTTTCACGGTGGCTTCTTTGCCTCAACCAGCTGCCTTCACATTCGGCGTCCTAAGGAAAGCAGATCGTCCGCCTCTTGGGCTCCTTCAGAAGAGATCACCGGTGGACAAGTGACCCTAACAACTGTCCACAGGTGACTTCACAGGAACGGACCCCAATTTCAGCAGAATTACTGCACGTATACCTCATTCGGTTTGGAAAACATAATACAATTTTTTAAGAAAGCATATTTTGCCTTGGCCGGTTTGGCTCAATGGTTGGTTAGAGCATCGGCCTGCGACCGAGGGTCGAGGGTTCAATTCCCGGTCAAAGAGACATACTTGGGTTGCAGGTCTGATCCCGGGCCCTGGTCAGGGCACATGCAGGAGGCAACCAATTGATGTGTCTCTCTCACATCAATGTCTCTCTCTCCACTCCTCACATCAATGTCTCTCTCTCCACTCCCCCCTTCCCTTCCACTCTCATACTATCTCCTAATTTCATTCACTGCTTAGAACTGGGGACGTCTCCTGTGGCCTCCAGGTAGCAGTCGGAAGGGTTAGGTGTACTTAGCCCCATTTGTAGATGAGGCGACTGAGACTTCCTAGAGCATTTTGAAAAACCCTAACGTAACTCTGGTGCCGTGTCACATATAGAAATTTTTTGATCTTTGCAACCATAGTAAAACAATTTGGTATTTGCAACCATAGTAAAACAAAGATTTATATTTTTGATATTTATTTTCTATATTTAAATGCCATTTAACAAAGTGTCCCCTCTGACACGCATGTCATAGGTTCGCCATCACTGTCCTAGGGAGTGGTGAGTGAATTGCCCAAAATCACAGCAAATAGCGTGAGGACACAGACACAGGTCTCATGATCCCTTAGACCAGCGGTTCTCAACCTTCCTAATGCCATGACCCTTTAATACAGTTCCTCATGTTGTGGTGACCCCCAATTTCATTGTTACAAATTGAACATAATTAAAGCATAGTGATTAATCACCAAAACAATATGTAATTATATATGTGTTTTCGATGGTCTTAGGCGACCCCTGTGAAGGGGTCGTTCGACCGCCAAAGGGGTCGCGACCCACAGGTTGAGAACCGCTGCCTTAGACTTTCCTCCATTTCCTATGCATGTACTCAGGAGCACTTTGTAGCGATAAGGGCCGCATCAATGTTTGGAATAGCCAAGGAGGTTGTTTAAAATGTCAGTAAACAAATTTCCTGACAGGGAAAATCTTTACACCATATTGTCGATCAACAAGAGGCAGGTAACGACAGAATGTCAGTGATCAGAGGCAATGAAATTGCCCAAAGGCACCCTGGGCACAACTGAAGCTGCCTGCGAACCCAGAAGAAAAAAAAAAATCACATGAGAGTAAAACTTCTTTTTCCCATCCTAAATGCTCCCTTCTATTTGCAGAACATTCATTCTTGCGTCTAACAAATCTCACAATTTGTCTTGCTGCTCTGACCTCTTTCTAGTGACATTTGCTACTTGGAATGTAGGTCAGTGAAGCAGCTTTGCAGGAACCTGTCCTTTTGCCATGACTCTGTTTTGATACGTTACGTGATGGGCAAGGGTGAGACTGTCTCCACTTTCCTGGGATTCTATTTTAAAACACATGTCAGTCCATGTCACCTTAATCCCGTGCACCCCGAGCCTGAGCCTCGTTACAGTCACTTTGTATTTAGCAACGCCCTGTGCAGAGTAGATATTAAATGGATATAGGTATAAAGTGAGAGGGACCAGGGCAAAGAAAGAGCCTGCCAGAGCCCACTGCCTGGAGCAAAGACTTGGGGTTCTAGTCCCGGCTGCTCCTGCCGTTCTCTCTCCTGTCTGCCCTGCTCCCTCCTCACCGCTGGACATTCCAGCCAGTTTTCCTTGGACTTTTTATGCCATTTGTAGGATGTGGCGGGCTGGCACGGCCATGGCATACTCAGCCCCAGATTGGGCGCCTATGTGCCGTGCCAGCTCAGCCAGGTTCAGTGAGCCCGAGTGGGGGCGGTGAAGGATTGAGAAAAGACAGAGAAGAGAATGAAAGCTGGGTCTCGGTGGGACGCTGCCCTCTCTGATGGAGAGACAGCGCCACGGACTACAAGCCGTGTCTTTATTTTATAGCAGATTCCAAGAGGCAAAGTAAGGGCGTGGTCAAGATGTTTACAACAGTCTCATGGGTTTCGAATCTACTCAATTACATGCATCTGAACTCTATCAAGCCCACATCACTCAGGCACGTGGGGCCACGTGTTTGGACCATAGGTTCAAGCTTACAACTACAGCTGTTGATATAATTGTGCTGGGAGGGCTCTGCCCTCCAAGCTGGGACTTGCACGTGGCCGTGAGAGGACTGTGCCCTCTCATTAGTCCGAGACTTGAACCTGTGCAAACACTGTAGCCGTTCTCCACAGTAGGAAGGACTTGCTGGATCATCCAGATGTTGGCATCCAACATCCACCATGGTCCTCTGACACCTTCTGCCCAGGCCCTTCAGTTCCATTGGCTGCAGTGAAAGTGCTCCCCCTTCCAGGGCTCTCCTCTCCCCACTCCCTCCCTCATCTTCATTTCCCTGCTGGCACATCCTGGGGCAGAACGGCCAGCCCTGCTCCCTCAGGAGCCTTAGGTCCATCAGGGATGGTGCCTTGCCCTTAGGAAGGGATGTTTGCCATTGTCTCCGATGGTTCTGTTGACCCCTGGATGGGCACGTGTGCGCCCCTCCTTTCCTGGAAGCTTCAGGGGACACAGGGCCCTTCCAGATGCTTCAGGACCAATCAGAGTGGCAAGTGAGCAAAGAGCTGGCTCCTCAGCACGTCCTGTTTATTCAGCACTTATTGAGTGCCTACTGTGTGCTCCCTGCCTTGAAGGGCTCTTGACCCAGTTAAAAGTGCACATGAATTTGCCTCAGCGGTTTCTGAAAGTGCCACACTGCTCCCTGGGGTGATGACATGTCCTTACAGCCGTGTTCAGATTAAGGTCACGTTTGCCTTTGTTTTTTCCGATGTAGCCCCCGTTTCTGGAGGCCATGGTCTTTTAGGCGGGTTTAGAGCTTTTTTAGCAAAACATAAAAACATCTTTATCTTGTTCTTCCCCTCAGAGCTGCTGCCTGCAAGGTTAGGTTACCCTCCAATGGTTTTTCTCTTATGGATTTTCACAGAAAAAAAAAATTAATTGGAAGGTAACACAAATACCTTGATAACTCCATTGTGAACATGTTGAAAGACCTTTAAAATAGTTTGTTTTCTAGAAGTATCTTAATAGGACTTTTGTTCATATAAAATGTTTCCCTCCTTTTTTTTTTTTTTTCAGCTACGCAGTGCTAGTTTAGGCAAGTCTCCTGAATAGTTAGTCCTCGTTAAACAATAGGCACTCACTGCTAATAAGCACACTTTAAAAAAGGGTTTCAAATCCTTACTTACAGTTCTTTCTGTCCCTTTTCCCCACCCCACCTTGAACCAAAGAGCCAAGGTTCAAAGGGATTTAGATAAAGGATGTAGTCCCTGCCTCCTTTTTCTAAACATCAAGGCGGCAGCAAAGACTAGCAGTGAATTAATTTATGGCTCTGCCAAGTTGGACAGATAAAAATCACCATTCACTCTGAAGTTCATTTAGAAGCACTAACTACTGGAGGACACTTAAATTCACACTCCAGAAACTGAGAACAAGAAATGGCAACTCGTTTGGAAAATTAATCTTTATAGGCCTTCTTAGCAGCAATTAGCGGGCACTGAATGGAGAGGCTTGAGTGAGGCCCGAGTTTGGGGAGGGGTGTGGGACTTAGGGCGCTAAACTGCCTGTCGGCTAATCAGAGCCGCAGCTGCAGGAGCCTCAGGCTGGACTTCAGGTTTCTATACATTCAGCTTTGAAAAGGGGAGAGGCTGTCAGGGCCTTAAAGAGGCTCTTGGGGGGGAGGGGGGCACTTTGATGCTGCTCTTATAAAAGGGCTTTTCAGGGGCATTAACAAGTGGGCTTATGAAGAGACCGGGCATTCCTCTTGGATCTGCTAACCAGATAATGAGGATTTCTAGTCATTAGAGCAATGACACCAGATGGAAATTCCCAGAACAGGCACCATCTGAAACCGAGAGCGGGCACCAAACACCTCCTAAATCCTGCAAAGTGAACTTGAGGTTTCCTGCCCACGACATGATGTGAACTCCCTTCTCTGGAATTCCATTTTCAGCACATTCAACAGAAATGGGGACATGAGGAAATAACAGTTTCTGGAGGTGTTGAAAAAAAATTTCCTCTAATTCCAGGTGAAGCCCGTTAGGGATTCAGCAACAAGGGCAGCTTCCTTCTGTTTCGCCAGCCAGCAGGTTTGGGATCGAAGTTGTAAAGGTCCTCTTTGTTTTATGAAGGCGAAAGCTACTGGTCCTGGCTAACCTAGGGGCCATGCCAGGACTAGCATGCAAACAGCTGTTCTGAGACCCGGCCCTGGGCTCAATCTTCCCACAACCTAGAAATCTGTGATAAAGAATAAATCGCCCGGGTCTCCTTAATGAGCCCCTTCTGTGTGCAGACATAGCAGGACCTACACATAAGTGGGGACCCCTGGGGACTCATTTCAAATGATGCAAAAATGAAGTCACATGCAGCTGATGGGGGAAACTTGCCCCTTAGCCAGGCACACCAGGGTTCAAGTTCTGCACCTCTTCCTAGACCGGTGATCTTGGGTAAGTTATTAAAGCTCTCTGAGCCTCAATTTCTTTATCTAAAAAAAGTAAACCATGCCTGCCTCACAGAGCTGTCATGAAACTAAATTTAAAGGAGATGACATTTACAAAGCTGGTGGCCCTGGTGCTTAATAAAAGTTGGTCCCCTCCTACTTGCTGCCACCTGAATTCCTTTATCTGAGAACAAATTTGATTATAGATTAATGGCATGAGCAACACCTTGGCTAAGGTGTAATCAGTGACTCAACAAACATGAAACACACAGGAGACTCTACTCTGGCCAATAAGAGATTCTGATGGTTTTAAATGCTTAGGGAGAAGGGCATGGCTAGTCTGATTAGACGTGAGGGAAGTGAGAGAGGGTGGGAGAAGGGAGGCCAGAGCGGTACAGACCAGAGATGTTCACTAGAAATATAATGCACGCCACAGTTCTCATTCAAAATGTCCCAGGAGCCACATTTGAAAGTAAAGAAACATGTAACATTAATAATAGATTTTATTTAACCCAATATATCCAAAATATGATTATTTCAATTTGTACTAATATAAAAATTACTAGTCAGCTACTTTATGTTCTTTTTTCCTACTAAGTCTTTGAAATCAGTATATATTTACACCTACAGCACATCTCAATTCAACCAGTCACATTTCAAGCGTTCACAGTGCTGGGCCACACAGGTATACCGTAGACAAATCCCTAGGTGCCAACCACTGTGCCAGGTTTTGGGGGACCAAAAAGTCTAGACTAGAGCATGGTTCCTGTCCTCAAGATGCTCACTGTCTAGTTTGGGGTCTAGGACAGATGGGGGGAGTTTTATCCAACAACATACATTTGCCTGTAGTTTCCCAAACTAGATACCATAAGACACTAAACCTGTAGCTCAATCCTTTTCCTATTATAAGCCTTCGACACCCCCCAACCACGGGGAAATCTTCCTTCGCATCATCTGCATAAACCATGGTCACATTGTGCCTCTGACCTGGAAGTTGGGCTGGACAGCACCCTAGGAAGCAGTCTGAGGGAAGGAGGTACCTTGTCCTCTCATTCCTTCAGGCCACAGAGAGCCCACGTTATGCTGGGTGGGCCCCGATTCCAGACCAGTTGCCAAGAAACAGAAAGCGAAGTGTCAGCCCTAACGGAACCGGTTACCTGTCTCCTGGGCAAGCGGCAGCAGCAGAAGGAGCCATCCATGGTGAAGACGCAGCTGCTCTCCCTGAGGGCCGCACCCCACCCTACCCAGTCTTCTTTCCCTCGCCCCTCCCTTGAGAGCCTCTTCATTTCCTCCACTGCCTGGCTGGGCTCAGAGGGAGACTCAGCCCGACGTGAAAAGCCAATGGCTGATGCTGCTTGCAGAGCAATCTTTGCCGTGCAGGCGTGGGCCTCAGCAAAACCACAAGTTGAGATTTGCTTTAGATTCCTTAGCAGTTTTTGGAAATTCTTTTTCCTTTCCTGCAGCTCACCCCTGTGCCCACCCTAAGGTCCTTCCTTTGCTATTTCTGCTGACGAACAAATTCATATTAAGGAGTTAATGACTCAGTGGGCCATCTTTCACGAAGATATTTGCATTTTTAAAGATAAAATAATAATCAAAAGAATGCCTGCCTGCCTGGCTGGTGGCCAGTGTAGCTCAGCAGTTGAGCATCGACCCAGGAAGCAAGAGGCCGCAGGTTCAATTCCCCGTCAGGGCTGTCCCTGGGTTGCGGGCTCGATCCCCTGTAGTGGGTGTGCAGGAGGCAGCCGATTGACTGTTTCTCATCGATGTTTATATCTTTCTATCCCTCCCCTTCCTCTCTCTCTAAAAAATTAATAAAAACGTATTTTAAAAAAAGAATGCCTAATATTTATTGAGTGCTTACTAGGTGCTAGGCACTGTGCTAAGAGGGTAAGGCCTCACTCTAGGGCAGGGGTCCTCAAACTTTTTAAACAGGGGGCCAGTTCACTGTCCCTCAGACCGTTGGAGGGTTGGACTATAGTTTTAAAAAAAACTATGAACAAATTCCTATGCACACTGCACATATCTTATTTTGAAGTAAAAAAACAAAACGGGAACAAATACAATATTTGTATTTACATGTGGCCCGTGGGCCATAGTTTGAGGACCCCTGCTCTAGGGTATGACTGGACAATGATGGAGTTTCAAGCATATGACACCAGGTGAAAGAGAGGTGCTTTTAAAATCATACTTAGTATATAACTTGAAGGCATCCCTATGTATGGGGAAAGTTGTCAGTGGAGGATATAGGAGGCCTGCACTATTTTTATTTATTTATTTACTAGAGGCCCGGTGCACAAAATTTGTGCACAGGGGGTGGGGGAGTTGTGTCCCTCAGCCCAGCCTGCACCCTCTCCAATCTGGGACATCCCTCTCACAATCCAGGACTGCTGGCTCCCAACTGTTCGCCTGCCTGCCTGCCTGATTGCTCCTAACTGCTTCTGCCTGCCAGCCTGATTGACACCTAACTGCTCCCCTGCTGGCCTGATTGTCCCCAACTGCCCTCCACTGCCAGCCTGATTGCCCCTAACTGCCCTTCCCTGCCAGCCTGGTCCCCCCCAACTTCCCTCCCTTTCCAGCCTGGTCACCCCTAACTGCCCTCCCCTGCTGGCCATCTTGTGTCCACATGGGGGCGGCCATCTTGTGTGTTGGTGTGATGGTCAATTTGCATATTGCCTCTTTATTATATAGGATTTATTTTGGTAAATTATAGAGCCATCATCTTTATTGGGGGTGGTGGTACAGGATTGTTTGTTTCATTCATTCACTCATTCATTCAACAAGGATTTGTCGAGTGCTACTCTGAGTCAGGCATGGTCAGTGCTGGGGATCCGGCCATGATCCCAAATGCCAGAGCTCTGCTCTGAGAGCTCACAGTGTAGTGAGGGGAGACAGATAGCAAAACAGTAAGAGAGAATTCCAGATGTGCTCATCCTGCAAACAAAATGGACAAGGGAGCGTGATCCAGAAAAACTGGGAAGTGGGGTAGAGGCTCCTTAGATCTAGGCTGCTGGGGGAGGCCTCCTGGAGGAGGTGACATGGTTGCCTGCATCCCACCAAGCTCTTCTGTGGCCTCCTCTGCTCATTCTTCCTCCTTCACCCACCTGTGGGCTTTGGAGCCCAGCCCTGGGACTTCTCCTCTTCTACACCCGTGCACACTCCCTCGGTGCTCTTGGCCAGTATCCTTGTTTTATCTATATGCTGAGATCTCCCAAATGTATATCTCCAGTCCCAGTAAGACCCACAGATTCAAGTGCCAATCTGATATCACCCCTGGGAAGTCCACCAGATCTCAAAATTAACAGACCTCGGTTCTCCACCTCCCGCAACCTGTTTTTGCTCCCCGATCCCATACTCAATAAGCCATACCACTCTGTACCCAATAGCTCAAACCAAAGTTATTATCATTATTTTGTATTTTTAAATTTTTTTGAATGGGTAATTGTGGCAGGCAGGATAGCCCCCATAGAGGCCCATATCCTAATCGCTGGAATCTGTGGCTATGTTACTTACATGGCTAAAAGGATTTTGCACACAATATTAAATGAAGGACCTCGAGATCTGCAGAGGACCCTATATTAACTGGGTGGGTCACATCTGATCACAGGCATCCTTAAAAGCAGATAACCTTTCCAGAGTGTGGTCAGAGGGACATGGGACTTTGGGAGGATGTTCAGAGACATGCAACATTTCTGGACTTAAAGACAGAGGAAGCGGCCATGAGCCAAGGAATGGTTGGCAGCCCCTCGAAGTTAGAAAAAGCAAAGCAACAGACCTTCCTGTAGAACAGTGATTCCCAAAGTGGGCGCTACCGCCCCCTGGTGGGCGCTGCAGCGATCCAGGGGGGCAGTGATGGCCACAGGTGCATTTGTTTTTTTTTTTTGTGTTTTTTTTTAATATATTTTATTCATTTTTTACAGAGAGGAAGGGAGAGAGATAGAGAGTTAGAAGCATCGATGAGAGAGAAACATCGATCAGCTGCCTCCTGCACATCTCCTACTGGGGATGTGACCGCAACCCAGGTACATGCCCTTGACCGGAATCGAACCTGGGACCCTTCAGTCCGCAGGCCGACGCTCTATCCACTGAGCCAAACCGGTTTCGGCTGGGTGCATTTGTTTTAACTTTTTTTGTATTACCTTTCTATTCTGAGTTCAATAAATAGTTTCATAATTTCAAACTTCAATGTTTCTAATTTACACCTTTCTTTACTATATTTTACGAAAAAGGTAGAAACATTAATACATATATCTTTCTGTTTAATTGCTATTAAAATTTAAAAAAATTAATTTCCAGGTGGCGCTGAGTAATATTTTTTCTGGAAAGGGGGCGGTAGGCCAAATAAGTTTGGGAACCACTGCTGTAGAACCTCCAGAAAGGAGCACAGCCCTGCTGACACCTTGATTTTAATGCAGTGAGACCCAGGTCGAACTTCTAACCTGCAGAACTATAAGATAGTAAGTTTGCCCTGGTTGAGCCACTGTGTTTGTGATAATTTGGTATAGCAGCAATAGAAAACTAATAAAGTAATATAGTCACACGATTCAAAATTGAAAGTGCAAGATAATATACAATGACAAGCCTCCTCTCACCCTGCCCCCACCCACCTGGTTCCCCTCCTGAAGTGTACCCTCTGCTACCAATTCCTTGCTATGTCCTTCCGGAGATATTTTATGGATATATAAGTGAATAGGACCATATTCCCCCCTTTATTTTATACACATGGTAGCATACTGTACATACTGTTACACAGTTTTAACCCAACAATATGTACTAGACCAGCGGTCGCCAACCTTTCGGACCTCACAGACCACCAGTGGTCCGCGGACCACCGGTTGGCGACCACTGCTCCAAAGGTCTCCTTAACCTAGCAGTCGCCAACCTTTCAGACCTCACGGACCACAGGCTGGTGACCGCTGGACTAGAGGATTTTCTTTGCAGCTTGTTCATTGTTTTATTTATGGTGTGAACAACAAGAAGAGATTCTATGGAAAGTAACCTCGCAGGGAGATCTGATCATAAATTCCTAAACAGACAGGTCAAGGTGGGTAGTCATGCGTCCGGCCTATAACTTCTTTAGGAAAAGGTTTATCTTTGCCTTAAGCAAGCCCTGTCCCTTGTTTCTGTGCACCTAGGTTAACACATCTTTGAAATGTCTCTTTTCAGACCCTTCAAGGAAAACCACCCCCAAGAGAGCACATCATCTTTAACTGTCCTGTAACCCAGTCCCCACCTGCTTTCTCCCACCTGGAGATCATCTTCCTATGTTTTCTCCTTAATTCCCAATGCATCAAAACAGCTGCAAGCTGCCATTCTGAGAAGCATTTTCTCAGTCTGCTGAGACCTTGCTTCCAGGCACAGCCTCTGTTATCTGTCTCACTGGCGGTACCAGGAAACTGACTTCCTCGTATTAAGTGCACTTCGTGTATTTCTAATACGATGACTTTCCTGAAAGTGTAATTTGTTAGTTCTGGCTTTTAAAAGGTGACATATAAATAAATTTCATAACTTATTTTTTTAAAAATTAAAATTTTCCACAGGTTTGGAAACTTTTACATTGACAATGGTTCCACGGCATTCCTGACCATGAGTATTTAGCCAGTCTCTTCCTGAGGTCTATTCGCAAGTGTCACTGGACCCAAGTTTGTGTGTTCAACGCTTCAAAAGGCCAAAACTCAAAATGTCAGAGTTTGGAGTAAGGGAATGTTTATTGGTCAAGAAGACGACAACCAAGAAGATGGGAGACCTCATATTGGCTCAAACTCATCTTGCTCAGTGGACTAGGTTAAGGGTTTGTAAACGTGCTAGTGGGGCAAGTTTTAACTGGGGAACCTTGGAGCTTGGCCGTTTATGGTAAGGGGTGACAACACCAGAAATTCCTCGACATTGGATCCTTCGCCTCTGAAAGTGTCCAGCGGTCAAGTTCTGGTTATCTCCCATCTTTGGTTCTGTGGAGGGGCCGGGGGTTGGGGGGGTGCAAGACTTTAGTTCCGGGGGCAGCTGGAGGTCAAAATTCTCTTTTCTGCGCATGCTTCTGCTGCATGACTTGCAGTTTTGTTCTGTTGTCTCTGAAAAGCAACTCCATATCTTGTTAAACTGCTGGTTCTGCGGTTACACAAGCTTTCCTATCACAAACAATGCCGGGTGAATAAGTAACCTTGAACTTGCAGCATGGTGCACAGGACTAAGTCTTTCTGTGGGACAAATTCAGGAGCCGTCCGCGATCCTTCCTTCCCTTCATCCCCATCCACTTCGGTATCCCGTCCTGTGGGTTCTAGCTCCAAAACAAACCTCAGCCACCACTGCGTTCCTGGTGCTCCATCTCCACCCATTCCAGTGGACACACCCACACGAGAGGCCCTCAGCTTCCTGTCCTTGCTCTCACCCTTTTGGGGAAGAGCTCTCTTGGGGCCTTGGGTTTCTCATCTCTAAATACGATCAATGGTTGGGGGTTAATGGGGGGATGAGGACACATTTGTAATACCTTAACCAATAAAGAAATTAAAATAAATGAATAAATAAGCCTTGACTGGTTTGGCTCAGTGGATAGAGCGCCGGCCTGCGGACTGAAGGGTCCCGGGTTCGATTCCAGCCGTGGGCACATCCCCAGTGGGGGGTGTGCAGGAGGCAGCTGGTCGATGTTTCTCTCTCATCGATGTTTCTAACTCTCTATCCCTCTCCCTTCCTCTCTGTAAAAAATCAATAAAATATATTTTAAAATAAATAAATAAATAAATAAATAAATAGGATCAATGCGACGAGGCACCCAGATTTTTCAGTGCCGGGGCTTCATTTGGAGGCTCTCAGATAAAGGGCGCTTGTTAAACCTGGAGGGAAGATCAGGCAAGTGTCTTGGTGCCCTGGAATGGACATAGACTTAGTTGTACCTTCAGTGTGTGTTTTCCACCTGTGGGTTTCCAAGGCATTTAATGGAGCAGGAACAAGACAGCAGTTTTTAGCACTGATGACAAATTCACTTTAAGGAGACCTTGAGATTGAAATTCTGCCACCGCTTTAGAATGTAGTCCTGCCCTGAGGGCACTAGAGCAGTGATGGCGAACCTATGACACGCGTGTCAGAGGTGACACTCGAACTCATTTTTTGGGTTGATTTTTCTTTGTTAAATGGCATTTAAATATAGAAAATAAATATCAAAAATATAAATCTTTAAAAAATATATAAATCTTTGTTTTACTATGGTTGCAAATATCAAAACATTTCTATATGGTGGTAACAAAGGAAAGGCACCAGTGTGTTGTCATCTTGGCCTGCTTTATCTCTCTCCGCCTTATAATAAAACTGTAATCATGTATTTATTGAGCCTTTACTGTGTGTCATGCATTTTCACATAAGCTTTTCTTTAATCTTCCCAACAACCCCATTTTACAGACATGGAAATGAAGGGGCAGAGAGCCTTTTCATTTTTAGCCTTTCAGAGGTTGAGTCCCTGATCACACAGTAAGGCCTGAGGGTAGGTGGACGCCTGAATAACTTTCCTGAACAATTAAAATTCATATCGAGGTGGATGATCTGCACACTGTACTTCAGTCAGTTAATACATACAGTAGAGTACATATAAGCTACGGACAGCAGCCTACCGCTGTGCAAGATCAGACTCTAGAGCAGTGATGGCAAACCTTTTGAGCTCGGCGTGTCAGCATTTTGAAAAACCCCAACTTAACTCTGGTGCCGTGTCACATATAGAAATTTTTTGATATTTGCAACCATAGTAAAACAAAGACTTATATTTTTGATATTTATTTTATATATTTAAATGCCATTTAACAAAGAAAAATCAACCAAAAAAATGAGTTCACGTGTCACCTCTGACACGTGTGTCATAGGTTCGCCATCACTGCTCTAGAGAGAGACTTCCTGGGTTCGAGCATGGTTTCATCATTACCAGTCGTGTGACCTTGGACAATGATTCTCTCTCATCATTGATGTTTCTATCTCTCCCTCTCTCTCTCTCCTTTCCTCTCTGAAATAAATAAAAATATTTATTTAAAAAAAGGGGAAGGGCCATCACCTTTCAAATACAAATAAGACTTTACCTCTCTGGGATCATTTACCTTAAGGGTTGTTGAGAGAATTACATGGGTGAAGACATTTAAAGTACTGCGGGCAGTGTGTGGCATAAAGTGGTCAGTGTGTGGCATACAGTGGGCACTCAGTTAGTGGCAGTCTCCCTGCTGCCCATGCTTTAACCAGGGTACTAGTATGGAGTGCTCACTTGGTGTCAAGTGCTGGGCTGGGGGACGTAAAAAGCACTCCTCCTGAGGGTGGTCTCCTGGACTCCTCACACCATCCTGCAAGGAAATCGTTCTCTCTTTTGTCCAGTGGGGGACTGGAAGCTCCAAAACAACCCAGAGGTCGCACATCCAGCTGTTAAGGGGCAGGATGGAAATCCAAACCCTGCTTTGTCTGCTTCCCACACCTGGGCTCAGTACCAAACATGGAAGCTGGCTGTTAGGGTGTGGTCTGCTCTCTGGCAAGCCCGAGGCATGGGCTGCTCTTCCTGCCACAGGTACACGCACACGCACACGCACACACACACACACAGCACTCAGGTGAGACACTTCCCCAATACCTGTGCCCTCTGCTGACTGTGCTGCCACGATTTCTAGTCTGAAAGGCGCTTTTCCATAATACGGTTCACAGTGATTTAGGAAATGACTCAAAATAAATGAATTCTTGACATGGTGAGATGCTGGGGACATTGGATCCTTCTTACTTCCAGTTCAGGAAAACAAGAGGCTTTGCCAAACGAAAGCAGACCAAGCCCTGGGGGAAAAATTTGCATTTGTGCCAGTAAACTCTTGAGCAATAAACACATGGTTTGATCGCCTTAAACTTTTCTTCTTCATAATTCAGTGTCTGGGCAGGCTTAACTAGCAGAGGGGTGCATGGGGGGATTTTTACACCGGTCAGCAACACAATAATGATTCTTGAAGGCAAAATAGAAAATATTTGCAAAAAATGAGCAATGATAGGATTTCTCATCACACAGCTCTGCACCACCACACTCAACCCTGCACACACTCATCTCTCTTTTTACAATAAAAACATCTCCAATTGTCCATCATGCAGAAAATTGTTCTCGCTCCTCCTTTCCCTCTCCTCCTCTCTCTCACTCTCTCTTTCTGTCTTTCTCTTCCGGGAAGAAATTCTTCAGTGTCAGACACTAGAGATCATCCAATACAGGCCATCAATTTTAAAGTCAGGCAAATCTGGGTTTGAATCCTAGCTTTGGCACCTTAGGCAAGTTATTTAAACTCTCTGTCTCAATTATTTCATATGTAAAATGGGCTTAAAAATAATACCTAGCCCTAGCCGGGGCACAGTGGATAGAGCATCGGCTTGCAGACTGAAGGGTCCTGGGTTCGATGCCAGTCAAGGGCACATACCTTGGTTGCAGGCTCCTCCCACATCTGGGCCCTGGTCGGGGCACGTGCGGGAGGCAACCAATTGATGTGTTTCTCTCACATTGGTATTTCTCTCTGTTTTTCCCTCTCTAAAAATCAATGGGAAAATATCCTTAGGTGAGGATTTAAAAAAATAAAAAGAAGAAGAATTAACAGACTGTAATAAGAATAATAATACCTAGCATTCATTGGTTTGAGGGTTGAATGAACTAGTGTTCGTTCCTAAGGTCCTCAGCTCAGAGCCAGGCCCAAAGCCCATGTTTCCAAAATGTTCCTTGTTGTTCGCATCCAACCCAAGACCTTCATTTTATAGACAAGGGAACTATCATCAGAGAAAGTGATTTCTCTACGGTCATATGGCCAGTTAGTGGCAGAGCCAAGACTAGATCCCGGCAGCCGATCCCAGTCCTCTTCCTACGGTACCACACACAGCATCGTTCATTCATCAACTTCAAGCAGAATGACGTTGGGACATTTTCCAGGTGGTCACATTCATGCCGAGCTGATGATGGTGCCAGGGCCAGGGCCGAGAGCATCCTGGATTGCTGGCTCCCCGAGATCAGGGGCCAGCTGAGCAGGAAGGGGAAGCAGCTGTGAATGCCACGTTGACACACTGCCTCTGGGGTGATCAGCCCTGATAAAGCTGATTTCCACAGAGCGCTAAGCAACCGTCCTCTCATTGCTCATTTATCTTTTGGAAGCTGAAGCTCCAGAAAAGAGAAGTTGATAGGATGGTGTCACCATCAAACATTTTCAAACGCTCCGGAAGCAGACAAACCTTTGTGTCCAACCAGCCCCAGTCCGCACCCCTGAGGGTCTCTCTCTGTCTCCAAAGCCCCCCGCCCAATGCTGAGAGCCTGTGTGATTGCCCAGTGGTTCTCAACCTTCCGGCCCTTTAAATTCAGTTCCTCATGTTGTGACCCAACCATAAAGTTATTTTCGTTGCTACTTCATAACTGTAATGTTGCTACTGTTATGAATCATCATGTAAATATCTGATATGCAGGATGGTCTTAGGCGACCCCTGTGAAAGGGTCGTTCAACCGCCAAAGGGGTCGCGACCCACAGGTTGAGAACCGCTGGCCTATCCTGTGACCCTGTTGGGCAAATTGGCTTCTGTACCGATGACATCTTAAGAAGCAAGTTGCTCCAGTGATGGCCAGTTCTCTGAGGGATAGTCTCCATGTTCCTGGAGATGGTATAGATCAAGCCCCCTTCCCCTTTTGGGTGGGGAGATCCAACATCCTGCTGCTGCCCAAGACTGCTTCGGTCCGTAAGTTCCTTTATAAACTCTTGGTTTAATTCTGGAGTTGTCAGCCTCTTTCTCTAGTCTCTCAGCCCCATATTCCTTTGGAGTCGTTCCAGTACACCTCGGAAATTTTTCACAACAGCCGTGTTTTTGCCCACATGGTACAATTTTACCTCAAATGCTCCTCCCTTTCCCTTTCCTTAAAGGACACACACACACACACACACACACACACACACACCATCACACATGTGCCCATGGGCTTTTGTTCCCTATGGAAAGTATTTAAATTGTCCACAGCAACATTCAATTCCAGCATAGGAGGATCCAGTAACCTGCAGTCAGGGCAGTACAGTTTCTGGTGTTTCCAGAGAGAAGAGAATCCATTAATTCTGACAAATGTCCCCATGCTCCTGCCTCTAACCTTTCCGAAATCCAACCAGACCCCGGGGCTCCTCACAGACCACCCAGGCTGTCTCTGGTCCAGTCAGTGGCCAGGTGGCCCACAGTTGCCCAGACCAACCCGCTGTTTTTTAAGCCTGAGCCAGCCGAACCCTCTCCATTTAGTAAACAGAGGTGAGGGGGAGACGGGCAGGGGCCTGGAACATGGGAGAGGAGGGAGGGGCCACGGTTATGCTCATTTCAACCCTTTAGTAACAATGATGATAATTCTGCAGAAAGCTCACTGGACCGGAAGTTAGGAGCCTGGGCCCTAATCCTGGCTCGGCCACTGAATGAACTCCATGCTCTTGGGCTGGTCACTTGCCTCTGCGCCTCAGTGTTCTCTGCTCTGTGCTTGGGTTCGACTTCATGGCCTGGAAGAGGCTTCTAGTGCCAGGTCTTTAGAGTGACGATCTTCAGTCCTGATGACACATTATAGCTTTTCAAGTACTTCCACATGCCGTATTTTGTGTATCTAATCCTCCTTAAAACACAACAGTGTAGGAAGGGTATTTGGCAAATGAAGAAATTAAGGTACCGATTGGTTGGGCAAACCATGGCAGAGCTTAGTGCTAAAAAGAGTTAGTTCGACTTCCGGCCACCTGTGGTCCACACTGCCCTCTTGGGTGCAGACTGTCTCCCCAACGAAAGGCCAAAGAGAAGGGCTCCTTGTAAGTGGGCGAACGACAAAGAGGCTTTGTTCCCTTAGGGTCAGGGGTCAAGGATCTGGGCTGTTCTCCAAACTCTTTTGATGTCTTTTTAACATTTTAGAGCCCAAGGCAGGATTCAACTTAGCTCCAAACCCTGTCTGTTTCTTGGGCTTTGGAGATGGACACCTTGATCTTGGAGTTCTAGCTTCCAGAATCATCTATAATAACAAAAGCATAATATGCTAATTAGACCAGACAACCAATGACCTTCTGGACGTCCTTCTGGATGACCTTAGGGATGAAGCCGCGGTGACGGGGGCTGAGACAGAGGTGGTTAGGGCCAATCAGGCAGGTGGGTGAGCAGTTAGGGGTAATGAGGCAGGCAAGCAGAGTGGTTAGGGGTGATCAAGTAGGCAGACAGGCGGGTAGTTAGGAGCCAGCGGTCCCAGATTGCGAGAGGGTGCAGGCCGGGCTGAGGGACCCCCTCCCCCATGCACAAATTTTGTGCACCGGGCCTCTAGTGAGAAAATAAATTTCTATTGTTTAAGCCACCCAGTCTGTGGTCCTTTGCGTGGCAGTCTGAGTAAACTAATCCAGGCACCTGCTCCAGAACTCTCACCCCCAGCACCTCTCTGGCCCTCGAGGGCTGCCTCTGTTTTCTCCTCTGAACCTCCCCCTACCCTATAGCCCTGGATTCATCAAGTCCTGGGGGGGGGAGGGGGAACTGGCTCCACAATCCACTGCCAAATCTTCTCATTTCAGGGCTTTTCGGGGGAGGGTGTGTGTGCTGATTTCTGTTTCAAAGTGGACTGGGGGCAGTAAACTGCCATTGGGACTCCTAAGCGGCTGAGGAGAAACCAGGAAATACAGACAAAACAAACTGATTAGTGCTGAGTTAGAGCCCTGGCTGGTGCTGCCAAGTGGTTAGAGCGTTGGCCAGAACATCAAAGGGTTGTGGGCTTCATTCCTGGTCAAAGGCACATACCTGGGTTGCAGGTTGCATCCCTGGCCCTGGTCGGGGTATATGTGGGAGGCAACCAATCAATGAGTCTCTCTCACATCGATGTTCCTCTCTCTCTCTCTCCCTCCCTCCCCCCTCCCCCCACCCTTCCATTCTCTCTAAAAAAAAAAAAAAAAAAATCAATGAAAAAAAAATCCTCGGGTGAGGATTAAAAAGAAAAATTGAGTTGGAGTCCTGCCCGCATGTGACAACTGAGCTTCTGCCCCCCAGGAGTCTTCAGACAGACGCATGGTAACTAACAGTCAGTAGGTGGTTCCCACGTGTCCGGGGTGGGGGGTGGGAGGCGCTCCCTCAATTAATTAATACGGGGCTTCCTGGGCCAGGGTGGGTGCCTGACTCTAGGAGATGCTGAGCCCTGGACAATCCCCTTCGCCTTAGGATCTGGGCGCACAGATTCCCAAGTCCCACCCGGATTCCTCCCACCCCCAGGAGTGGAGGGGAACGCCCGCCCGCCCGTGACACCGGCTGTGTTTGCTCTGGGCCTGGCTATCGACTCCAGGGGCCTTATCGCTGGGTCCGCAGACGGGGCTGGGCGGGGCTGCGTGAGGGAGATGTGGTCCCACTGCCCCGGGCACAGAAGGAAGGAGAAGTGGAGGGAAGGCGGCGGCAGAGCCAGCGAGAACGAAGCTGCTGGCTGTACCATGAAAACGCTTCTGCTTTTGCTGCTGGTGCTCCCGGACCTGGTGTGGGCCTCAGGCTCCCTGCACAGGTGAGGCCACGTCCCCGCACTGTGTCCGGCCGGGGCGGGGCCCTGCTCTCACGCTCAGGGCTCCCCTGGGAGAGGAGAGCCAATGGGGAAATAGGGAGGAGAAGAAACAGGGCCTGGAAAAGGTTGACCAAGCGGCCACCTTGTGGGAGTTAGCCTGAGTCTCCAGCCCAGCACCAGCCACTCCTGGGCCTCCACCTCTGACGGAGCTGCCTGCCTGAGCCCCAGGGGCCTTCTCACGTTGGAAACAGCAGGACTGTGCAGCTCAGAGGACCTGAGTGCTCCCCAAGGGGCTGACCACTGCCCGAGAGGTGTGCTGTCCCTTTGAGGCAGCCCTCATGGTGTTCATGTAGAAGTTCAGACCATCCCACAGCCCCATCGCCCCTGATCTCCAAGAGCCCGTCTCTGAGAGGTGGGGAGGGGCATCTCAAGTCTAAGGGTCTGAGGGTCTCCAGGAGGCTGGGGCAGAGGGGCCCTGATCCTGGCACACTACCTTGCAGACCCCTCCTGAGTAACTTCCCAATTAACCTCCGGGAAATGGGGCGGGGGAGGGGAGTCAGAGAGAGGCAGGAATGCCTCTCTTCCTCACAGGGGGCTTTGTCCTCAGGGTGCCCCTCAGGAGGGGTCAGTCCCTCCGAAAGAAGCTGCGAGCCCGGGGCCAGCTCTCCGAGTTCTGGAAATCCCAGCATCTGGACATGATCCAGTTCACCGAGTCCTGCACGATGGACCAGAGTGTCAACGAGCCCCTCGTCAACTACTTGGATGTGAGGCCTCCTGGGCAAAGGCTGGGAGGGGAGAGGGGGGAGGGGGGAGGGGGGACACAGCCTGGCATGGCGAGGGGGCAGCAGCACTGAGGCAGTGTGGATTTCTCCTCTGGGATGACCCATATGGACTGATGCCCGGGTCCCCACGGACTTGGCCGAATAAGCCCCAGGGCACCTGAATGTGTGCACCTCTGTGGGAGGGAAGGGAGGAGCAGGGCCAGCCTCCCTGCCTTGCTCCCAATGACTCTCATAATAATGAGAATCAGGATAGTGATTAGATTTCCTCCCTCTCAGCCCTTCCTCTGCTCCTTCTACCTGTGATGGCCACTTCCCAGGTCTCTGAGCCCCAGTCTGTGCTGGCCCAGGCCCTGCCCACGGAGCTCTCCCTAGGTCCCTCCCCCTCCCCAGCACCCACACCCTGCGCCCTTCCCTCCCTTGTCTGCAGATGGAATACTTTGGCACCATCTCCATTGGCTCCCCACCGCAGAACTTCACCGTCATCTTTGATACCGGCTCCTCCAACCTCTGGGTCCCCTCCGTGTACTGCACCAGCCCGGCCTGCAGTAAGTGGTCCAGGAGCCCCCACAGGGAATGGCTGAAGGCCAGGCCTGGGATCTGGAGCCTGGCACCCTGCGGGGAGGGGTTGGGCTCCAGTAACTGGCCATCCCTGCACACCAGCCTCCCCTCTCCTCCTCTGCGTCTACCCTGGGACTGCCTTCGGCAGAAACAGGGCTGGGTCAGGAAGAAAGTTAAAATTGATTGCTATCCAAGCTAGCAACTTCCATACTGACCAGAATCAGCAGGGGGAAACCACCACCAAAAAATTACACATTTTTGAATACTCCCCTCGGAGCACCTCAAGGAATGCGGGGGACAGTTCCATTGCAGTGGCTCTTTCTGGGCAGGTAGGTGGGTCAGGTTCCAGTGTGGACTGTTCAGCTGCATCCAGGAGGCCTGGTGACCTTGCTCCCACATACCAGAGTGGGGGCTGGTGGGAAAATGGGTGGTGGACCCATTTGGCCAGAGGTCACTCAGAGGTCTTTGTGAAAACTGGAAAAGGAAGAGCTAAGGAAAGGTGTCTCAGTCCATGTAGGACAACGTGGCAACACTCAAGGTGTCCATGGGGCCCTGGCCTGTTTGGCTCAGTGGAGAGAGCGTCAGCCTGTGGACTAAAGGGTTCTGAGTTCGATTCCGGTCAGGGGCTTGATTCCCAGTGTGGGGTGTGCAGGAGGCAACCAATCAGTGATTCTCTCTCATCATTGATGTTTCTAGCTCTCTCTTTCTCTTTCCCTTCCTCTCTGAAATCAATAATAGATAGATAGATAGATAGATAGATAGATAGATAGATATAGAGATAGAGATAGAGATATAGATATAGATATAGATATAGATATAGATTAAAAAATAGAAAGGTGTCCATGGGTTGTGCAAGATGTTGGGAGTGATTTCCTGGGATGGCAAGTGTTTATCCTGAGTTTCTTTTGAATGCCAGTCTCTGACGCACAGTGGTCGGCAGAGGCTGATGCCTGGCGTTTATTCTGTGTGCCCCAGGAGCTCACAGGCAATTACGTTCGCCCAGGGACAACTATTTGGCTTCTGTCAGCCCACCACATATGTCTAGAGGGGGATGTAAGGGTCACTAGGGAGGGCCATGGCCAACCTTTCCAGATGCACCTGCTCATCACTGTGTCCTCAGACCGGTCAGTTAGGGAGATTTGGTTCCCACTGCCCCGTGGGAAAGAAAGGAGCAGTGGCAAGGAGGGCTGAGGCAGAGCGAGAGAGGAGCTGCTGGTTGGGCCAACAGCGGAAGTTAGGGAAGCAGCTCTGCACGCTGGGGTGTCGGGGCGGGGATGGTGGCAGCGAGCTGGTGGCCCAGGCAAGAGCGGCATCCTTGCTTTCCAGAGACACACCCCAGGTTCAGCCCTTCCCGGTCCAGCACGTACAGTGCCGCAGGGAGCCACTTCTTCATTCAGTACGGGACGGGGAGCTTGTCCGGAGTCATCGGAGCCGACCAGGTCTCCGTGAGTATAATTCCTTCATGTTCCCTCTCTAGGTCAGGAACTTGGGAGACAGAACACCGTTCAGAGCTCTTAGGGGAGCAGTTTCAGATCTGCCGCAGGAAGAGGTGGAAGCAAGGAGCTGGAGCTGGCTTCCAGGGAAGGGGGAGGCCTGGCCTGGCCTGAGATGCGGCCGTGGGCCAGTCTGTGCCATGTGCTGGGTCCTAGAGAGGCGGTGAGGGAGGGGGGATTCCTGCAGGACACAGGGCACCTGGTGGCAGGGTTCACAACTGGACCAACGGCTCCAGGGCACCAAGGAGACAAGACCAGGCCTCCATCTTGAAGGAAGAAGATGTCCAAGCCGGGGCAGACGGTGGGAACTCAGTTACTGAAATAAGGCAACAAGGTAGGGGCTGGGAGTCCAATCATAGAGACAAGGCAGAATCCAAGTCCCAGGTCAGCCCTGAACTCGATGCTGAGCTCGTGAGCTGCTCCTTAAACTCCCTTTGACCAAAGGTCCCATGGGTCCCAGAACTGTGGGAACCTGACCAAGGTGGGGACAGAGAGCCAGGGGAGCCCCGGTCCTGCCCTACCCAGGTTTATGGGCACAGGAGCAGTAGTCCCCGCTTTCCCACGGTTTCCCTTTCTGTGGTTGTAGTTATCCTCAGCCAACCACAGCCTGAAAGTATGAAATAAAAAATTCCAGAAATAAACAATTCCTAAGTTCCAAATTGCACGCTGATCTGAGGAGCAGGATGAAGTCTTGTGCTACTTCACTCTGTCCCACCTGGGATGTGGATTGTTCCTTCATCCAGCGTATCCACACTGTATGCGCTCTCTGCCCATTAATCACTTAGTAGACAACTCCGTTATCAGATCAGTTATCAAAGGGAGAAAAAGAGATCACTTTAAGTAACTTTTATTAGTGTATTGTTTTGTTCTATTTTATTATTAGCTATTGTTAATCTCTTACAGTGCCTAACTTATAAATTAAACTTTATTATAGGTACATATAGGAAAAAAAACAGCATATGTAGGGTTCAGTATTATCCTTATTTTCAGGCTTCCACTGGAGGTTTTGGAATGTCCACCCTGTGGATAAGGGGGGACCATTGTTTATGCCCAGGCCTTTGGGGAAATAGAGGCTGACCCACTCCTGATGAGCACTGTTACAGTTCTGGGGGGTCCTGCCACAGGGCTCAGACTCCATCAACATCCCTTTAAAGTGGGTGGGAGTAGAACACATGAAGTGAAACAAGAGCAAGAAACACAGCGTCTATGTAAAAAAATACCACATACAGATAAAACAACACACTGTACTTTCTATTAGAACATATGTAAAGGCGCAAATGACTGCTTAGAAGGCTACGTCACATTCCTAACTGATCATCATAGTTACCCCTGGGAAGCAGAGGCGGGCATGGAAGGGGAATTGTGTCCTTTACTGCTGCTTATCTGCTGGCTCGCTGGGTGGTGTGGGGCAACAGCCAAGCCCACGGCCACTCCAGCTTCCCTTGGTTCCTCCTTCAAGTTTCCTGGCTCCCAGCCCAGCTGCACGTTTAACTCCGTAACGGACAGTGGCGGCAAGGGCTACAGGACACGCCCAGCATTGAGGCTTAGAGGCAGTGAGAGAACAATGTGGGTTCTAGTCCACCCTCAACCTCGAAGTTCCAATTCACCCTTCTCCCACCTGACACCTGTCTTCCCTGACTGACTGCCAAACTGTAGACTTCAGTCTGCAGCACCAGGACAAAGCGAATTCCCACTGTACACCATGTAACCAGCACCCGCCATGGCATACAGTCAACTGTCCAGAATACAATCCTTTGTGTATGCAGCTCCTAATGGCTCTGCTTCTCTGATACAGATAAGCAAGGACGTGCCAAAAATTGTGGATGCAGTTAATGCAACCCTTACGAGACAATTATAGCCTGAAATGTATATACTAGAAAAGCTGAAAACCAACCATTTAAGCAATAAAAAATAAGAAAACAAGCAAACCACAAGCAACAACAAATCAAACCCAAAGAAAGAAGGATGGAAATAAATAGAAGAATGGGATGGATGTCAATTAAACAGAAAAGTCATACAATAAAGAAAATCAACAAAACCAAGAATTAACTCTTTACAAAGATTAATAAAATTCATAAGCCTCTAGCAAAATTAATAAAAAACTGAAATAAAATACAACTTAATATTAGAAATGAAAAATAATGCATTAATAAAGACCCTGAAACATTAAAATGATAATAGGATATCAAGAATAATTTTATATTGATAAATTTGACAATTTTTTTTAAAAAATGGTAAATGCCTTGAGAAATACAGCATGCTAAAACTGACACAAGAAAAACATAGAAAATATGATACTCCAATGTCTATTTAAATATTGACTGTTATTAAAAACCTCTTCACAAGAAAACTCCAGGGCCAGGTAACCTCAGTGGTAAATTCTTCCAAATAAATAGCATCAACCTTACACAAATTCTCCCAGATAACTGATAAAGAAAGAACACTTGTCCTAGCTGGTTTGGCTCAGTGGATAGAGCATCAGCCTACAGACTGAAGGGTCCCGGGTTGGATTCCGGCCAAGGGCACATGCCTGGGTTGTAGGTTCGATCCCCAGTGTGGAGTATGCAGGAAGCAGCTGACCAATGATTCTCTGTCATCATTGATGTTTCTATTTCTCTCCCTTCCTCTCTGAAATCAATAATATATATATATATATATGGAACACTTCATAATATCATGATGTTTTATAATAACATCAAAAACATCGAATACCTACAAGTATTGAATACCTACAAGTAACAAAATAATGTGCAAGATCTCTACTCTAAAAACTGCAAAATATTACTGAGTGAAATTAAGAAAGATCTATATAAATTGAAGATAAACCATGCTTATGATTCAGTATTATAAATAAGTCAATTTTTCATCAATCAAAACAAGAGCAATTTTTATTAGAAATTGACAAGCCAATTCTAAAATTTATATGAATATGTAATACAATCTAGATGAATAAAAATACTACCAAGTATAAGACATTATGAATATATAATAATTTAGATATGTAATATTGACACAGGATGGGCAAATAGAAAAACAGAACAAAATAGAGAAACTAGTCACACAGTCACCTGACCTACACTGAGCATGATACTGCAGTGGAGGAAATGATGGCGTAGTTATTAAATGGTACTAGGTCATCTGGATATCCATATAGAAAAAAAAAGGAAAAGAATCTATAATGACTCCTACCTCACACATCATAGAACTTCTCATAGACTATAGATATAAATGGGAAAAGTGAAACAATAAAGCTTTTAAAAGAAAACATAGAAAAATATCTTTATGACCTTAAGGTAGGCAAAATTTTCTGAAGTTACAAAACCCACTAATTACAAATAAAAAGATTGATAAATTTGACTATATTGAAATACATATCTTCTGTTCATCAAAAAACACCATTAGAGAGTAAAAACGCCAGCCACAGTCCGGAGATGTTTCTAATATATACATCCAACAAAGGACTTGATTCCAATCAATAAGAAAAATGCAGACAACCTACTTCACAAAAGGAGCTATGCAACGTCCAATGTCATTAGTCACCAGGAAATACAAATGAAAACCAAATGTACCCGCAGCATATCCACCAGAAGACTGAGAAGGAAAAGAAGGCAACGTCCAGTGTTGGTGAAGATATGAAGCTACTGGCAACGGAACTCTTAAAATATTGGTACTGAAAACATCGATTGGTACAAATCACTTTGGAAAATTCTGTCAATATTTATTCAGTTCTGTCAGTATTTACGCATACTCTATGACCTAACAATTTTACTCCCAAACATATATCCAACAGAAATATGTACACGTGTTCACCCAAAGACAAGTACAAGCTGCATTATTAGCAATAGTCAAGTACAGGAAGCAACCCAAATATGCCTCATGGTAGAATGCATACATGCTGATGGCATATTCAGACTGTGTAATACAAAGACAATGAACAAATTAAAACAGCGTGCAACAAGCGTAATGTTGGGTGACAGAAGCCAGCTACCAAAGAATTCATACTGTATGATTCCATTTATATAAAATTAAAAAATAAGTAAAGCCAATACAGGCTGTTAGAAACCAGGAGACGGGTCACTTGTGAGGAAAGGTGTGATAATTGGCAGGGTGCTGGGGGGCTCTGGGGGTTGCCATGCCCTGCTGCTCAGTTTGGGAGCTTGCTCACATGGGTGAGTACAGTTTGTGAACACTCACTGAACGGCACACCTACGACTTCTGTATTATACTTCGGCAAAAAGGGTTTCCATTTAAACATTGAGTGGGACTATGGCGAAAATCGTCGTGCCCATTTAATCAAGAAAGGTTGAGTCGGAGAAGAATTAGCTTCAGGAGAGAGGAGAAGCTGGGGATCGGAGGCCCTTTGCCAAAGAGCTCCTGGGCAAATTCCCTCTGGGCTTTCTCCCGTCAGGTGGAGGGGCTGACTGTGGTCGGCCAGCAGTTTGGAGAGAGTGTCACAGAGCCTGGCCAGACCTTTGTGGACGCAGAGTTCGATGGCATCCTGGGCCTGGGATACCCCTCCTTGGCTGTTGGAGGGGTGACTCCAGTGTTCGACAACATGATGGCCCAGAACCTGGTGGACGTACCCATGTTTTCTGTCTACATGAGCAGGTAAGGCCCGTCAAGCCTGCCAGGCTGAGGTCAGTTATACCTCCAGGGGGACAGCACGGGGCCGCTGAACGAGCACTGGACGTAGCAGTCACACACCGGGGCTGGATCTCTTGTTAGTCCAGCTGTGTGATTTGGGGCAAAACACTGAACCTCTCTGACTATCGAGAAAATGGGATTTGCCTCAGAAAGTCGTTGTGAAGAGCACTTTGTAAACTGTAGCACGCTGGACTCATTTAAGGAATACCTGGAATTAGATACAGTGGGGCCTTGACTTACGAGTTTAATTCGTTCCGAGACCGAGCTCGTTAAGGAGCTCGTTAACTCAAATTACTCTATCAACTCAATGCAAAAAATTGGCCGAAAGACAGCTGGTATCTCAAAAAACTCGTTAGTCGGGACACTCGTAAGTCAAGGCCCCACTGTATTCATTTATGCAGTGAATAACTACTTCTCAAGCCCCTCTTATGTGCTGAGCACAATGCTGGGCACTGGGAATACAGTGAAGCTAGAAAGACCGTCCCCGACCTCAAGAAGCTTAATCCCAGTGGGGGAGGCAGGAAAAAATTTACAATAAGCTGATAGTAAAATAATCACATGTTCATGGGTGGATAAGCAAATGTGATATATACATACAATAGAATACATTCAGCACATGCCACCACAGGGATACATCTGGAGGACGTTATGCTAAGTGAACTAAGTCTGTCACTAAGTCTGTCGTATGATTTCACTTATAGGAAGCACCTAGAGTGGTCAAATTCATAGAAACCGATAGTAGAATGGTGGTTGCCAGAGACTGAGGAAGGGGAAATGGGAAGTTATTGAATGGCTGTAAAATGTTGGTTTTGTAGGATGAAAGGCTCTAGAGACTGGCTGCACAACGGTGTGCATATACTTAACACGACTAAGCTGTACACTTATAATGGTTACGATGGGCCCGGGCTGGGGGGCTCAGTTGTTTGGAGTGCCGTCCCATGCACGGAAGGGTTATGGGTTTGATTCCTGGTCAGGGCGCATAACCAGGCTTGTGGTTCATTCACAAATCATTGGGCAGAGCTGTCTCTCTTCTTTTGCCCACAAAGTCCAGACTAACCGACGCACAGTCATTGGAAGCCTGGTCTCAAAGCCCGAGCTTGTGTTTCTGCCTGTCTAGGACTAGGTACTTGGTGGGAGTGATCAGACCATGAGGCGGGAGCGCATTCCCAGGGTTTTCCCGTGGCCCTTCCTTGGCAGCCTCTCTTTCTCTCCCTGCAGTGACCCAGAAGGCGGTGCAGGGAGCGAGCTGATTTTCGGAGGCTATGACCACTCCCATTTCTCTGGGAGTCTGAACTGGGTCCCGGTCACCAAGCAAGGCTACTGGCAGATAGCACTGGACACGTGAGTATCCTCCACAGAGTTTGGTGTTGAGGGAAGAACTCACATTGACCTGAATGGAAGTGCTGGTCACTGGGAGAGGATGCCAGGAGCCTGCGTGAGGCTAGAGGCGTGGAGGTGCCGAGCAGAGGTGCAGGAAGGAGCATCAGTAACCAGGGTGACAGGCACGCGGTACCAACGACCAGCTTCCTTCCTTGTGGGAGAGATGCGCCTTCAACTCAACCCATGGTAAATACAAACACTCCACCAGCTGCTTCTTGTTCACCCAACATAAATTAACACACAGACAAGGGCTGATTGAAATGGGTGCAGAGTGAATTGGATTCAGATTGTGCCTGCATAAAGGATGCACGGAAGGTGAGACGCACATACAAGCGACTGCATGTAAAGAGGACAGTGATCAGTGCTCCATGAGATGTGCCACCAAGGTGACCCAGCAGACAGGGCAAGGCAGCTTCTGTCTGAAGAAATCCTTGGATTTCATGGAGGTGGCAGCATTGACTGAGCGCCCCCGGTCCCCTACACACGCACCTGGGCATGGAGCAATGGGAAAGTGGGATTGGATGTCTGACACCTTCCTGGCACTGTATTAGACTGTGGTGAGCTGGCACGGCCATGGCATACTCAGCCCCAGGGCGCCTTATGTGCTGCGCCAGCTCAGCCAGGTTCGGTGACCCTGAGAGGGGGTGGTGAAGGATTGAGAAAAGACAGGCAAGAGAAGAAAGCTGGGTCTGGGTGGGACGCTGTCCTCTCTGATGGAGAGAGACAACACCACGGACTACAAGCCGTGTCTTTATTTTATAGTCAGATTCCAAGAGGCAAAGTAAGGGCGTGGTCAAGATGTTTACAACAGTCTCATGGGTTTCGAATCTACTCAATTACATGCACCTGAACTCTATCAAGCCCACATTACTCAGGCATGTGGGGCCACGTGTTCGGACCATAGGTTCAAGCTTACAACTATAGCTGTTGGCTATAATTGTGCTGGGAGGGCTTTGCCCTCCAAGCTGGGACTTGCACATGGCCATGAGAGGACTGTGCCCTCTTATTAGTTCGAGGCTTGAACCTGTCCAAACAGTGTAGCCACTCTCCACATTAGACAATTCAGGGACTCAAAAAACGTAATTCAAGTGTCAACTCAGCCAGGAATAAGTTCCTGCAAGGTGCCAGCCATGTGCCAGGCATGTGCTTCAGGTATCAGAGAGCTCAGCAGGGAGTGAGAGCTAGAGGCTGGAGAGAGGGGACAAGAAGCGAAGAGGTGAGGGACTGACCACGCTTCCTTTGCCCTCAGAATCCAGGTGGGGGGCGCCGTGATGTTCTGCTCAGAAGGCTGCCAGGCCATTGTGGACACAGGGACCTCGCTCATCACAGGCCCCCCGGCTGAGATCAAGCAGCTGCAGAAGGCGATAGGGGCAGAGCCCGTGGATGGAGAAGTGTGTGCCTATCTGGGTGGGAGGGGGGAGGGGAGAGGGCCTCTCTTGGGAGACAGGAGATCCTAAACTGATCCTCTGTGGGGTGTTTTAGTATGCCGTGGAGTGTGACAATCTCAATGTCATGCCGGATGTCACCTTCACCATCAATGGAGTCCCCTACACTCTTCAACCAACTGCCTACACCCTGCTGGTAAGAACTGTTTCCTCACTTGGGGTGGTGAACACACAATACAATGTACAGATGATGTGTTATAGAATGGTACACCTGAAACCTGCATCATTGTATTAACCAGTGTCACCCCAATACAATTTTTTTAAAAAGCACACACACACCACATACACACACACACACATACATACACACACACACACATATATTCACAATATAGCAGAAAAGAATGAAAGGACTGTTTCCTCATTCTGCAAGTCACAGGGCCTTCCCCAGATACCTGCCACTTCCCCTTTTCAAACAGTTGCCTGCACTCAGGCCACATCTATCCCAAGTCCCCCCCCCCCCATCTTACCCTGCACTGAAGTGGCACTTCCTCAGGGAAGGACACAGCTGCCCGTGTGTGGTGGAAAGACCACTGGGCTGGTTCTCTAACTTCCTGCTCGGCCATGAAGCAGCAGCAAACCTGGAACAGGCCATTCAATGAGGTTCTCTGACATTGTCATTAACCTCAACCACCAAGTCAGACTGGGGGATGCTATTACCCCATTTTATAGACCAGGACATTGAGACCCAGAGAGTTAATGGTTCTAGATGTGAGATGCTTGGATTGGGAGGTACAGAATAAGGTTATATCTCTTCTAATATATATACAGGTTAACATGCTCCTCCAACCAGAGAATGCCTTGGTGCAGTAGATGCGTAAGTGTGAAGGGAGAGGTAGAAAGGGGACCTCCAGGTGTTTGAGAAATCCATGACCACCTCATACACAGTGGGCTCAGATTTTCAGTATCATACTTCTTTGGTGACACACTTTAGTGCACTAACCTTGCCCAAGATCACCCACAGCATCAGCGTGACTGCGCCAGAATCGAGGTGCTAAGGGATAGACTGAGGGCTTTAGGGATTTACCTACCCCCACACCTTGATTGCCATTAACCCCTTCCCTAAGCCACTTTTACTATTACAGTTACAGTAAAAGTGAAAACAAATGTCTTTTTAAAAAATTTTTCTTTATTGATTAAGGTATTACATATGTGTCCTTATGGCCCCATTGCCTCCCCCACTCATGCCCCCACCCCCCTGTTGTCTGTGTCCATTGCTTAGGCCTATATGCATGCATACAAGTCCTTCGGTTGATCTCTCCCCCTTACCCCCACCCTCCCCTACCTTCCCTCTGAGGTTTGAGCATCTGATCGATGCTTCTCTGTCTCTGGATCAGGAAAACAAATGTCTTACTTTAAAACACAGCTTCATGTCAAGTCCCCTAAACTCCTCCAATAAAGGAATTCTGCAGCTGCCACTGTGACCACCACACTGAGGACAAGCTAGACATTTCAACTGCCAAATCCACACCCATCACCACTCCAGCATCCCCTCCCACCTTCACCCTCTGTGAGTCCCTGCTCACCCCCACGCCCTTTCCTGTACCCAATATGGTGCCACTGTCCTTTTCTGCCAGCACATTTCCATCATAGCCACCTCAACCCATCACGGACGCTGTAATACCTTTGCATTCTTATCCCCGTCCTCTCAAGAAGGCTCTTTAGCCCTCCGCAAATCTCCCCACTTCCTCATCAGCAACCTCAAACTTCCAGTGGTTGTTGGAAAGACCACACCTGTCGGTTAGATCCCAACTGTTTGCCAAACTGAAAAATAAGATTGGGGGAGGTTCTCATGGAGTAAGGGATGCCTACTTGCCTTACACCTAGTAGGAGCCTCTCAAGTGATTCTTCCCAGAACAAGAAAATAGCAGTGGCTAGCCATTTATAAGCGGTTTCTCTCCCTTAAAGAATTTGACTTGAGCTCCACCAGAAACTAAAGAAACCAGAGTTTAAGTCAAGGTCTTCTAATGCCAAACCTTTTGTTCTTCCAGCCGTGAGTCAAGCTTTTGGTTTTCCCAATGGTGAAATGGTGTGGGGGGGGGTGGGAGTGTATAATAGATGAACAATTCTCAAAATTGTAGAACTTAGAAGCCCAGACCCACATCTATCAAACACTTTAACCCTTTGCGGTCCAATTTTATTTTTGGAATTCAAACAGTCTGGTCCGAATTGGAAGTCCTTCCTCTCTTGGTTGCAGTAGTTCCCTGGCGGAAATTGCCAATTAGCTCAATCACCAACTGGACATTGGACCTGCTACTAGCACCTGGTCTGTCGAGTCAGCCTCGACGTTGGACCGAAAAGGGTTCATACACCATCGGTAGAGGTGTATGAAGCAGGAGGAAGAACCAGCCAACCAAAACTGTGAAGCAGCTGTCTAAGGCCATTCGGTGCGGCCACCACCACCACATAGTGTCGCTGAAGGCAGCACCCCTTCCTTCTTCCCCTGTATGTCACTTACCTTCTTCTTTCCACCCCCAGGACTTCGTAGATGGAATGGAGTTCTGCTCCAGTGGCTTTCAAGGCCTTGACATCCAGCCTCCAGCCGGGCCCCTCTGGATCCTGGGCGACGTCTTCATTAGACAGTTTTACTCTGTCTTTGACCGAGGTGATAACCGTGTGGGGCTGGCCCCAGCCGTCCCCTAACGAGGGGCCTCCTGTCAGTGCCTGCTGCCTAACGCCCCTTGGAAATCCAGCTGGGCCTGTCAGGTGGGGGCATTATTCACACCTGTCAAAAAGTCCTTTCCAATAGATTGCATTTGTTCAGAGGGGCAACTTCAATTAGAAATAAATACAGCTGAGATTGCACACGCGCGCGCGCACGCGCGCGCGCGCACACACGTGCTCACACATTTCCATATATCACCACCTCTACCACCATCATGATAGGATTAAGTTGTATGCCCAAACTTTTTATTGCTTTCGGCTAACATTTTATTATGGAAATCTCCAATTATGGGGATTATGTATAGACGCAGAGATTATCCTATATAATAAAAGCATAGTATGCAAATTGTTCCTCTGGGAGTTTGACAAGGGGGGCGGGGCCAGCCAGGGGAAGGGAGGGAGTACCCGGCAGGCAGCCAGCAGCTGCTAGGGACTTGGGCCTCCAGTAGCGTAAGAAATCCCTATGCACACCCCACCTGCACATGGCCAGGACTGTTTTTTTCTGCACCACCGCCCACTCCTCTCTCTAGCCCCACATACCTGGATTATTTTGAAACAAATTCTTAGCATCACATCATAAGTCACCACATCAAGGATTTATCCATAAATCCTTGTAACTTCCTAAATGTTCGGTGAGTGTTCAAGTGGTTCCTATTGTCTCATAAATGTTTGGTCACATTTGCAGTTGACTTGTGTGTATCAGGATTCGAAAGTCCACAAATTACACTTACTTGAGATGTCTCTTATGTCTCTTTTCATCTGTCGAGTTTACCACATTCTGAACTTTGCAGAGTGTCATGTAACGTGGTTCTCTGGACTCATCTTCCCTATAAAATGATAGTTGGATCTAGGGGCCTGATTTTGTGGCAAGAATACTTCATAGGTGGTGCTGGGCCCATCCCACTGTAACCCATCAGGAGACAGTAATGCTTGGCGCCTGTCTGGTAGGAGTGGTAGGGATGGTGAGTGGGTCCCAGAGTTCTCAGCCTCATCCATCCATTTATGACAAATTTCCCTTTGGTATTTTTTGAGAATTTTTCCCTTTATTTTATTTTATTTTATTTTTGGTATTTTACCTCAAGGTGTTTGCAGCCATTGATGATCAGTGCTTCTCCACGGTGTCATTAGGAAGGGATACAAAACAGGGATTTTTCTAATTCTGTTTTTCCTCCTGTATTTGTTAGCTGGGATTCTTTTCTAAAAATAACTAAAACAATAAAATAAAAATAACTCTTTTACTCGTAGACACAGAGAATAGATTGCTGGTTGCCAGAGGGGAGGGGAATTGGGGAACTGGGCGAAAAAGGTGAAGTCCAAATTGATAGTTACAAAACAGTCACAGGGATGTCAAGTACGGCTTAGGGAATATACTCAATAATGTTGTCATAACTATGCATGGTGCCAGGTGAGTACTGAAAATATAGGGGGAAATGCTTTATAAAGTATATAATTGTCTCCAGTGGTCGGCAAACTGCGGCTCGAGAGCCACATGCGGCTCTTTGGCCCCTTGAGTGTGGCTCTTCCTAAGCCTTAGGAGTACCCTAATTAACTTAATAATGTACCTACCTATATAGTTTAAGTTTAAAACATTTGGCTCTCAAAAGAAATTTCAATCATTGTACTGTTGGTATTTGGCTCTGTTGACTAATGAGTTTGCCAACCACTGGTCTAGCCACATGCTATACAACTGAAATAATAGAAAATAATATTAAATATGAGTTGTAACTGAAAACTAAAATTTTAAAAATAATAAAATAAAATAAGGCCCCCAAACCCCCTCTTTTATCAACGGTTTGCTCACCATGAGGTACAGCTCATACAGGAAAGGCAAAATTACTTGTTTTCCCCCCTTTCTTTACCAGTTTCAGAATAATGAGTGCTTCAGCTTACTGCAGTTTTTAGTGCTCAGTCACCCCACCTTTACTTAGCCAGTGGGCCCTGAACTTTTTACTTCACACAATACGAAGAGTTGTTCCATAGAAGCATAGAGCAGACTGTGGAATCTCAGAGGGAAGGTGGGGGAGGGTGGGTGGGTGGGAAGAGATCAACTAAAGAGCTTGTATGCATATATGCATAACCCATGGACACAGACAATAGGGTGGTGAAGGCCTGCGGTGTGGGGTGGGGGCTGGCTAGAAGGGGTCAATTGGGGGAAAGGGGGACATATGTAATACTTTCAACAATAAAGATTTAATTTAAAAAAAAAGACTTGTTCCATTTTCCAAAGAGTCCTGGTACCGTGAAGTGTGTTTATATGTTTGTTGTAAATGGAAATATTTCATAGTACGGGGGGTGAGAGATGGAGAGAGAGATATTACAGGATACAGTGAGAGGCTCTGAATGAACCCTTCCCACGTGTGGGGCCCAGGGTCGGTCCATCGGTCCATCCGTCCATCCCGAGGAAGCAGACGTGGAGAATCCAGGTCTGAGGCGCACCCCCCACTCCAGTGGGATCTCTTGCCACCAGAAACAACTTGTCTTTCTTTTCCTTCCTTTCACTTTTTTTTCCAAATGGAAGTATCTTCATGCTTTTTCTTATTATAAAATATGTGAAAGTCCTTCATGCTCCTCCCCCTTGGAGATAAGCATTATTATCATTTGAATTTGTGTAATACAGACTTTTTTTTGCCCAGAGAAACAGATGAAGGTGAGTATTGGTAAGAAAGCCTTGCCCTTTCTTCAGGAAAAGACACCATACTCGTCCCTAAACTGTTCTTCATTCAACAGCAGACCCGTGTCAGACAGACAACTCATTCCTTCTCACGTCTGTACGGTGTCCATTACTTGTCAAATTCTCTCTTAACGAACATTAGTTAATTTGGGGTTTAATTCAACCCAATCTAATCAACACTTATTACTTATTTTGTGCCCAGTGCTAAGCGAGGCCCTCTAAGACCCGGGAGACAACCAGCCCTGGCCGTCCCTTTGGGCAGTAGGGGTCGTGGAAAACACGCCAGGCTCACAGATAACCTAGATCACATCTGGGCTCCACCTCTCACCAAACTGGTGGCGTTGGCTAATTCCTTCATGTCCGTCAGATCCACCCCCAGGACTGCTGGGAAGGGTCAGAGCTTCACCTGGTGGGAGTGTGGCTCATGCTGTCAGCGGCCCTTCCCCTTCAAGTATCTTGGTCATGGCTCCCACACATATACAGTGGGGCCTTGACTTACGAGTTTAATTCGTTCCGTGACAGAGCTCGTAACTCAAATTACTCGTATGTCAAATCAATTGTGAAGAGTGAGAGACGTGATGCTGGGCTGATGTTGTGGCGTTCACTGTGACGTTCGCTGCGCCAACTAGTGGCGGGGTATCTGAAGCTGGTTCATAACCCGAATTTTAGCTCGCAACTCAAAGCAAAAAATCGGCCAAGAGACAGCTCGTATCTCGAAAAACTTGTTAGTCGGGACACTCGTAAGTCAAGGCCCCACTGTATAACTGTTTTTGTGGGGTTTTTTCTACTTATTTTCTTCACTGACTTATTGCTTTTAGATTTCATTAAGAACAGCCTGATCCAAATAAGCTCTCCAAGTAGCATAATAGAGTGGTTAGCAACACAGGCTCCGGAGTCAGACAGCTCCTGGCACCAGGGCGGGACCTCTGCACCTCAGTTTCTTCATCTGTAGAATGGACGTGGTAACAAGAACTGCCCCTGGGGTTACTGAGAGGATTCAACAGCATGATGCATGCGTGGGAAACCTTAACTAGCTTGTATGTCTGTGCTCGCCCAGGGCCCGACTGGCCTGCACCCAGCACAGGCACATCGCACACCAAGCAGAAGCCCCAGAGTAAAAAGGCTGAATGACTTTTCCTCTAAAACAAGCACTCCAAGAGCCAAGTAGAAGCCGATGGTTAGAGAGCACCCTGCAGGCTTTCTCCCTGCAGGGCCTGGGCCTCCCTGGTGTGTTGATGAGCCGCCTGCCTGGTGCCAGGAGGCTCTGGGATGGGGGCCTGGAGTATGAAAGTGACACTTACACCACACGTGCAGGAAGTGAAAGCAACTCAGTCCTCAGGCTGCCCTAACCCAGTTCCACTCTGAGCACACTGGTCCCTCAGGGCAGAAGTGACACTTCTGTCAGCATGAGCTAAACACCGCCTCTTCCTCCCCCCGCCCCGCCCCCCCTTTGTAAACCTTCTTAGCCCTATTAGCTGCTGTGAGTTTCCCAAAACTGACCTTTGCTCTGTGTGACCTTCACATCTGTGGTGCTGGTCCTTGTCCATGTGCTTGTCCCATGACCCATGTCTGATTCTAGTCACAAACCTCTCAGGGAGGGGCCTAGTGCTTTGGCCAAGCTTCCCTGTGCCATGGGAATTGTCAAAGGATGCTAAATCCATTTCCTAGGGCTGCCGCAACCAGTGCCACCGACTGGGTGGCTTAAAATAACAGAAATGTATTGTCTCACAGTTCTGGAGGCTAGAAGTCCAAGATCAAGGTGTCAACAGGGCCATCCTGGCTCTGAAACCAGTGGTGGGGAATTCCTCCTTGCCTCTTCCTAGCTTCTGGCAATCCCTGGTGCTCCTGGTCTCGTAGCTACAACCCTTCCATCTGTGCCTCTGATGTCACATGGTGTCCCCCTATGTGTCCATGTCTCTGTCTTTTCTCCTCTCTCATAAAGTCGCCAGTTATATTGGATTAAGGTCTGTCCTACTCTAGTCTCAGCTCATGTCAACAGACCGACCCTTCCAGGACCCTGTTTTTAAATAAGGTCATTCTGAGGACCTGGGAGCCCAGACTTCAACATACCTTCCGGGGGACACAGTTCAACTCATGACAGATGCTTTGCTAACGAACTGCTCTTAAATTTGATTTTTGGTCTCTTAAAATCCTTTCAGAAGCTTTCTGATATTTTATCTTTCTTTTCCTCCCCCCATCCCCCTCACAACAAATCTGTGAATTAGGCAGAACAGCTTTTATTACCCTGTTTTCTAAATGGGGAAATTGGAGTGTAAAACAATGAAACAGTTAGTTAAAAGTAGAAGTGAATCCATGCCTCCCGGCTCCTAATCCACAGCTTCTCATGTAATCGCTTCCCTCAAGCCCAGGGGATCTCGAATGCAAGGATGGCAGGTAGATTCTAGTCAGTCCCCCCCGCCCCAACCCCCACCCCAACCCCCGCACCCCCAGTAACATTTGCTTTTTAAAATAAAAATGTGTTTGCTGCTGAAAGGTCAATGGTTGCTGATCCCAAGAGGATCCAGACAGCATCCTCCTTCTGCTCCAGTGTGGAAATAAGGCCCTGCTAAGAGGATCCACGGAGCCTGCTCTTCCTTGGAGGAGCTGTCCCTCTCCTGTTCTCTGTGAGCCAGGTTCCTGACATCATCAACATTACAGGGTGAACACAGGCCTTACGTTACACCTCTCAGATTCTCTCTTCTGAAAATCGAATGCTGAGTGGGACCCCATGGCTGAGGCATGCGTGGCAGGCACACGGAGAGACAGCCCCCAAGTCCCCAGTGCCCAGACCACCAGGGCCACTCGGCTCTGTCCTCCCTAGGCCTGTTGCTCATCTCTTCCTACAGTTCTCAACTGAAAATCTCTGGCATACACACCTCCTACTAGGGCGGGAGACCAGAGGACTGTCCTGCCGTGGGAGTCGGCGGTCTCAGGACTGTGAGGTCTGATCCCTTCTCTAAGTAAAGTTCGAGAACATGGCTCAGTGACTTCGGCTCATCAAAGAACGTGTGCTCGGAAGGATGGTCAAGGTAGAGAAAAGGTGTGAGAACTTACTTAATATCCCACCCACCTGGGCTGTGTCAAGGACACCAGGACTTGGAACTACAAGTCCAGACCTCAGGACCATAACAAGCTCCTACTTGAACCATGTCCAGCACGGCCAGGGGTGAACCTGAGGAGGGGTGGCGAAGGATTACAGAAGACAGACAAGAGAATACAGTTGGGGCCGGGTAGGTCACTGCTCTCAGATGGAGAGACAGTGACACAGCCTGTAAGCCGAGTCTTTATTTTATAGTCAGATCCCATGAGGCAAGTAAGGGCGTGGTCAAGATGTTTACAATGTTCTCGCGAGTTTCGAATCTACTTGGTTACATGCACCTGAGAACTCTATCAAGCTTTGTTTTGGCAGCACTTGCTGCACCTCCCACAGCCCACATCACTCAGCCACCTGGGACCACAGGTTCGGACCGTAAGGTCAAGCTTACAACCAGAGCCTTTGGCTATAATTGTGCTGGGAGGGCTTTGCCTTCCAAGCTGGGACCTGCACGTGGCTTTGCCACGAGAAGACCATGCCCTCTCGCTCTCCACAATACTCCTCAGCTTCAACATCTGCCTCTTGTCTTCTCAACACGTGCCAGGTTATGATGTATCTGGTACTAACTACTGTATCAGATAAACCCCCAAATCACCGTCGTTTGAACAATAAGCATTTATTTCTCATTCATGGAGCGTTCAGTTGAAGAATCACGTGATTCAAAGACCTGGGCCCTTCTGCCTTGTGGTTCCCGCATCCCCTGGGACCTCAGAGTTATTTGTTATGTCCTGCAGACTGGAGTGTGGCAGCTCCTGCAAGAGGCTTTAACGTGCCAGGTACCAGGCAGGACACTTCCTCTACACCTATTCGACTTGAGTTCCACGCGGGCAGGAGCTCTGTCCATTCACCATCCTATCTGTTCAGGAATCATGGTCCATGGCCACGCCCATCTACAGGGGCTGGAAATGCCACCCAGCTGTGGCCTGGAGGGGTAAGGGGGCTTTGATGAACACCAGCAGTTTCTGTCTCACAGCCCTCCACCTGGGATCCTTTCCTTTCTCCTGCTTCTTTATTTTTAATATATTTTTATTGATTTCAGAAAGGAAGGGAGAGGGAGAGAGAGAGAGAAACATTAATGATGAGAGAGAATTATGCCTCCTGCATGCCCCCTACTGGGGATCGAGCCTGCAACCTGGGCATGTGCCCTGATCAGGAATCGAACCGAGACCTCCTGGTTCATAGGTCACCCTCAGCCACTGAGCCACACTGGCCAGGCTCTCCTGCTTCTTAAACATGAGTGCCTCAAGTTCTGCCTCACTTCTCTCCTCTCTCTATCCCCTGCCCCTCTCACACCTAGGAGATGAGGCGCCTCTGCAGTCTATGGAGGCAACCCTCCTGTTGACATTTCTAAATAGTCATTGCAAAGCTATGAGATTTTCAGAATAACTCCTCTACCTTTGTTTCTTGCCCCACACTAAGTGGAGGTCAGACCTGCCACCCATTCATTTACCTAACAAATACTTACTGAGCCCTCTCTGGGTCCCAGTTCTTGAAGGGGAAACTTGTCAAATGCCTGAGTCAGAAGCTTACATTGTATTGGGAAGTTCAATTCAAAGGAAGCAAGAGATGGGAAAGGGGAAGTGAGGAAGAGAGAGGGGAATAAGTACAAGGAGATGAGTTTCCGAGCTGACTACAGATTTGCAATAAACACAGCTGTTGCTCGGTGCACAGGACATCTCCAGGAAGGCCATGAGGGTGTGTGCAGCTCAGAACCGTCCAATGACAAGGGCGTGGGGTATGGGGCAAGTCTGAGCTTCTACCTGCTGGTTTCTTTTTCTCCTGCCTTAGTTGGTCAGAGCCTGTGGGCATTTAGTCCCTGCACTTCTGGTTCATATTCCTGGTCTGTCCAGAAAGCTGCTAGAACGCTAGGGCCTTTGGGAGGCCACCAGCCCAGTGTAGGCCCTGGACCAGTTTCCTCTCTGTTGGCTCCCTTCTGGCAGGCTCCTTGACCAGGGAAACAGCACTAGCCATCACCAGAATTGGGGGGGGGAAGCAAGACAAGGGGCTGGGGCTGGGTGGGGTAGGGGAGCCAGGGCCAAAGCATCGAGCAGTAGGGACAGAATCGTGAACAAAACAGGGTTTTCTCTCAATGAGCTTAACTGGTGTCATGGAAATGTCCTGCTGGTACATCAACCTCAATCCTGATCGAGCAGGAGCCCCATAATCCCCTTCTGATCTCACTGTGTTTCCCATCTCAGCTGGTGGCATCACCACGCCTTGGTTATGCAGGCCCATTCCTCCATCTGCCTCACAGTCCTTCCCACTCCCCAGCACACCCTCAGGTTCAATTACTATGTATTGAGAACCCCCTCAATGCCAGAAGTGGGAGGATGAGGGATGTTTTGCTCCCCACCGAATACACAGCACCTGGCTCAGGGCCTGGTGCACAGTAGGTTCGCTGTAATATCTGCTGAATGATTGCACACATCAGTGATTCAATCTTCACAATGGCCCTGTCAGTAATGTCACAGAATTGCTCCTGTGTTTCCTTGCCCCCATGCCCTTGTCATTACCTCTCACCAAGAGCATTGCAAGAACATCTGGGTGCCCTGATTCTGGTCTCTCCTCCTTCCAGACACATTTCTGAAACTTGGCTCCAATCAATGCTCCAAACTTCCCAACAGCTCCCCACTGTGCACCCAATGAAATCCAAGCTGACTTGGCTTTCAGGGCTCTCCAGGGCCTTGCCTCAGTCAGACCTCCTGTCCTTCACTCACATCTCTTCCATCTAGAACCCAACAGAACCACCCCCATTTTCTTACTTGCACACTTTTGCTCCCAGGATTTCTTCTACCCTGTTCACCAGTGGAGCACGCTTCCCCAAATGACCCCTTTTCTTTTCTTTTTTTCCTTTTTATAATTTTTTATTGATTTCAGAGAGGAAGGGAAAGGGAGAGAAACATCAATGATGACAGAGAATCATTGATCGGCTGCCTCCTGCACACTGGGGATCAAGCCCGCAACCTGGGCATGTGCCCTGACCAGGAATTGAACCCTGAACTCCTGGTTCATAGGTCGACGCTTAACCACTGAGCAACACCGGCCGGGCCCCAAAGGACCCCTCTTCGATGACCGTTAAGATTATATTGAAGGGATGTTAGACGCAGTGCCAAGAAAAAGCAGGTTGAAATGTCAGCCCCGCGGGATGCATGCTGGGAGGTGGTCTGTCTTGACTGGGAGCCTGTCTTGTACACAGTCTCTTCTGCTGAGCAGAGATGCAGCATCTGCTCTCCACACCCCAGATCACTTCTTATATTGCACCTGACTCCCACCTCCACTTCCCACACACCTGCACGGGTTCAGATCCTTGCATCCTTCAAGCTCAGATTCAAATCCCTCCTTTCCATAAAGCCATTTTCTCCTCTAGGAGTCTTGTAAATCCCCACAACCCTTTCTTATGCCATTATACCCTGCATTCCTTATACCATGACTTGCACCATGCCTTACTTGCACTGATAAAATGCAAATATCCACTTCTTTGTGTTCCCCAGGGATCCTGATAATTACATGACTGCTTGCGGGGCAGGGGAGGAAGGGGAAGAAGGACATTCAGTGAGTGCAGCGTCAGGGCCTCCCCCGCAGGGTAGAGGCTGCTCGTCATTCTCCACTGGAGCACATGTCAGAACAAGAAAAGGGAAGCTGCTGACTCTTGATCCACGCGGACAGAGGAAGTGGGGACTAGAGTCTAAGGATGGTTGGTGACTTGGCTGCCAAAGGTGTTCATGATAGTTCTTCAAACATCCCCTAAAGGTATACATTGCATCCTGTGTTCAGAGGCTGCAAGGACTCGCTGACGATAGCTCATTTCCCCTACCCAAAAGTGTCATAGGCAGTTAGACAGACATGAGCAGAGCAAGGACAAGGGGTCAGGTACAAAAGGTCACCAGGCAGAAAGCCCGGGTGTGTAGCAACAGGCAAAACTAGGAACACAAGGTCCTCGCCCCAAGGTTACCTTTTCTTCCATATCATACCGCTGGTCTCGCAGTGTAGACCCCCAGATTTCCCCCCCCTAAAGATAACACCTAGGCCTCAGTTGTATTTAAGCTCCAGGCCCAGAAAAGCAGCAAAACCAGAAAAGTGACATGGTGGCCACCTCTGGACCAGCTGCAATGACTAATGACACCCTGTCCTGTTGCCAACCAATCAGCAGAGACCATGACATTGAGAGAGCACACCTGGAAAGATGATGCATATTCTACGGAAACCCTTCCCTGAAACCTCCCCTAAGATTCCCACCTGCAAGAGAGAGATAAGTCCCCGCAACACAAAGGGCCTAGCTTGTGCTCTCCCCCAGGGGAGCTCGCCTGCACCATTTCCTTCCCCCCTTCTTTACTGTAAGGGACCCCACGAGACTTGCAACCAGGGGCGCAATGGGCAGCAGCAGCTCGTCCTGGTCTAGCCCCATGAACCTGTCTCTAAGGCCTCCTTTGCTCTGACTTCTCTGAGCCAAAGCAGCCCAGCCTGGGCTCTCCTGTTGCTTCTTCTATGCCCTTCCTTGTTTCCCTGTCCTACGTGTGTTTTGCTGCAAATTCTTGCTTGCTTTGTTGCACTCTGTCTCTTGACTGAAATTGTTTTCCTTCAAGAAAACAAGAACTGAAGTCTCTCTCTCTCTCTCTCTCTCTCTCTCTCTCTCTCTCTCTCTCTCTCTCTCTCTCGCGCGCACACACACACACACACACACACACACACACAAATGATGTTTAAAACCTGGTCTCAGAAAAGTCGAAGAATGTTGTTCAGGGATCCTAAAGGGCAACAATTTAAGAACAGTTCGGTAGGCATGAATCAGGGGTTGTCTGGAGGGTGGACCAATGCACCCTTTTCCAAGTAAGCAACAAAGAATATTTTGGGGAAACATGCTCTGGAGTTTTACCAACTTCAGTGGAATATTATTAAATATTAAAGTCCAATATTACACTTCATGGAAAGGCATGTTTGCTAATTAGAACAAGAAAATAACCTTGAACTGGAGCTTTTGCTCCATCAAAAACTCCATACCAAGGCCTGTCCTGCCACTGTGGCTGAGTGTGGGGTTTAAGGTATTACCTCTGCCCTTGAGGAATGTGTAGTCTAGTTGACAAGACAAACATAGACTGTAGCAATGCAGCAACATCAGAGACTTGTATTGAACACAAGGAAAGACATTTTGACAGTTAAGATTATTAAACAAAGGAGGAAAAATTTCATCTCAGAAGGAATGGGGGGTGGAAGGGTACATCAACTGTATTGAGCTCTAGGGGGACCCCTTGAGATCTAGTGACCCACTTAATTTGGGCATGTCTAAACTCACTTTATCCCCCTTTTATCTAAGGAATTGAGTGGAAGAATAAAATGGATTCACTATAGTCAAGCTCCTCAATTACTAAAACCAAGTAGGTTGAGGCAGGAGGCAACCATTCCATTTTGTTTTAACAACCTGGGAACTTAAACTTTCTAGTCCTTTGTCGATGCCTGGAGAGACATAGAACCGCTGGAGAACCCTCTGATCCCCTCTGGAGGACTAAGGAAAGAATGTTCACGCACCCAGACCACCTGACATCCATTCTCCAGACCACTGGTCTTCTAGAAGATTGTCCTCCCAGACCAATCAGAGGCTGAGGCTGCAGGACTGATTCTTCTCCGGAATGTGCTCTGTCCTATGAGAACTCTCAGCTTTCCTTTCTTCTCTGGAACACGCTGCATATCGCCTAGTTGTGTTTCCAGTTTGCAAACCCCAAGACCCTTGAATAAATCTTTGTCATTTATTTCTAACCAAAGCCTCCAGACCCTTTTTGAGTTTGTTTGACATGTCTGCCAACCATAGTTACCCAAAGCATGGTTCCAGGCAGCTCACAGAGATACCAACATTCATCTCACACTAATAGCATTTTCAATTGCTGTAGTCTCCTCGCTACTTCAGGTTGGGCCACATATCCTCATCTGAGAAGCCCAGGAAGATGTCAGGACTTGCCTTGCCTCCCATATGTCTGGGGTGTGAGTGTGTGTGTGTGTGTGTGTGTGTGTGTGTGTGTGTGTGTTGTGGTGAAATGGCATGAGGTGGTGTGTATACAGGGCAAAGCATCAGGACCTCTCCCGACCAGGCAAATGGAGGGACCAAACCTATTACACATGTGAGCCTAATTCTTCAACAAACAAAAGGGCCCCTTTGCTGGGTGGCTTCCAGCAACAGAAGCAGAAGTTCCGAAAGCCAGCCAGGGGCCTTGCTTCTGGTGCCCACAAAGGCATGTTACCTTCCAGGTCCTGCCACCCACAAACTTTCACTCTCAAGCCTTCCATTTCTCATCCCCCCACCCCCACCCCCACCCCCCACCCTCAGGGACAGAGTCCCTAAAAACTGAATTCTCACAGGGCCCAGATCCAGGCAGCGCTGAAGCCTAGCTTTTCTATTCCACTCCACCCCCTCCACCCACACAGCTGAGGTCACCCGGCCCAGCCTCTTTTGCAACTTTCCCAAGTCTGTGCATGAGCGGGAGAGGAGGAAAACTCAGAAGGAACTGGCTTGATCTCAACAAACTCTTTTTTGCTCCCAAAGCCTTTTTCCTCTGACCCGGCTGAGACTGTTGATCTAAGTGGAGACCCCTCAGATTCAGCGAGAACACCCGCCTGTCCTCAGAGGCCGGATGCTAAGCAGCCACAGCTGTAAGTGCCTTGGAAGGTTTATTTTTGCTTCTCTTGTCTGTCCCAGCAACCCCCGGAGGTATTTGTGTTTTGGGGGGAAGGAGTGGAGCCAGGGGATACAAGGATGAGTCTTAGAATCTGGCAGCTGAGGGCTGAGATCCAGCCCAATGACCCTCACGCAGGAGAAACTCCCAGGGTATGGCAATGAGCCAGGCAGAAGAGACTCTGCCCAGCCCAGGGAACTGGGGCCCAGTTTGGGGCTCTGCATGGGCAGATGCAGCTGCTGGCACAATCAGAGGAACAACAGTCAGAAACTGGAGTCTTTCGAGAGGGCTGAGTCCTGCTAGCACCAGGAGTCCCCTTGACACATCAACAGGGTATCTTCTGGGATGGGGCCATCTCATCCGAAGGGTTTCATCGGCAAGGGGGAAACCCTGGAGTAAGAAAGTGCTCTTCTTGTTCTAAATCATTAGTATTGCTCTTAGCACAGCTCTGCAATGCTGGGCGGGCCCATGAACAGAGTCAGACAGACCTGGGTTCTAGTCTCAGCTTGCCTCAGGAATCCACTAGGCTGTGATGGCATTTTGTAAATTGCAGAGTGCCCTATAATTGCTAGGCACTATGAATTAATAAAAATAATCTATTTGGTCTTACCTAGCAATCCCCCAGCACACAAGTCCCATGGAGACAGGATCTGTCCATATCCCCAACCTTACATGGTGCTGATGCATAGTAGGCATGTCGTACATGTGTTCTGGACAGATGGACAGATAGAAGGATGATGAGTGGGTGGATGAATGGAGATAGATGGATGAATGAACGGACGGATGGACAGATGAATGGGTAGATGGAGATGATAGATAAATGAATTGGATGGATAAATGGATCAATGGATGGGTGATTATTTATTGAAAACTCAATATTCCCAGCATGGGTCAGCCTCTTTGGAGGGATTCAGAGAGGTGTGAGGCACTGTCCTGCCCTCTGGGCATGGCCAGTCCACTTCGGGAGGTGGGACTCATGCTCCCAAAGAACTTACATAGCAGGAGTGCAGAGCCTCCTGAAACCAGAACTGTTGGTGCACTTCCCGGAGGGAGCAGGTCTAGACCTGCTGGGATTTAGGTGGAGAAGGCAGAGTTGTGAGGCTTCCTGAGAGGCAAGAAGGCTGTGCTCCCTAGATAGCCTCTTCTCAAAGACAAACTTTACTCCCACGATTGTAATCCCATTACATTTTAAAGTGGATACATTTGGCATTTTCCAAGGCATGGGAGCGGGGAGGGGAGGCACGGAAACGGGTGAGAGTCCAGGGGAGTGGAGAGACTTGCCTGTTTCAGAATTCTCATGTCCCCCTGCTCACTGGTCTCCCTCAACCCCCCTCCCTGTCAGCAGACATGGCACCTCACTCACACAAACAGGGCAGAAGAGCGAGTCCTGGTTGGCACCAGGGGGATAAGAAGAGAAGGGCAGAGGGGATGTGCGAGCGCAGCAGGCCCAGGAGTTCTTGGACGCCTGGCCCCAAGACCTAGGGTTTTTATTTGTAAGTGGTGTGTGTGTGTGTGTGTGTGTGTGTGTGTGTGATCAACTCTGTCTTCCTTACTCCCCAGGGACTGAGCTACACTCACTCACTTTTGGCAGATGGGCAGGGGCAGGACTCCCGGCTGAGAAGTGCTGCCAGGCTAGCAGGGGTGGGAGTGGGGAGTCGAGTTAGTCACTTGCGGGGGAGAGCAGCAGCCTGAGATTCTGCTGTGTGTGGACCTGGGCTGACTGAAGGCAGTGCCCTGCATTCCAACCCTGCTTCTCGCTGTCATTTAACAATGAGGGTGCTGCCTCAGTCTGGCCTGTGGGAGGATGGCCGGCTTTGAAACAACTGAGTGATCTGAATGGGTAGGAGGAGGCTTACAAGGACACCTTTTGCCAAACTCCAGACACGGGAGAGCACAGAGGGCATGGGAAGTCACCGTTTGGAATCTGTGCATGCTTTCTTGGTGAGCCCAGCCAGTGTCTACCCCCAAGCTGCCCTTCCTTGCCACTGACACAGTCCTGGTCACCCTCTTGTTCCTGCCTGTTATCCTGGGCCCAAGGACCAGGCTATTTAAATAGCTGTTTCAGCAAATCGCTGAAGGGGGGTGGGGGCGGGGGGTCTGCAGTGCTGCACACTTTAAGGGCACATCAGGGGAAGGGGATTTGGATGGAGATGGGGTGAGGGGAGCTCAGAGTCAAGGCTGAGGTGAGTTACAAGGATCTGGAAGAGAAAATATTCAAGTAAAACTCAGAGAAGACTTTACACCTCAGAAGGGCTGGCATGGGAGGAAGCATCTTGTGTGCCCCCAGGAAAAATGCACCCTCATTGGGGGAAGAAGCTCTGTGGAGGCAGGTCTGGCCCATCTTTCCATGAGTGTGGAGAGATGGCTCAAACACTGGGTGGGAGATCGGACTAGATGCCCTTCTGATTGTGTGCCGGAGCAGGCTCCACTGGGAGTTTGAAACAAGCCATGGTGGGAATATTTACACCATAGAAAGTGGCAGGCACAGCAAATCTGCCTCCTCCTCGCCCCCCACCCCAACCCCGCTCCAGTTGTGAACCATTGATCTGATTCTTCCCCAATTTGGGGAACCAGATCTGCTATGCAAACATGACACATGCCACCCTGCAGAATAAGCACAGGCACGAGTGATGTCCGTTTTACCCACGAGGGAACAGACTCACCGAGATTAAGTAACCCAAGGTATATATAGCAGTGGGATGAGCACTCTTAATTGCCGAACTCATGATCACTCCATGAGCCTAGGCAGCCTCTCTCTCCTGCCCAGGCCCAAAATGATTTGTCCTGCCAGGAAGTCACATTTACATGACTTTGGACTTCCCTCCGCCCCTGTGCTCTATTTAAAGAAATGTCTTTATTTGACATTTTTAAATTACAACAACTTAGGATTGTGTAACAAATTTTAATATAAGACATCTATATATATAAAAGGCTAAGCGACCTGCCGACCGGCCAACTGGCCAACTAGGTATGATGTGCACTGACCACCAGGGGGCAGATGCTCAGTGCAGGAGCTGCTGAGCTGCAGTGACTTGGCAGTGGTGGTTCTTGGGTGATGCACCCCGAAACCAGAGAGGAGGGAGCCCGATTCCTCTCAGGGCCACGCGATTCCACCTTCGGCCGCGGGTTATGTTGTTGCTGGGGCAATGTTGGCCCGAATTTGGTTTACTGCACACTTGTGTTTGTGTTCTACACCCTGTACGACAGCAACTTTGCAGAGTGCCCTCTCACACTCCAGGACCCCTTGGGGGATGTTGGAGAGCCAGTTTTGGCCCGATCCCCGCAGGCCAGGCTGAGGGACCCCACCTGCCAGAGGGACCCCGCTCATTCCACAGATGTCCTCCAAGCCCCGGCACCACCCCAGGTGTCACCGGCCGGGAAGGGACCCCAGGAGGTTGGCTCCAGGTTGTGTCTGGCCCATCTCGCCCAGTCCTGCCCCACCGGCCACCTTCTAATTAATTTCCTTTCAATGTATACAAATTTGTTCACTGGGTCACTAGTATAAAATAAAACATAGCTCTAGCTTCTAATCTATCTTTCCCCACCTCCTAGTAATCATTCAATGTGTCTATTCATAGCTTTCTGTGTATATACAAGACAAGCATAAATATAATATTAAACATATAGTCATATATAAGGTAGTTTTTTGTTTTTATACAATTGGGATTTTACTATACAAAATGTTCTTTAAAATATATGTATATATATATTTCAGAAAGGAAGGGAGAGAGAGATAGAAACATCAATGATGAGAGAATTATTGGTTGGCTGCCTCCGGCACACACTCAACTGGGGATTGAGCCTGCAACCCGGGTCTGTGCCCTGACCATGGAATCGAACTGTGACCTCCTGGTCCACAGGTCAATGCTCAACCACTGAGTCACACTGGCCAAGCCAAAATGTTCTATTTTTACTTAAATTGTCATCACATCTTTCATTACTTCACTCTCACGCAGAGTATGAATGGATTATAATTTATATAGAAAGTGTCTTATTGATGGACATTTAGGCTACAACAATGTTTTTCAGCAATCATCTTTGTACAAATGTGTGTTTGAGTATATGTGTATTTCTGTAGGATTCCTAGAATTAGAAACTAAATATGCACAAATTAAGTTCTGATCTTGTCAAATTGCCCTCCAAGAAAGACTGTGGCAATTCATACTCTATCAACAATATCCAAGAGTGTTACCACCACACATTTGCCAACACTAAATAGTATCATTAATCTTTTTACTTTTTGCCACTCCGGTGGGGAAGTAAAGTGATATTTTAAAAATTTGCATTTCCTTAAAAATTAGTAAGGCTGAGTCATCTTTTCAAAGCTTACTACTAATCATTCATAAGCTTTCTACTGGGTTAGTTTATGTTCTTTGCCCACTTTTATGTTGCATGTTGTCTTGACTGTCTGTAGACAGCTTTGAACCTCTGTTGTACATACCACACAGTTTTCCCTTCGTATGCACACCAGCTCGTATGCACACAGCTCTGCTGCCCAGGGTCAAGCCCACACCACCCGGCCCTCCAGCCTCTGACAGGGGCACCCAGTGGCAGGGTGTGTGGCTTCTCTGAGCCTCAGTTGTAAGCATCTCGTAGGGCTATGGGAGGATGCCTTACGCTGCACAGAGGATGCAGAGCACCCTGCAGATTTCTTTTCCACTTCTCTCTGCCTTCCTTTCATTCTGACTCCCATTCTGAGGCACGGTATTGGCTTTGAAGCTGTTAGCACGGTGCACCAAAGCCGTTAGGAAAGAGCTCACAATCACTCCCACTTCCCTTGCAGAGTGGTAACTGGTGCTCAGAGGCCTGGCTATCAGGAGCTTCTGAGCCACTTTTCCCTTGGCTGGTTTCTTTGTGGGCAGTGACACCCATTACAAAATGCCAGCCCCAGTGAATACCTTGAATTCTCTTCCTCCCATGTCTGGAGCACAGGAAATGTTGGATGGATGGATGGATGGATGGATGGATGGATGGATGAATGGAGACAGGATCCTTGGTCTTTCCAAGCCCACTTGAATCCCTCCAGGCTTTCCTCTCTCTATACCTTTCCCCTCATCCTTCCCTGAAGCAGACCATCCACCTTCTCCACTCGGCTGCTCCCAGGTCATTCCCTTTCAGAGGGTCATTCCCTCCCCCTGAAATATCAGCCTCCAACCACATGTTTTATTTCCTCAGGGCCAGTTCCATGGCAGCTTCTCTCCTCACTGAATTCCCATAGCACTTTCTCTGTGCCTCTGTTGGGGCACTTGACACTTCCTGGTGTAACTGCTCTGTCCTTTCTCCCCTGATGACTCACTGGTGGGAGGTTGGGGAGTCATGTTTACTTCATCGTTGTGCTCCTCCAGTGTCCAGTGCAGGGCTGTGCACACAGTAGGTGTGTATGCACTTATTGAGTGAATGCATGAACCACCAAGAAGACCTATTGGCCACCACGCCAACCCAGCTCTTCTGGGTAGAAAGTCCAGTGCCACCAACTCTGGCTCCTGGGACAAACAGCTCTGAGCAAAGCTTCAATTTATCTTTGGGCCTATGGCATGGTGCATGGAGGGACACTCTTAGGTCTCTAAGAGTTTTCTATGTTAACTGCACTAACTAGGAATGCCCAGCAAGGCTCTTGTGGTCTACTGAATTACGACTCCAGTAGATAAAGCATTTTTCAACCAGAGGTGTTAGGGTCGGGGAAGAAGGTACACACAAGGCCAAAGAGGGTAAAGAATTATGAATTTATTAGATCATTTGGAAAACCAGATGGGCCGAGCCCCAAAATGGCGTCAGCACCCAGGGATGGGAAGTCAGAGGTTTTAAAGGACTCTAGGCGGGCTTTTTCTGGGCAGAGAATTTTCTGGGTGGGTCTGGAGGGGGAAGAGAATGGTCTTAGCAAGTGGAATGTGGTCTAAGCAAAAGGGAATGTCGGTTGTGAATGGTCTAAAGGTCAGTTCCCAGGGAGGGGGTATTGATTCAATTATTTCATCAGACCTAACAGAAGGGACCTTGAGTCTTTGGGGCCCAAGTGGCTCATTCTCTAGTTGGAAAGCCAAGAGTCAGAGAGGGGAAGTAACTGGTCCAAAGTCACACAGTGGCACAGTGAGAACTAGAACATCCAATGCCGTAGGACATCCAATCGAGAGCTTTTTCCAGGTGCCACGGGAAACTCAAGCTAGCCAACTTTTGACACTCAGCCAGGCAGAGTCAGATTAAGGTTAACCCATATGCCTAGCGCATCCAAGGACCGAAGACCCAGGAGTTGGGAATAGTGATTATGCCAACAAGCCAGTTAAGCATAATCCCCTGCAACAGTTTTGCTTTATCTTGTTAAATAAAATAAGGTGAATAAACATATATATAACTTTATATATATAACACACACAAGTGCACACATAAGTACTTTTCTCTTATAGGAGCAATACATGTTTGACATATTTATTGTAAAGAAATTGGAGCATACCAAAAAGCATACATAACAAAATTAAAATCATATAATCTCCCACCAGTCAGAATTAAATACTTAAGTTTTTTACATATTTTTTCCAGAACTTTTGCTATGCAAGTAGGAACTCATTTTAATATTTGGGGTGGTATTGCATGTACACTTTAATGTCTTCTGTTTTTCATTTAGGTCTTAAGGCACCACTTTCCCACATTATTATAATACTAGAGACCCGATGCACGAAATTTGTACAAGAGTAGGCCTTCCTTCCCTCTGGCACCCGGGACCCAGTCTTCCCTCGCAGGCCCAGCTTCATCCAGAAGGTCGTCAAGTCTAATTAGCATATTATGCTTTTATTATTACCAAGACAATCAATGGGTCTAGGCTACCTGTCACTACTTGAGCCAGTTCAGCAGAGACAGGGTTGAATCACAGATGAGCAGAGACAGGGTTGAATCACAGATGAGCATTTATTCCAATACTGCCGGCAGCACGGGAGAGCAGCAGGTCAGCCACAGAAATCTGCTCTGCACCTCCCCCCACATAAGGCAGCTGCTTATATTGGGTAGAAGGATGAAGATTACGTAGGAAAGTAGGCAAAAGGGAATGTCAAGTGGGCAGTTTATAGGTAATGCAGGCTGGGGGGTATGCAAAGGCCTGTGGGTATGCAAAGGCTGGGGGTCTTCAAAGAGCTGGCGGCTCTGGTTTCTGCAACAAGGTTGTTCATCTTTCCATGATAATAGGCAGCTCCCAGATGGAGAGGATGGGTCGCATTTCCAGGTGAGCTCCCGAGTCCCCTGTGCAACTCCCAGCCAGGTTAGAACGTGACTTCTTTAAATAAAACGAAACAATCACAGTTAACGGAGCCTGATTAATATTTCTTACAATTATAGCTGGTCTCCAATATTCTATTTCTGCCCCTATCTCATTGTGTGCCATAATTTATTTAACCACTTCTTTACTGTTGGATGTTTATGAACAATCCTCTGAAGAACATTCTTGAACAAAAGTCTTTGTCTGCGTTTGGATTATTTCTTTAGACAAATTCCTAGTAAGTGGAGGGCAAAAACATGTTTAAGACTCTCACTACTGGCTGCCAAGTAGCTTTCCAGAAACATGTACCAATTACAACCCCACCAGCTGCCTCAAAGAAGAGCCTTTGATTCTGCAATTGCAGCGACACCTCGGGCTGGGGGAGGGGCACTCTTTCATCCAAAGCCTCTTGGGTCGTCCTGACAATGGACTCCTTGTCCTGCCCCCATCTCCTCTTCCCATACTGCCCTCCATCCCTGGCTCCAGGCTTGACTGTCTGTGAGGCCTCTGTTCAACCGCCTCCCGCCTTCCTGGCACTCCAGGCTGCCCCTGAGATCAGAGTTGGTAGAGCTGAAAGGTGAGAGATGCAACTGTCCTGTGGGGATTCCCCGCCCCCAGCCTTGGGGAAGCCCCCAGAGGAAGTGAGGGGAAGGGTGTGTACGGGTTGCTGAGTCATCCACCTGTCGACCTCACCTAAGTCCTCAGCCCAGGGCAGTGACCTGCACACCTAGAAGAAGACAGTAGAGGCCAGCCTCAGTGACAACAGCCACAGGGGACTCTGGCCAGCGTGTGGGTGACTCTTGTTTCCCTACAGGCTCTGAAGCCCCTCCATGAATCCCCGGAAGAAGGTGGATTTGAAGCTCATCATCGTCGGAGCCCTGGGGTGAGTGAAGCCAAGCTCCACTTGGGGTCTGAGGTTGGGATGCAGGCCCCTCGCCAAGGGTAGTGAGACCTCCTGAATGTGTTTCCACCTCCTATGGGTACCTTTCTGATTCAAGGTGGCACTAGGGAGGGCATCCCACCCGAGGAAAAGAGCTCAGTAGGAGAAAGAGGCTGGGAATCAGGTTGCCTGGTTTCTGGTCCAAGCTCTGTGGAAACAAGCCAGTTAGCATCTATCTGCCTTCCCACCTCCTGCCACCTACAGGAAAGACCTGACCTTTGCTTTGGGGCACCCAGCTCTCTTCAGCCTCTCTGCTCACTTTGACTGGTTCCTACTTCTAGAAACCATTCCTTAGTGCCTTGCTACTCAAAGTGTGATCCTTGGACCACAAGTGTTAGAAATTCAGAATCTCGGGAAGAGACGGTGGCGAGAGGGGCTTGGTAAGATTTTGAGAATGGTATGGATGTGTGTGTTCACATGTGTCTGGGGTTTTTCCTCAGTGTAGGAAAGACCTCCCTCCTCCACCAATATGTGCACAAGACCTTTTTTGAGGATTATCAGACCACGCTAGGGGCCAGTATCCTCTCCAAGATTATCATACTGAATGACACAACTTTGAAGCTACAGGTGAGCGGCCCTCCCTTTCTCTCTTCAACATTCATACCTGAAAATCACCCCACATTCTCTGGACAGCCACTCACAGCAATGTGTTCTAGGAGCTAGCATGGTTTAGAGCTGACATCAGCAAACTTCAGCTAATGGACCAAATCTGGTCCAACACCTGGTTTTGCAAATAAAGTTTTATTGGCACACAGCCATGCCCACTTGATTACTGATGGTCTATGGCTGCTTTCACACTAGAGCGGCAGAGCTGAGTAGTTGCAACAGACCGTATGGTCTGCAAAGCCTAAGATATTTACTTTGTGACCCTTTACAGAAGAAACTTTTTGCGGATCTCTGATCTACAAGGATGAGCTCGAATACAGGAGTTGGGGCGTCTTACTTCTAGTCTTAGGTCCCTGGAAAATTTGACGAGTGGCCTTAGCAAATCATTCCCAAGGTCCAAATCTATCAGATGAGAATAACATTATCTATTCTGATGGCCCAGGGAAAAACAAGAGCTCAGATATGAAAGTGCTCACGGATGCTAAATGTGAGTGCCAAGATCCTGCAGTGTAGAAGGGTGACAGGGTCGAGATACCTGTGTGTGAAAAGACCACATGCACCTGTGCCAGGGCCGCCTGCTCCCTACCCAGAAACGGAAGCTTTGACATGATGTGATCCAGTTAGGCCAAACCTCCAGCCACTCATCACAGCCCCGTGGGACGGCTGCTTTTTCCTCCAGATCTGGGACACAGGTGGCCAGGAGCGATTCCGCTCCATGGTGTCCACATTCTACAAAGGCTCCGACGGCTGCATCCTGGCTTTTGATGTCACTGACCTGGAGTCCTTTGAAGCTCTGAATACCTGGCGGGGTGATGTTTTGGCCAAAATCATTCCAACGGAGCAGTCCTACCCCATGGTGGCGCTGGGGAACAAGATCGATCTGGAAGACCGGCAGGTACCATTCATTTATTGACTCATTCATTCACCCAACATTGTGTGAGCACTGGCTACAGGCCAGGCACTGTGTTAGATCCCACACATACGGAGCTGAATCATACACAGTCCTCGATTTAAAATTTCGCAGTCTAGTAGTGGATGGAGACACTTTAAAAGGTAACTATGATACAATATGGTAAATACAATGATAGCGATAGACCTTGGAAATGTGGGGACCACAGTGGAAGTGCATTTACTAAGGCCAAAATCTAGAAGGGGCTTCCTATGGTAGGTGGCTTCCAGGTTGATAAAACAACATGAGCATGCTATGAGCTGAGAATTAAAGACAATGTTGTCTAGAGACAGGGAGTGGAAGAATGAAGGCATCAAAGGTAGGCAGATAGAATTTGAATTAACCTGTAGAACAGTATGTCTACCCAGGGTCAGGTAGGGGGTCTGCAGTTATAAATACTTGAGTCGACAAATTTTCCGAGGAAGTAGTATATATTTTTAAATTAGCTTAAGCATAGCCTGGCCAGTATGGCTCAGTGGTTGAGCGTCGACCTATGAACCTGGAGGTCAACAGTTCAATTCCCGGTCAGGGCACATGCCTGGGTTGTGGGTTCGATCCCCAGTAGGGGGCGTGCAGGAGGCAGCCGATCAATGATTCTCATCATTGATGTTTCTATCTCTCTCTCCCTCTCTGAAATCAATCAACATATTTTAAAAAATAAATTAGCTTAAGCATATTCTGGATCATCTGGCTAACCACCGGATGGCTTGTTTGTTCCATGGTTGCAACAACTCTGTGTAGGTGTTTACTGCAGTGGCAGTGGTGTTTACTGCCGTTGCCTACTAATAAGAAGAGACTAGAGGTAGACTTAATTCGTAAACGATGCTCTGCCCTGTTACTTTTTGCCTTGGATCCCTCAGATGCATGTCAGACACAAATCCCCAGTAGCTACCAAACTCCAGGGGTTGAATGTTAGGCTTTCCAAGTGGCCTCCTTGAAGCCCTTCTCGGGGCTGAGGTGAGGCTTTGCCCTTTCTCTGTCTTTTGCGGGGTGCACAACACAACACAACTTTCTCCAAAGAAATCCTTTCTACTCCTCCTTTTCAGTCTGTTAGTATCCATGGTGTGGGGTTTGGAGTCATGGATTCTTGGTCATGTACTTTGGAAACATACAGGGTCAGGGGGCGGTCTATTTCCCAGCCCACCTTATATCAGACATCTATGAAATTGTAGTGCCTCCCCCAAAACTTCCACTTTAATGAACGTCCTGCTTCATATACTTACAGATTGTAGGGTGGGGAGTTGAGGGAGTTCAAGACTGAGAGTCTGATTTTTTCCTCCGTGAAATAAGAGGCACCATTTTCTTGAGGGAAAACCAAGTAGGAGTCTGAGGAACAATGGTGACTCTTCACCAGTCACCTGCAGAGAAACGGGTGAAGAAGCTAATTGGCGACAAAGACGAGAACTGATGGGTGGCACTCAGGGCTTATCGGAAGGAGGACACCAGGAGGTTGAGGTGGGGTCTGTATTGTGTTTTTCTTCAAGAGCCCTGTGTGGGGGAAAGCCAGGAACAAGGGACCTGGGCTGGGCCAGCAGAGGTGGAGGAGCAGGGCAGAAGGAATGAGCACGGGAGGGGGTTGAAGGGAGGCAGGTTGTGGCCAGAGTGGAAGATGGTATTTAGTGTTATCTTCTGAGGTCCCGGGTCTGGCCCTGCAAAGAAGAGGGAAGAAGGTGAAGTCTGTCGGAAGGGAAGGCAGGAAGCTATTGTGAGGGGTGGAGGCCACAGCGTGAGGTGGAGAGGAAGCCTCGCCAGACTGCAGAGCTCAATGAGTGAGGGGGTCCTGGCAGGATGGGAAGTACAGGCGATGCCTTGAGAGGGTGGAGGGGTCCAGTCCAAGCTGTGCGGGGGCATGAGCTTTGATCTACCGAGAGAGGAAGATGAGGGCTGGAAAGAAGCAGTAAAGCCCCGGGCAAGCCCAACCCCATCTCTGGGCCATGTGGTTAGCCCGTTCCAGCCTCTTCCTCTGTGAAATGAGGGCCAGACACAGAGTTCATGGGGTTGTTTGAGGATTAAAGGAAATGATGCCTATAAAGCATGTGGCAAGCTTAATAGATGGGAGCGAGGCCGATCCTCCTTATTATCTCCAAGGCACAGGCTGGGAAAACAGGAGAGCGTCTCCTACTCAGTACAAAGAAAATAAATGTTTAAAACTCTATTGCTAAGATGTGAGATGAAGGAGAAGTTCTGCAGATGGATGGGGGTGACGGTTGCACAACAACGTGAATGAACTCAATGTCCTTGAACTGCGCACTTAAATATCGTTGAAATGGAAAATGTTGTGTCTAAGTATATTTTACCACAATAAAAAATATATGTTGGCAGAATGATTTTAAAGAAATTACTGATCTAGGTTTTTTTCAAGTCCCTACTCTTTCTACAGAAGGTACTAGAGTGAAAAAAAATGTTAGGTTGTTTAAAAGAATAGATCTGCTAGCATCTATGCTACAAGGAATTTCTTCGCTAGCTTGTGGAGTCTTTGCTCTAAGTTCAGGTAGGTACTTTCTGACTTTCCACTGAGGCATAATGTTGGGATTATGTTTTCTGAAAATATTAGCTATTTTGGGTAGCAGTTTAAGATGTATTTGACACACTAATTTTAACACATACAATTGATGATTTAAACTGTATATGAGATGGAAAAGTATCACAAATAAAATTACATAAACTGGACTAATTTTGTCAAACTTTTGGCCTCTGATGAACATCAAAATTGTAATAGGAGCTCTGGCCGGTGTGGCTCCGTTGGTTGAGTGCCATCCCATGCACCTTTCGAAGGGCCGTGGGTTCCATTCCTGGTCAGGGCACATACCCAGTTTTGGGTTCAGTCCCCAATTGGGGCACATATGGGAGGCAAGTGATCAATGTTTCTCTCTCTCTCTCTCTCTCTTCCCTTTCTCTCTCTGTTTCTCTTCCTCTCGCTCTAAAGTCAATAAAAACAGACCCTTGGGGTGAACAGAAGTAAAATGTTAGTAGTATATTGTCAGCCAGAAGCAAAATTAATAGAAGTAACATTTCTAAAACTTTCATACGTCTCCTGTCCCCAAGTATCAAACCCGAGTTTATTTCCACAGTCAGAGCCTAAGGCATACATAGCCATTAAGACGGCTTTAAAGAGCATGAAACTGCAACTGGACTTGGAAGAGGAAAGTAAAAAGTCCTGTCTGGTTACTTTCTTCCCAGGGTTGCTTTCTGAGGTTCAATGGAGAGGTGCTGGGGACAGAAAAAGAATGTTAATTGGCAACATGATCCCCACCGCTATTTTGGAGTTGTTATTTAATCACTGCATGCAAACAGAACAGAGAACGAGTGGAGAGAATGAAATAAAATACCTGCCGTAGTCCCACCACGGTCCAGCAGGAGAGAAGGGGCAGCTGAGATCAGCCAGCTAGGAGTTGGGAACTTGTCTTCCTAGCTCTGTCCCTGGGTGACCTTGGGCACCAATCCTGGCTTCTGCCTCTTGTGCCACTAAAGAGAAAGACTCCCCTGCCTCCTGGAGGGGCAGAGGCACGTGACTTCATTGCGCCTCCTTTCAGAGTCTACCGCAGCTCCTGAGCCCCAGTGATGGGCCCAGGGAAATACTCATCACCTGGTGGGGCTGGAGGGCCGGGGGAGGGGGGGGGAGGTGGAGGATAAACAAGGAAGAAGCAATCAGAAGGGTAAGAGCAGTCCTTGCCCTCAAGGACTTTAAAAGACACAAAGCCTGGCCCAGCCAGTGTGGCTTGGTGGTTGAACAGCAGCCCATGAGCCAAGAGGTCATTGATTCGATTCCCAGGGTCAGGGCACATGTCTGGGTTTCGGGTTTGATCCCCAGTAGGGGGTGTGCCGGAGGCAGCCAGTGGATGATGTTTCTCTCTCTTTGGTGTGTCTATCTCTCTATCCCTCTCCGGTCCTCTCTCTCTAAAAAAAAAAAAAAAGAAAATCAATAAAAACATTTTTTAAAAAGATACAAAGCCCTTGTGTTACTAAAATGCCATCCAGGTATAACGTGTTCATTTCTAATGAGTATTGATTTGCATGGTACTCGTGAGGACAATAGTAACCGGTAGCCCGGCCATCCCTGGTTCTTCCCCCAAATACAGTTCCGGGTTTCCCCTGAGCTGTGAGGCTTCTTGGTGACTCACCCGGTCGTGGGCAACTCTGCTCCTCAGAACGGAGCACGCGTGCTCGTTGCCAGTTCTGGGGCCTTTTCCCAAAGGCAGGAGGGTCCTGTCCACCAGAGCCCAAGACCAGGGCCTGCGGATTCTCCCTGCTCTGCTCACGATCAGCAGCACCTGGGGGACCGACTGGGCAGAGCCTGGGCATGGGAGGTAGAGGAGTCAGCTGGGCCCCCCGAAGCACAGGCTGCTTGGCCGACGACCCCGTCTCCACCCCCCAGTGCGAGGTAGCGAGCCTCACACGGCCGGCCAGGGCAATGCTGGGGGGACAGCAGAGGCATGTGAAAGCGCGCCATGAGCCCTGGGCCCTGAGGCCACTCCTGAGACCAGAAAAGCAAAGACCGAAGACGAAAGGGACAGCAATGGTACCTTTCATCGCAGTAGGGTAAATTCCGAGGACCTGCAGGAGCAAGGAAGACAACCTGCTGAGGGCAGTCTCCGGGCTCCCCCTGCTGCGCTGTGCTCTGGGGCGGGCACAATGCCCTCTCCCCATGAGAAAAACCTTGGCTGCCTTAAATAAGAGGAAATAATGGTTATAAAGTCCCAGGTGTAGCAAATGTTCAATAGATGGCCATTTCCTCCTTCCCGAAAGACGCAGACCTGACACGCAGTGGTACCAATGTCTTTGGAAGTCACCTGCAGTGCCGCCAGACATTTTCCAATCCGGACCCTCTAAGTGGGCGCGGCCATTGGCACGTGGGCCGTGATGTACTCATTCACCGCCCTGCGTGACTCAGGGCACCAGGCCAAGAGCTGAAAAGGCCTTGACCCTGAACTCAAAACACCTGCAGTCCAGCGGGAGAGACAGAAAAGCAGCACAGTTCTGCATAGGGCGGCTCAGATGGCATGGGAGCACTGCGCTGGGGCTTCATCCGAACCCTGCCTTCCTCGGCTGTGTGATCTGAGGCAAGTTGCTGAACCTCTCTGAGCTTCCGTGTTCTTATCTCTATTTTTTAAAAATATTTTTTTATTGATTTCAGAGAGGAAGGGAGAGGGAGAGAGAGAGATAGAAACATCAATGATGAGAGAGAACCATTGATTGGCTGCCTCCTGCACACCCCCTACTGGGGATTGAGTCTGAAACCTGGGCATGTGCCCTTGACTGAAATCGAACTCAGGACCCTTCAGTCCGCAGGCCGACGCTCTCTCCATTGAGCCAAACTGGCTAGGGCTCAGTGTTCTTATCTCTAAAGTAGAGCTAATAAGACCTGTCTCACCGGGTTATTCGGGATTAAATAAGTTAATATGACAAGATATCTAACACAGTGCCTGGCCCATAGTAGGAGCTTATCAACTGTTCCTAGGACTCTACCCTGGAAAACAGGGTTAGCGGGGACCTGAGTCTCTGCCCAGCAACAGGCCTCCTGGGTCAGCCAGCTCACGGGAAGAGAGTCCTCCGTCCCTGCCCCGTGTCTGTCATGTCCATCTCCTCTTGAAGGGACTGGAGAAGGAGCCAATGACAGGAAGATGCCCCTCGTGTAGGCCTTCGGAAGGCAGCACAGCACAGGGGGCTCTCATTCCGCCAGGCCTGTGTTCAAATCCTGCTCAGCCCCAACGCTCGGGGCAATTCTTTTATTCGCTAGTCCTCAGTTTCCTCACCTGGAAAATGAAGCTAACGATAGCCATCTCACATTTATGTTAAGAAATCACATGTGTAAAGTTACAGACACTCGGAAGGTTCTCAATAAATGGGAATGGAGGTAGGGATGGTGGGGATGATGCTATAGAAACAGCGATCCTGTCTTCCGTCGAATCAGGTGCCACAGGAGGTAGCCCAGGACTGGTGTAAAGAGAAGAATATTCCCTACTTTGAAGTCAGTGCCAAGAATGACATCAACGTGGTACAAGCCTTCGAGATGCTGGCCAGCCGAGCTCTGTCCAGGGTGAGTGGCTGTGGAGGCAGCACTTGGCCGGGCGGCCCCCTAGGGTGGGGGAACTTGGGAGCTTCCAGAACAGAACATATTGGACACGGGTAGGGATGTGGGCGGACAGGATTGCTCATCGACTTAATGAGTTGCCGAATGGGCTCAAGAGGACTCCAGCTCTGGGACCGCAGGATGCCAGAGGCACAAAGCTACTTTAGAGAGGAGAGTCGGTGGTCCCTCCATCTGGCTGATATCAAAGTCATTTGTGGAGTTTCTAAAAAAAGAAAAATTGCCGTCCTGTACCCCACCCCTGGAGATTCTAATTAGTAAGAGTTTTGAGATGTGATTAGTTCAATCCTCCTTGGTGAGGGAGAAGCCCTATGGTGCCAAGTATTTGTCCAAGTAGAATATCAAACCTGCAGGAGTTGCTGGCATTTCCCATCAAAAAGTTGGATAGAGTCTGGCTGGTGTAGCTCAGTGGTTGAGTGCCGACCTATGAACCAGGAGGTCCTGGTTTCTACTAGGGCATAGAATGTAAGTCACCTGGATTTTTAAGGTGAAACTGGAGTTTGAAAATCTGTGTTTTAAGGTCAAAGGAGAATTTTCTAAGGCATTTTCTCCAAGGGCCTCTCCCCTCTCTCCCAGGGAAGCCGTGTGCTGGTTTGCAGAGGGAGGTATGAGGGGTGCTGCTGGGAGGGGGAGGGGAGCCCCAGCCTGGGGGGTGAGGAGTGGGGCCCTGCAGCTGGCTAGACCTGGCCTCACATGAGGGTCCAGAGACGTCAGGGTTTTAGCTACAATTAGCTCAGTGGCATGAGTGGGCCCTGCACACAGCAGGGGGCCCGTAGGAGGACTGGGCAATGCCCAGGGCGGCATAGGCTGGAGCCCCAGCCCCAGGCCTGGGCGGTGCTGGGGATAAGGAGCCACTCGGGCCCTGTCCCTCCTCAGGCACCTCACAGTAGGACTGGTCTCCCACAGGGGGCAGCTGGGCACTCCGGGTCAGGTCTGTGCGGAGCGGGCTCGGATCCTCCCCAGGAGAGGGGAGACTGAGATTCATCTGAGGTGTGGGGACCTCTCTCATCTCCAGGGGGACAGGCTGTCCACCAGAGAGACTTCCTCCCACCCCCAACACTGACCCTGCCCTTACATTATATATATGCAATTTTACAGGCATATATGTTATATATATATATATATATATATATATATATATATATATATATATATATATATATAAAACAAATATTACAAATAAAATTCTAATAACTCAAAAGAATTTGTTGAGGGATACTCAAGGCCCAGCATCCAGGCTGAAGACGGGTGGCTGCCCCGGGACCCTGTCTGGGAGGAGTGAGACATGGGGGCTCTCCATGAAACACACTATGTGAAGAAGGGCTGATCCCTGGCTGTGTACCACCAGCTACATTACTGCTCAGTCTGGGGGTGACAGTGAGTGACAGGGCATCAGGGGACCATCCCATGTGTCTTGGGGGTCACCATCATCAGGGTATAGCAGGTGGGCCTGACACCACCTCCTGGGGTCCAGGGTCAAGGGCACCAGGGTTTGGTTGACGTTCACCAGCTGGACACCCAGCCAGAGCCCGGGAGCCATGGAGGAGGAAAAACAGGGTCCTAGAAGTTGTCCCCTCAGAGAGGGGCACTGGGGACACACCACCAGGCACAGTGTCACCTGCCACACCGGAGGCTCGCCCTTCTCAGGGCCACAGCTGCACACAGGGTGAGGGCGCCCATCCCGCCCTCTCACACACGCCCACCCGCTGTGGGAGGGACGCGGTGGCTGAGAGCAGCAGCACAGGGGGATGGGGTGCCTTTGAGAAGGAACCTCTCTGCATGTGGAACCGTGTCCTGGGAAGACCCCCCCACACCCACCCTCGCTCCTGAACCAGGTGGGCCAGTCCCACGTGAGCAGTGGCCATCGAGGGGCGGGGGGGGGGGGGCTTTCTCTGGGCCATGTTGGGATAGGAGAGTTGGAGGTGGGCAGACAGGCCATGAGTCTGTGTCCGGAGCCTCCCTGGACACAGAAGAACACGATTGACAGAGGGTGGGGAGGGTGGGAGGTGGCCTTGGTGAGAGAAGGTTGGGGTGTAGGGATTTGTAAGGAGAGGTCTCAGCAGAAACGAGGTGTAGGCTGTCATCATCTCTGCTGAGGTCAGACGTCACCTCAGTTGCCCCTGCAGAGAATGGGGAGTTAGGGGACCTGCTCAGAGGTCAGGACACCTGGTCTCTGACCCAACCACCCAACCGCTCTGGGCTCCTGGGAGTCCCTGGAGGAGGTGAGGACGGAAGGGGGCGAGGCGACCAGGGGCTCCCCGCTGGGCCTGTTTCCCAGCAGCACTGAGGGAGGGGGTGGACAGAAAGCCAGCACCATCGGCCGCCAGGAGACGGACGGGCAAGTGGTGCTCGCAGCCTCTCAGAGGTGGACTCTGACTCCTCTCCTCCCTCCCCAGTATCGGAACACAGAGAACTACCTCACAGACTCCATCAAGCTCTCGCCAGAAGACCAGACCAGGAGAAGATGCTGCTGACCTCCCAGCCTCCCTCTCTGGACACCAGAGACTCGGCGTGCCCTGGGCCTGGTCATCCCGGCCTCCAACAGCTGCACCGCCCGCCCAGGCTCGGCCCAGGCGCTGTGGCAGGGCCCTGGCCCCTTGTGTCTGTGCTGGGCCCAGAATCAGAGGGCGACCTCTCCCTTGGGCTGAGCTGAGAGAAGTGAGCACAGGGCTGGGTCCTGGGAATCCTGATGAGACTCAATGTCACTGTGAAATCCTGGCCTGGAGGCGTCACCATTTCCTCACTGGCTCAGCTTTCCTGCTCCCTCCCCCCACCCTCCACCCCCCCCCCCCCAACACACTCCTGCTCCAGACGCTCATCTCTGCAGACAGACGGGCCGCTGTCCGGGAGTCCTGTGCACTCCCAGGCCAGCGCCACCCACAAGGCCGCCGCTCAGCTCTGGACAAGGGGGCGACTCAGCCTCCCTCAGTAACCAGGGCCAGGAAGTGACGGTCTGGACCTCACATAGGGGCCCGCCTCATCCCGCCGCACAGCTGTCCAGTCCCGGGACACCCTCTGTCCCCTCCAGAGTATAGGACTGAGGAGCCCAGGAAAAGCCACCAGGGACGGGCTCATTCCCCCTTGTTGGGTGCTCAGGCAACTCCCATAAGTCTCTCTGAGCCTCAGCCTATTCATCTGTCAAATGGGGGATGCATATGCCCCACCCACCTCAGAGTGTGGTTTTGAGGACCAGAGCTCTGCCTACATCGCAGTTACTCTTGTTGACATGCATTTATTTATTCCTCCAGCAAGTCGTTTTGACTCTCTACTACCTGTGATGCACTGAGATCCACTGACACACAAAACAGACAAGGAGCCGGTAGGGAGAGGGGCAATAGTCAGAGAATTTACAGAGAAGTGGTCCAGGAGGGTTCCCTGAGGTGGTAAAATTTGGCGTGAGGGCTAGAGAATGAGAAAGGGGCTGCCACCTGAGATCTGGACGGAGAACATTCCGGAGAGAGAGCAGCAAGGGCCACGGCCCCAGGTGAGGATGCTCTTGCTGGGTGCTAGCAACAGTGAAAGGACATTCATTCACCTGAGCACTCAAAGCTGCTGTCCCTGGGCTGGCGAAGGGAGCCCCGCCTCCTGGGTGGTTCCTTGAGCCTCTGCTGACTGGCCACCAGAGGGCAGCAGTGCTCTCTCGTTCAGGCTGAGCGGAAAGGGGACGCTCCAAGGACGCTCTGGGTAGGTCAGCGCTTCAAGATTCGTGGGGCCGGAGAATCGCAGTTCCTTACGCTTAGTAAGAAGTGGGCAAAACTGCAACATCGGTGATTCAAGCAAGAACCCCACATCAGTGACCAATGCTAGAATGAGGAGCCCCGAGAGCTCATGGATTCTCTGTCCCTACAGAGTCTAAGGCCATAGTCTTTCTTCTGGCTGCAGAGAGTAGACAGGGCTCACTCCAAGGGGGTGGCCAAGACGACCTCATGGCCACAGAAGTCTCCTGTCTACACAGAGGTATCCTTCCTGCGCTGCAAGCAGAGCTGGCGACCTTAGTCTACGACTTCTGAGTGTCCCCTGACCCTGAAGAGGCAGGGGGTGGGGGCGGTCAGGGAGGGAGTCAGGAGCCCCTTCTCCCCTCCCCAGCTGTGGAGTGAAAACTGGCTTGTCCTGGGCAGTAGCATGGACCCGGCACGGGGGCCGGAGGCCTGGAGCCCAGCTGTGTCCGTGTCTTTCCCGGGCTGGCATTCTGCACCCCGCTCGGCTCTCCTGGGAGTCGGAGGGGCTGTGGGTCGGAGGGACGGAGTGTGGGAGTGTGCGCAGCAGCTCGGGCACCACGACGGACATGTGGCCCGTTTCTGAATGTGTACAATAAATGATCAATGTGTCCTCTGTTTTGATCCTTTGTGGGGTTTCGTTATGAAATGGAAAGGATAAGTCTCCAGAGTTCAAAATTCAAAAGCTACTAAAGGGAAGACAAGAGAATGTAAGCAGGACCAGCTATGTAACTGGCGGGACCCAGTGCCCAGTGAAAATGCCCGGTTCCTTATTCGGAAGTTATGAAGGATTTCAAGACAGCAACAGTGGATCATTAAGCCAAGCACAGGGGCCTTGAGTGCAGGCTGCGCGCCCCCTAAAGCCGTCCCGAGGGAGTGGCCATGTTTTCATGCCTCCAGGATGATAGAGCCCTGGCCAGCCCACCTGGGCTGCAGGCGTCCCGGAGCTTGTAGATTAGAGTCTATCTTTGCAAGAGCCACGTGGAGATTCCACCCCAGGCCCAAACCACAGACAGAATGTTCCACATGGTGGGGGGTGGGGGGTAGTGGGGGTCGAAGGGCCCACAGCATCCCTCCTGTTATGACTAGAGGGCACGCTGACCAATCCATAAGGCAGAGGGAGCTGAGCTGACAGACTGCAGACTGCCCCCACCCCACCCCATCCCCGCCTCTGGTGAGACCGGCCCTCAGGGGGGTAGACAGAGGCAGCAGGTGGGGACTCCTGAGTGCAGCCCACTCGAGCCTGAACAGGGTGGGGCAGCATTTCCTGGGCCGCTTCATCACCATCCCTTCGGAGAAGAGGACCCAGGTGAGCAAGACTGCTCTGACCCAGGCTGCTCTGGTGCCCACCAGAGCCCTGCTCGGAGGGGAAGCTCCGGAACTAATCTATATATATAAAAGCCTAAGCGACCGGCTGACCATTTGACCATCCGATTGGTAGCCACGACGTGCACTGACCACCAGGAGGCAGACACTCAACGCAGGATGACTTGGCAGCTACAGTTCTCGGGTGACACCGGAACCATAGAGGAGGGAGCCCGATTTCGGGATGTGTCACCCAAGAACTGCCCTCTCGCAATCTGGGACCCTCGGGGGATGTTAGAAAACCGGTTTCAGCCCTATCCCCGCAGGCCAGGCCGAGGGACCCCACCAGTGCATGAATCCATGCACTGGGCCTCTAGTAAATAATAAAGACGATCCGGCCTGGTTCTGCATGGTACACGCCCTTGAGGCTTGAGGAAAAAACAAAGCCAAATCTGCTCACCAAATAAACCTGGGTTGGCCAGGCTGAGCGCCACATGCCCAGGGGGCTGGGGAAATGCTGACTTTTTCTGCTGTTTGAGGCTCCCTCATCACCCCGCCCGCCAGCCCCGGGCAGCTCCCAGCAGAGACAGCACGTGGCCAGCACCTCAAAGCCATCGTGTTACTAGGAGTGCACAGCACAGTGGGGCCACAGAACAGCCAGGCAGGCAGCACCACCCAAAAGCTGGGACAGAGGACTGACATGCAGACACGCCTGCTGTGTGCGCGCCTCACGCTGCCTCTAGGGCGTGTGGTCTGGGGCCGGGGGAGGAAGAGGACCAGGCCAAGTGGGAAGCCTGGTTCAAGCCGGCGGCCTTGGCCTGCACCAGGCCTCTGCGCGTGTCTGTGAGGTACAGGGTGTGTGTGTGCGGTTAGTGTGTGTGTGTGGGCTGTGTTTGTGTGTGGGGTGTGTGTAGTGTGTGTAGGGGGGGGTAGGTGGTATGGTATGTAGTATGGGTGTGTGTGTAGAGTATGTTCAGTGTTTGTGTCGGGGGTGTAGTGTGTGGGGTGTGTGGAGGTAGTTGGTGTGTAGTGTGGGGGGTGTAGAGTATGTGCTGTGTGTGTGTGTGTGTGTGTAGTGTGTTCATGTGTGTGTGGTGTGTTTGTGGGTGTGGGGGGAGTGTATAG
>NW_005871193.1:1324371-1327472 GCF_000147115.1 Myotis lucifugus | reverse complement strand
AGAGCACTATAGAGTTGGGAGTTTGTCAAAGTAATGTTGGTGTAGGAGGAGTTCATGCAGAGAGTTAAGGAGTTAGTGTGTGTGTGTGAGTGTGTGTAGTGTGTTCATGTGTGTGTGGTGTGTTTGTGGGTGTGGGGAGAGTGTATAGTGTGGGGTGTTGGTGTGGGAGGGGTGCATGTAGAGTGTTGTGTGTGTGTGTGTGTGGTGGTAAGAGGAGTAGGGACATAGAAGGTGACAGTAGATTTCCCTTGTTAAAGTACCAAAAATTATAAATATGCTCACAGGCTTGGAGAACGAAAGGGTGGGCAAAGGGGAGCTGAGGGTCGGGTGGGGCAGGAGCACTGCCGAGAGCCTTCCTTGTCCCAGCGAGTCCCCAGCACAGCCCCCGGGGAGGGCCTGAGCCCCATCTTTCCCAGGAGAAGACTGAGGCTCCTCTCCCGCCCTCACAGCTCACAGGTCCTGTCCACACCTCAGCACCCTCTCCGATCCCCGACCTTCTCTCTATGCTCTGCTCCCGGGGCCAGGTGAGCAACACACCTACCACACTGCCTCCCCGCGGGCCTCCTGCCGGCCCTCTCACCGTTCCCAGCATTCTACAGGGCACCCATCCCAGCGACGTCCACCAGCAGAAATCCTTCTGTGGTCCACAGGCCATCACCATGCGTCAGGCCTCAGCTCTGGCCACAACCTCCCCCACTGCTACAGATGTGGGAACTCCCTCAGTAACCCGGGAAGCTGGCGGCCTCTCACCCTCTGGCCCTCTCTGGCCCTCTGCCTGGTTAATCCCACCTTAGCTGTTAGTTATCAGCTTCCCTGATGCCCAGACCAGGTGAGGGGCCCCACCGTGTGCCCCTCAACCCCGTTATCTTGGTGCCATGGGACAGGGATTTTCATCGATTTTCTTCACCATCGTCTCCCTTGTGCCCAGAGCAATGCCTGACAGTAGTTGGCACTCAATACATGTTTTTGGAAGGAAGAGCACTTGCAATACTTTATCCTAATTGTTTGTCTGTTTGCCCTGAGGCTAGTCTCCCTGAAGACAGGGTCTCTTTTGAATCATTTTTACCCAATACTCAGCACAGAGGCTGGTTTGTAGTAGATGATAAATAAATATTGTGGAATATAACAGAATTCTATGCAGCTGTTCTTTAAAAGAAGAATGATGACATGTTCTATGCAATGACATGGAGTAGGTAGGTATCTGAGAGGCACTGTTATGTGAAAAGGCAGTAGCAGAACCCTGTGTATAACGTACTATCATGTCTGTAATAAGAGGCTTCCTCTCACATTCGTTGCTACATAAAGAAAACTCTAGAAGGCTGCACAAGAAATAAATAAAAGTGGTTGCCCTCCCAGTGATTCCACTTCTAGGAATTTATCCGAAGAAACTCGAAACACTAATTCAAAAGAATATATGCACCTCTATGTTCATTGGGGCGTTATTTACAATAGCCAAGATTTGGAAGCAGCCCTGTGTCCATTAGTAGAACAGTGGATAAGACAGCTGTGGTACATTTACACAATGGAATACTACTCGGCCATAAAAAGGAAGAAAACGTTACCCTTTGCGACAGCATGGAGGGACCTGGAGAACATGACGCCAAGTGAAGTAAGCCAGTCAGAGGAAGACAAGTACCATAGGATTTCACTCCTATGTGTAGTTTAATGAACAAACTGAACTACCAAGCAAAATAGAGCCAGATCCTTAGTTAGTGACCTGGTTGGCGCTCTTGGTGCGCGGGGGGGGGGGGGGGGGCGCGCAGGGAGAGATGGAGGGATTGAGCAAAAAAGAAAATGAGAGAGAGAACGCATGGACATGGGCAACAGTGCGATGATGGCGGGGATAGGTGGTGGAGGTGGAAGAGGGCATAGAGGTGATAAATGGTGATGGAAAAAATCAAATAACACAAATAAAAACATGGCTGCCTTTCAGAGTGGGGACTGGGCACATGCATGTCAGGAAAGGAGGCAGGACTCTTTCCTTATATAATTTTAGACTTTGAATTTTAAACTCTTTGAATGTTTTACAAAATCAGCCATTTAAAAGGAGGGAAATAGATACTGGTGGCAGAAGGAGGAGGAGGAAGGAAGAAGCAGGGGGAGAGGCGGAACGCCCACCAGGACCTCGCTGCCTCTGCCTTGAATCCAGGCTGACCAACCGATCTGGATGCTGCCGCAGAAGGACACGCACCTGAGATTCCCCCAGGCCCCCACATGCTCTGGCCAGACGCCAAGTCTCCCGCCTGGGCAAGATCACTTCGACTTCCTATGGCCGAGAAGGATCTGTGACCTGGGATGTCAGTCAGCGCCTGGGTGTTTCCGATCCCAGAGGCTCAGCTCTGCAGATAAACCCACTGACCGTGTGCCTGGCTCTGCGCATGGCCATGTGAATCACGGCACCGAGGGGTAGGCGCTTCCCACGGTTATTTTCAGGGCGAACCGGTGAGTCAGCACTCAGCCCCTTTCCTAAGCCCAACGCTGATCCCCGAAAAGAACCGCCTCCAACCGAGAGCTTCACGGGGAACAGGCACAACTGCTTTTTGCCTGTTGAGTAAAAGGCGCCACATACAGGCCCGATAAGCCTGCGGTTTCACCCCTAGACAGACGCAGTCCTTGCTGGTGTGGCCCAGGGGGCCCGGCCAACACTGTTCTCGGTAGCATTGTTTGTGAGAGCAGGAGAAAAACAAAACTGGGAGGGACCCGGGCGTCCTTCTTCTGGAAATTCGACAAATAAAATGGGGTCGAGTCAAGTGGAATTTGACAGCAGCGGACGTGAATCAACTAAAGCCACATACCTCGGCTGGGTGAATCTCAGAAGCCCATGGAAGACATACTATATACCATGTATGTAAACGTCCAAAGCAAGAAAACGAAGCAGTTTACCTTCACACGTGTTTATCGCAATGCAGGTAGTAAAACAACAAAAATCATACATGTCAGGGAATGGTGCACCCCAAATGTAAATAGTGGTAAACTTGGGCGGGGGGGCGGGCGGGGGCGGGGGGGAGGATGCCATAGGTGACCAGACACGCAGGCGGCTGGGCCATGCTGGGAATGCCCTCTTCCTCCAGTTGGGTTGTGGGGCCACAGATATTCATTCC
>NW_005871193.1:1259647-1324230 GCF_000147115.1 Myotis lucifugus | reverse complement strand
CACAATAATTTCAAGCACAGGCTGAGCTTTGGGGTCCGGACCCCTGGGTTTGGGTCTCTTTTTCCCATGGTTGTGTGACTCGGGCATGCCACATGTCTCACGTACAATGGGGAAGATAATGCTTACCTCGAAGACTTCTAGTCACGTATGTATCATGTTTAGCTCGTAGTAGATGCTCAATAAATGGTGGTTAAACAAATGAATGAGTGAATGAACAAATGAAGCAACTCATGATTTCTTTTCCTACCTCCACACGTCTTCCCCTGAGTGACCTCTAGGACTCAAATTATCTGCTTAGCATTGTGGCCACTTAAAATAAAACGCTAACTACAATGATCACACCTGCCCAGATGCTCATTCCCAGGAAGAGCTTATTCTCAGGAAGATTCTACCTTTATTTTCTTTCTTTTCTTTTCCTTTTTAAAAAATTCTTTATTGTTGAAAGTATTACATATGTCCCCGGCCTTCACCCTTCCCGCTATTGTCTGTGTCCATTGGTTATGTTTATATGCATACAAGTTCTTTGATTGATCTCTTACCCCTCCACCTCCCACTCCACCCCGCCCACCCTACCCTGCCTTCCCTCTGAGGTTTGACGGTCTGTTCGATGATCCTATGTCTCTGGTCTATTTTTGTTCATCAGTTGTCTCTACCTTCATTCTCCAAACTGGACCAAAGGTCCCTGCGGGAGGAACTCCCCGTGTCCTCCCTGCCCCCGCGGCACCTGGCACAGTTCTGGGCCCATGACAGCTGCTCACGAAGACAGCTGCTCTTTGAGAGGCGAGACCTTTGCTGGGCTGGGAGCTCTCCAGACATTGGCAGCCTTGGCTCTGTGGCCCTTGGATCGGTAGGAGTTTCCCTTGACCTTACAGTCTCAGTAACATTTGTCTCATATACAATGACAGCCCATGATTAGAGGAAATTGAGTGGTTTTCCAAACCCTGAAAATAGGACAGACTGATATTTATAGGCCTTTTGGGAATCTCTGCCAAGTCTCTGATTTTTTTTTTTTCTGTTTCAGGCTAGATCTGGGGGAGGGAATTACTTGTGGAATCCTGGACAGGTCATATATTTGAAGTCAAATCATCTTACTGGTAAACAAGCTTTGTGTGACCTTGAGCCAGTATCATTTTTAGCCTGTTTTCCCTTCTGTAAAATGGGAGCGATAATTAGTTCTTATTTCGCAAGGACGATAAAAAGGTAAAAATAAAATCATGAATTTGTTGTTGACTGGGTAACACAGCCCTACACAACATGATGTAAAGGAAGAATATGGAATTTGCAGAGAAAAATACTGGCTTTGCAGTGAAGATGGTAGAGAAAGAATACTGGGTTTGTGTTGGTTGGTTCTTAAGTTACCAAATATGTATTGAAGCTTATTATGTACCAGGCACTCTTCTGAGTGCTTTATGAATGTCAACTCACGTAACCCTCACAATGATCCTACGAACCAGATGCTATAATACAGTGGTTCTCAACCTGTGGGTCTCGACCCCTTTGGCGGTCGAACGACCCTTTCACAGGGGTCACCTAAGACCATCCTGCATATCAGATATTTACATTACGATTCATAACAGTAGCAACATTACAGTTAGGAAGTAGCAACGAAAATAATTTTATGGATACATGAGGAACTGTTTTTAAAGGGCCAGAAGGTTGAGAACCACTGCTATAATAGTATCCCCATTAGACAGAGGGGGAAACTGGGGTGCACTTAAGTAAGTTTCACACTAGTATTGGCAAAGCTGAGATCCAAACCCAGGCGATCAGACCCCAGGAGCTGGGCTCTTCACCAGCTGCTCTGCCTCCTGCATGAGCCCTGGGCAGCCTCGCTCTGCCATCCACTGACTCTTCCTTCTGTCCTCCACTCACTCATCCCACATGAATTTACTGAGTGTTTGCTATGTGTCAGGTGCTATCTGGGAGCTGGGGATGGAGCGTGCCTTCTGTGGGAGAAGGACCTGCGCAGGTAAGCAGCTGAGGGGTCCGGAGAGCCCAGTGCTGTGGACCAAGGATAAAGCAGGAGCCTGGGCCGTTGGGGCTGCTGTGACGGAGCCCCCTAGCCTGGGAGGCTAATGAACAACAGGCACTAGTTTCTCACCGCTCTGGAGGCTGGAAGTCCAAGATCAGGATGCCAGCAGGTGGGGTTCCGGTGAGGGCCCTGTTCTGGGTGGCAGACCACTGGCTTCTCACTGTGGAAGGGGCGAGGGGGGTTTCTGGGGGCCCTTTTTCTAAGGGCACTAACCCCACTCATGGAGGCTCCATCCTCATGACCTAACCATCTCCCTCAGGCCCCACCCCCACTCCCATCACACTTTGGGTAGGATGAGAAATGCATGTAGGAGGACACCAACAGCAGGCAGGGTGACTTTAGACTAACAGTGTCAGCTCCTTGTGCCTCTGTGCCCTTATTGTAAATGGAGACGCTGAGGCCTGCCTGCTTCAAATAGCTCGGAGGCAAGCAAATGAACTATGGAGGTGTCCGTGGCTCATAACCTGTGAAGTGCTAGGCCAATGCGGAGCGTAGCGTTTGCTGTTCTTGTCTCTGTGTTCCGCTGGTCCTTGGTTCATATCTTTATTAGCGCGTTCACCATTGTTTCATAGTTGTTCGTGCAGGTTTCCGTGTCTCTCCATAAGCTGAATGTGTGAGGGCAGGAACGGGCTTAAGTATGGAACAAAGGTACAATTACTCATATTCATAATCTGTATTTAACGAGCCCCTCCCGGTGTCGGACTCGTTGCTGAATTTAATCTTCAACATGTAAGTTGTTATTATTATCCCTGTTCCCAGAGGAGGAACCGAGGCTTAAGGGGGTGAGTAACTTGTCCATGGCCATTCGCCAGTGGGTGACAGAACCAGGATCAGAACTTGCATCTCTCTGATTCCAAAATCCACGATTGGTCACCAGCCGAAGCTGTCACTTGGAATTATTATTCCTACTTGTTCGTGCATTCAACCAATGTTTTGGGAGCACCTTCTATGATCGAGGTGTTTTACCAGGTGCCAGAGACATGGAGATGGAAAAGGCAGGTGAGGTTTCTGTCCAGATGGGAGACAGAACCAGTCAGATACCAAATAAATCGATGGGCCCTGATGTGACGCACGGGAGTCTATGAAGGTGGGCGGCGGAGGAGGGCCTGTCTGAGGGGCAATGCGGAGCTGAGCCCTGAGTGACGCCAGGAAGCGGCCTTACGAAGACCTTAGAGCAGCGGTTCTCAACCTTCCTAATGCCGCGACCCTTTAATACAGCTTCTCATGTTGTGGTGACCCCCAACCACAAATTATTTTCGTTGCTACTTCATAACTGTAATTTTGCTACTGTTATGAATCGTAATATAAATATCTGATCTGCGGGATGTATTTTCATTGTTACAAATTGAACATAATTAAAGCATAGTGATTAATCACAAAAACAATATGTAATTATATATGTGTTTTCCGATGGTCTTAGGCGACCCCTGTGAAAGGGTCGTTCGACTCCCAAAGGGGTCGCGACCCACAGGTTGAAAACCGCTGCCTTAGAGGAACTGCCAACAAGGCAAGGAAGCTGAGGTGCAAATGAGCTGGAATGTTCTCCAAGCAGGAGGGAGGCCAGGGAAGAGCCAGGAAAGAGGGGGACAGTGGTAGGAGGCGGGGTAGGCAGGGGGCTGGGCCCGTGTCAGGCAGGGCCTCCGAGGCTGAGAGAGAAGCACCAGGGAACCATCAGAGGCTCCAGGCAGAAGTGACGGGAGCTGATTTATGTTTTAGGAGAGGTATTGCCATTAATTGTTTAAATAGCACTGGAGTTTGTTAATCATAATCATAACAATGGTGTGTGTGTGTGTGTGTGTGTGTTTTTAATTTGTTCAGAAGATGCAAGAGAGCGAACAAGAAGGTGAGGTAGGCTGGGAGGAGTCATTCCGCCAGCAAATGACATGTGCAGGGGTTCCCCTTCGCCTTAGCTTTAGCTGAAGTAAGCCTTGTTTATCTTCTCTATAATCATAATAATGGGCCGTAAATGGAAATAACTAAATAGATGGCCAGGGCTCTGCTGTGAGAGAGATCAGATGCCTCCCCCTTCTCCTCCCACCAGGGAGAGAGGCGGCCCCGAGGGAGAGGGGGCCGTTTGCTGCCGTGTGGAGTAGGGGGTCTGAGAAGCCGGTGCTTTGGGAGGATGAGAAATGCATTTAGGAGGACACCAGCCCCTTCACCCAGGAGCCAGGCTCTTCATTTCAAGATGCAGGTCAGCGTCCGCCAGAACATGGCCTGGGAGTCAGGCTTCCGGGTGCTTATGACATAGGTCTGGGTGTCCTATGGGAAATGGGCACCCACACCCCGCCTCATCCGGGTTCCTCGCCCACGAATGGCTCTAAGAGAGCCTCCCACACGCCTCGGGATTCTTCCTTCCCAGAGGCAGGAGGTAGAAGGGTGGGAAGGGATGATGGCACTGCTGGGTCCGGTGGAGACCACAGGTGTCTGCATGGCCCATCCCCTTCACCATCCTCATCCGGTCCTCTTCTCCCTCCTGGAGAGGAAGCAGGTCCGCATCGTAGAAGATGTCAAGAAGCAGAGAAAGAAAGCCCAAGAAAGAGGAAGCGAAGGGATTGAATTTGAAAATTTCTGGAAAACGGACTAATGCCACCCATGCAAATGATACGAAATTATGCAAATTAGAATGTGAATCAGCATTTCCTCCCCTTCTTTTCCAGCCCCAGCTTTTGCGCCTCTGGAGGTGTCTGGGGTGAGGCCATCCCGACAGAGCCCCTGTGCTTATGCAAAGCTGGAAGAGGTGAATTTTCCACTCCCTCTCACTCCGGGATAGCAGATTTCTACCTGGCTGTTTCCAGGCATTCCCAAGGCACCCCTGGAAAGGAAGTAGGGAAAGCCCCTTTACCAACTCCCTCCCCGCCCCACACTTCCCTTGTCCTAGTGACTGGACAGACATGTGAGTACTATGTTCAGAGATGATGGGACAGGTTTAGAGAAGTGAGGAGCTGAAGAGACTCATGCAAATAGAGGCTCTTTATGCTAATGATATGCAAATACACCCTGAGTCCCTTTCCTTGGTCCCCTGGAGCCAAGAAATGACTTGTCTATGTGCAGTGGACCAAAAAGAGGCAGGTGGGGGGTGGGGGACCTGGAGAGAGGCAAAGGGAAGAAAGAGAGGCCTGAGAGCCCTGGCTGACACCCCCAGACTCAAGTGACCCCCTGGGCAAAGGACAGCTGAAGAGGCAGTCCAGGCCCCGTGGAGGGACCCGTAGATTCCGGCCACAGAGCGTGGGACAGGTGGGGGTGGGGGCAGTGTGTGCTGTGTCCCGAGCTTTGGGGACAGGTGCTGTCCCCCTGCACCACCCCCTCCCTCCACCTGTGGAGAGATGATCTCCCTCAGAGCTATTATCTCCTACAATTGCCCCTCAATGACAACACCCAGGCGGCCCGGCCCGCCCAGCACTTGAACCCCTTCTGACCAAGGCCGCTTGCCCGAGGATTAGCTCCTCTTTGGAGAGCCCACAATAGCTCTCCATGTCCTTTGTGCCTCTGTTTGCAGCAAATATTGAAGCTCTCTCCTGAAACCCATTACAGGCCCCGGGGACAAAGGCTTTCCATGATCTCCAGGACAGAGCCTCTGCCAGGATGTTCCTGGCCACCGCGCCTGCCGCCTCACCTGCCGTGTCTTCTCCAGTTACCCCCAGAGGGACAGCATCTGCATTCACACCAGGCAGCTCCGTGCCAAGGCAGTGGGCAGCGGGTGCAGTGGTGCCCACACCTGGGTTTGCCCCTTGTAAGGGAAGTAGGGAGCTGGGCACCCAGGAGTGGGGGAGGGAAGGATGTGGGGTCGGAGACCCTGGGGTGGGGGTGGGGACGCAGCAGCAGGTGCACCCTGCTCTCCTTTGCCATCGGGCCTTCCCAGATGCTGTGGCCGCTTCCTGGAACATTCCTCCCTCGCACTCATTTTCAGAGGCTACTTTTATTCATCCTCTGGTCTCAGCTTAGACTCTGCCCCATCACCTCCTCCGGGAAGCGATCCCCGCCTCCTACCTGGTATTGTAACTACCTGCTCACCGTCAGCTTCCCGTGACCCTCTGACACCTCAGCCTCAGAGTTCCCGGGGCCAGTTCGTCATTGCACCCACACTTCGCCCAGCTCCTAGAGCACGCAGGTACATTGGCTGCATAAACAAATGACTGAATGAATTCAACACAGGTGAGCTGTGCCTGTCCTCACTAGAGTGGTGTTGAGTCATGGAGGTGCCAGGTGGAAAAGGAATGGTTTTCTATGGAGACCCTCAGTTCACTGAAGAATGCTGGGCTGAAAATCGACCAATCACAGGATACTGGGCAAGTCTCTGATCCCGCCCAAGCCTCAGTCCTCTTATCTGGCAAATGGGAAGAATAACATTGGGAAAACGGAGGGAGAGAATGCTTTGAAAACAGCAAAGGAGCCTGGCCGATGTGGCTCAGTGGTTGAGCGTCAACGTAAGAACCAGGAGGTCTCTGTTTGATTCCCAGTCAGAGTACATGCCCAGGTTGCTGGCTCAACCCCCAGTAGGGGGCGTGCAGGAGGCAGCCAATCAATGATTCTCATCATTGATGTTTCTATCTCTCTCTCCCTCTCCCTTCCTCTCTGAAATCAATAAAAATATTGTGGAGAGCGGCTACAGTGTTTGGACAGGCTCAAGCCTCGGACTAATGAGAGGGCACGATCCTCTCGTGACAAAGCCACGTGCAAGTCCCAGCACAATTATAGCCACAGCTTGACCTTATGGTCCGAACCTGTGGTCCCACGTGGCTGAGCGATATGGGCCGCGGGAGGTGCAGCAAGTAAACAAAGATTGATCAGGTGCAAGTAATTGAGTAGATTCGAAACCTGCGAGAACATTGTAAACATCTTGACCAGCCCTTACTTTGCCTCGTGGAATCCGGCTATAACATAAAGACTCGGCTTGCAGGCCATGGCGCTGTCTCTCTCCATCAGAGAGGGCAGCATCCCACCGAGCCCCCGCTTTATTCTCTTGTCTGTCTTTTCTAAATCCTTCACCGCCCCCTCTCAGTTCACCCATGGCTGTGCCGGCTTGGCACAAATATATTTTTAAAAATACAATAAAATAAAAATGAAAACAGCAAAGGAGTTGATGCATGAGCCATTACACGGGGGAGGAGCTGTGAAGGACGCTGGCTCAAGGGGCAGGATGCCTCAGGAGAAGACAGGGAAGGTCTTGGGGTGGGGAGGGATCTGCAGCCACACAGCTGCCACCCTGGGTGGAGAGACCCGAGCTCTGCCTCCAGGCCCGAGGAGGGGTAGGGTCCCTGGGAGTGCAAACTTCAGGAGGAACCCAGGCCTGCGAGCCGCTGACCTTCACTCTCACGGTCGGTGTAAGGAGCCCGGCCAGAGGGGCCAGGGCTGACTCCAACCACCCAGTGAGCAAGTTCCTCATTTCGCTTTGCCTCCATCTCCCCGTCTATAAAAACAATAACAGCGCTGCCTCACTGGGTCGCTAAGAAGCTTCAATGGGGCAGCTATATAAATATTTAGCAGGTTCCCAGCGTGCATCAAGCGCCCGATAGACACAGCGTGGTTGCAGCCTGTCCCCTGTCCTCACGCTCACCATTGTGCGGAGGGACAGCCCAGAGAGGTGCTGGGACTCACCCCCAGGCGACTCAGGACCGGGAGCTGGACACGGACCTCAGGGCCCGTTTCTACTCCGTTTCCTTGTGGTTTTGGACTTGACACGGCCTCTCAATGTTTCATGTGTACAAATCAGGCCACCCTAGGAGGCAGGGACAGAGGTCCCTCTGTGTCCCTCTGACCCCCTCGGCAGTGCTGGGCCCCGGAAACCCTCAGAAAATCAACAGCCGAGTGGCCCGTGTGTTGAGAGATGGGCGCAAAGCAGAAGCCGTTGCCTGGCCCCTCCCAGCTCCCCAGAGGACCCTGAACCAAACCGGGGGGCCCAGCGCTGAACAGGGGTGTCGGGGAGGGCACCCCACAGGCCTGGCACGTGGGGCTGGGACATTGATTCCGAGGCAGAAGCTTTCCCCGGGGGCCCTCAGAGGTCAGAGGCCGGGGCCACCTGCACCGCGCAGCTTGTCAACAGGCCTCTGGTCACAGGGAAGACCACTGCTTGGGAGCTGGCAGAGCGTGACTCTGGAGGTTTCCCTGCAGAAGCAGTGTGGGCAGCTGGGGGGGCATCCTCCCGCGGTGCAGGGGAACCCCACAGAGGGCACTGCGGCCCCCCAGCCCTCCCAGGATCCCCTGGCCTCTAATCCTCCCGGGGACCCAGGCAGGCCTGCGTTTGGGCGAAAACCACGCCTTTGCCGCCTCTGCCCTGTGCCCAGGCACGGCTCCGGCTCCGGCTGGCTCACTGCGCAGGGAGCAAGTCTCTTGGGACAGAAGGGACTTTCCGCCCTCCCTGCAGCTCCGGAGGGCAGGGAGCCGGTCCCTGTCTCGGTCCTCTCCCCGCACTGAGCAAGGACAGGAGACGGGGCATGTCTGCAGAAGAACTGGGAGAACTGCCCTCGAAAAACCCAGCGCAGGCGCTTCCACGGCCTTCTTCCTGCCCCGGGGCGGGCGCCCCCCAAGTCCCCTCCTCTCCTCCCGCCCCAGTCCCTTCAGCTGCCGTCTCACCTCCGACTGCTGGGTCAAGAGCCGAATAAAGAAGGCTCTCCAAGCTCTTGGGTGGAGATAAGCACCCTCAGCCCTTTCTGGAATAAGGAACCCTAAAAACATCTCCCCCCACTTCCTGGCTCTCCTCCTGGCCCCTCGCCAAGCCCGTCCTCAGATTTCCTCCTTGGACCCGAACCTGGGCATTGCTGGCTGGCTCTGCGGCGGGGAGAGCTCTTGTGTGGAGAAGTCTGGGGTGGGTGGGGGGGGTCTCGGGGTGGGACCGAGAGGTGAGAGCAATTTTCCACTTCAAGGGCCTCCAGCCAGGGCCCTGCCTTCCTGCCTGTGTTCCTGTGTTGCTGCTCATTCAACCGGTCTTATCTTACCGCCACCAACCCAGACTCCTTCCTGGCATCCTGGGAGAGGCGCCCCTCCCGCAGGCGGGGAGGGTGTGCTGATCTCAATGGCTCCCCACCTTTCCCGCTCCTAAGCTCTCCCCAAGGGAGCCGGTCAGAATGCAGAGCCCCGGGCCCCATCCTCAAAAATCCTGATTGTGAGGATCAGGGCTGAGGCCCAACCAGCTTATTTTTTTTGTTTTGTTCCTCATCTGAGGATATTTTTCCATTGATTTTTAGAGAGAGTGGAAGGGAGGAGGAGAGAGAGAGAGAAATATCGATGTAAGAGAGACATATCAATTGGTTGCCTCCCACACAGCCCGACCAGGGCTGGGAATTGAGCCTTGCAACCAAGGGACGTGCCCTTGACCGGAATTGAACCCGGGATCCTGCGATCTGAGGGCTGACTCGCTATCCACTGAGCCAAACCAGCTAGGGCCCAACCAGCTTGTTTTTAACAAGCCTGGTGGCTGCTGATGGCCCGGGAACTCTGCCCCAGTGGAGACAGGGGCAGGAAGGCCCAGAAAGGAGAAGACATGGCCCTGCCTGGCCGGTGGCTTCTGTAATGGCAGACGGTTCGCTTGGTCACAGGGCACCTCACGGGCAGGGACTGGCTGCCTGGTTTGGGATGAGTCCGGTTGCTGGGTGAGGGCCTGAGTGAGGGGCCCTCAGTAACCTGTAAGGCTGGCCAGTTGTCCCTCTAGCCCAGTGATGGCGAACCTATGACACACGTGTCAGAGGTGACACGCAAACTCATTTTTTTGGTTGATTTTTCTTTGTTAAATGGCATTTAAATATATAAAATAAATATCAAAAAGATAAGTCTTTGTTTTACTGTGGTTGCAAATATCAAAAAATTTCTCTATGTGACACGGCACCAGAGTTAAGTTAGGGTTTTTCAAAATGCTGACACACCGAGCTCAAAAGGTTCGCCATCACTGCCCTATACTCTAGTGGGGGAGACAGACATATCAACAAGGAACTGACCATTCAGCCTGCAGGGGCTCAAGGGGCTGAGGGAGGAGCACCTGGTGCAGGCTGGGGGATGACAGAAGGAGAAAGTGGGCTGAGAGGATCAGAATGTGTAGAAGTAAAACCAGCAAAAGGAAAGAGAGGGGATTCCAGGAAGCAGGAGGAGACAGCGCGAGCAAAGGCGTGAGGAAACAAATCCTGTGTGCATGCTGAGAGAAAGGTCTGGAAGGGTGTGCGTGCTCAGCCACGGTGGTCGTGATCTCAGGAAAATCTGATGAGGGAGGCTTTTGTTTTCTTAGTTGCACATTACTATTTTGTTTGAAATTTTTACTATGAGCAAGAGTTACTTTCATACGCAGGAAAAAAAATAACTAAAACACAAGAAAGCATGTTGTGTGTATCATGAAATTTGAAGAAGCCTGGTATTTGAGGAGCATACAATTGGAGGGGGTGCTATAGTAGCAGAGGAGAAAATCCAGGGAGCTGTGGAGGGTCCCCAGGTCTGGGGAAGCAGTGGGTCTGACGCTAGCCCTGGGCAGTGTCTGGAGAGCTCATTAAGTGGGCCGGTCCTTGCCTGGGAGGCCGCTGGGCAGCCCAGGAGGAATGCCCATCAGCTCGAGCTAATGTATTCTGGCTAAAGCTCCGGGGAGTGAGCAAATCCCTAGGGCCCAGTGCCCTCCAGTAACGCTCCTGCTTTCCTGCAGGCTGGGAGCCCTGCAAAGGTGAGGCTGAGGGGGCTCCCCGGCCCCGGGAACTCAGCTTGTTACTCCCGGCCCCTGTCTCTGTTCCACCACCTCGCTCCCCAGCCTGCACCTGGGCGAGATCGGTGAAGGACAAAAGGCCCGAAGCTCTTTGAGCAAGGTCATGTGCAAAAACAATATATTTGACCTTATTGAACTTTCAAATGAGTTTTCTATAGACGTCAATCTTTTTGTTTTAACACCCTCAGTATTAGCAGGATCTTCCTCTATTTGTCCTTTAGCAGAGAAGGAGGAAGTACCTTGCAAGATGTAACTTAGGTGAATCATTCAAACACACACACACTTACAATTTGTGCAGCCATTCAGTAGGGTCTGTAGGAAGTGGCTGCAAATGGAGGGGCACCAACAAAGTCCCCAATCCCGAATAACCTCTTTCACTGATGTTGGAATTTTATCCTGGAGTTAGGAACGGCTCACCTCCTTCCTATAGCTTTCTTTCTTCCCTTAGTTCCCTTCTTTCCTTCCTTCCTTCCTTCCTTCCTTCCTTCCTTCCTTCCTTCCTTCCTTCCTTCCTTCTTACCTTCCTCCTTCCTTCCTTCCTTCCTTCCTTTCTTCCTCCAACTAGGAATGCCTTGGAAAGGTTAAGAGAAGTTACATCCCAATAATTCATTTCAGGTTTTTGATGCATATTGTCCTCTGTGGAGGTCACAGACCAAGATAGTACTATCAGTTCCATGGCTTAACTAGCTCACAAAGGGGAGGAGGTGTTTGGGGATAGGGTGAGGGTATTGGTTGGTGTTGTCAATGTAAGAAACCTGTAGAGAATTTTTATAAAAGTTATTTGAGACCGGCCGGTGTGACTCAGTGGACTGAGCATCGTACCATGCATCAAGAGGTCACCAGTCTCATTCCGGGTCAGGGCACATGCCTGGGTGGCAGGCTCAGTCCCCAGTAGGGGGCGTGCAGGAGGCAGCCGATCAATGTTTCTCACATCGATGTTTCTATGTCTCTCTCCCTCTCCCTTCCTCTCTCTCTAAAGTCAATTTTTTGAAAAAGAGTTATTTGAGCCAAAACTGACAACAATTGCCAGGAAGCAAGATCTCTAATGCCTCAGAGAGTAACAGTTTTGCACTTTCTTTTATGCATTCGAAATCAAGGAGGGGAACACGAGGAAGATTCCATGAAGGCGTGAGAAAGCAAGGCCGGGATTGGATTACAGGATAGTTAAGATTCTGTGGTCTCTTGGGGGTGGTTACCCATTTGACAGGCAGTACTTAGGCATTTCTAAGGTGTGTTAACCTGGATGCCCAAGAACAATGGGCAAGACCGGCTTAAATTCTTTCACTAAAGAAGTTATAGGCCTGGGGTATGACTGCTCACCATCACCTACCCGGCTAGGAATTTATGATCAGATCCTGCAATGCATTACTTTCTGTAGAACCCCGTTTTCATCCACAGTGTGCATTGCCGCTACCCGCCTCTCTTGGGGGACTGAGGAAAGTCTCTCCAAAAAAAGAGGGGGGGAAGCCAGTTGTTCAAAGGAAGAGCTTGATGTGGGGCTGAGACTGGAGTCCCATAGGGGCCAGTCCCCTACCTGACCCCTTTCCTGTGGCTAGAACAGTGTGGAGCTGCTCTGTCTCCTCTGCCTTCTAGAGCAGCAGTTCTCAACCTGTGGGTTGCAACCCCTTTGGGGGTCGAACGGCCCTTTCACAGGGGTCGCCTAAGACCATCGGAAAACACATATATAATAATATATTGTTTTGTGATTAATCACTATGCTTTAATTATGTTCAATTTGTAACAATGAAATTGGGGGTCACCACAACATGAGGAACTGTATTAAAGGGTCGCGGCATTAGGAAGGTTGAGAACCACTGTTCTAGAGCCTCCGTGATGAGGACCCTCAGGAGGCAGGGGCATGTCTTATACAATGACACCGCTGATGGCAAAGATGATGCCTTCGATCTCAGCTTGGAAATAGCACAGGAGACAGAGGAACATTTCAGAGAACCATTTGACCCAGTGATCACACTTCTAGGCCTACATCCTAAGAATTCTGAAACACCAATCAGAACAAATGTATGCACCCCTGAAACAGCCCAAACGGCCATCAGTAGCTGAGTGAATAAAAAAGCTGTGGTACATTTACACCATGGAAAAGTATACAGCTATAAAAAAGAAGACTCTCTTACCTTTTGAGACAGCATGGAGGGACCTGGAGAATAGTATGCTAAGCAAAATAATCCAATCAGAGAAAGATAAATAGCACATGATCTCACTCATATGTAGAATCTAATGAACAAAATAAACTGGTGAACAAAATAGATCCAGAGACATAGAAGTATGGAACAGACGGAAGAATCTCAGAGGGAAGAAGGGGGAGAAGGTAGGAAGAGAATAAGCAAAGAACTTATATGCATATATGCATAACCCATGGACACAGATAACAGTTTGGTGAAGACCTGGGGGAGGGCAGGTGCTGGTGCAGGGTAGACAGGATCAATGGGGGAAAAGGGGACATCTGTAATACTTTCAACAATAAAGATAATTTTAAAAAAAAACTACTAACAACTATAAAATAAAAGATAACATATATATATATATATATATATATATTTTTTTTTTTAAAGAACCTTGAATTGTTAAAAAAAAAAAGTAAAGGTGTGAGAAACCATCCCTTACGTATCAAAATCACATCATTGGTGCCAGGAAGCAGAACACTTATTTGGGAGGTTAGAGGGGAAAGGAGGCAGGACCTGGGGTAAGGCAGGCTGCCCTCCCCTAGCTATGCATCTAAGGCCTATAAAACACTCCTGACTAAGACTGAGATGTAGTGAATCTGAATATCTAGGGACAAGGCCTAAGAATATGTACATTCCGTTTTATAATCCTCCAGGTAGTTAGTTCTAAAGTACAGCCAATTGCGGCCAAGCCTAGGGTGGGAGCTGGGGAAAGAGCCACCGGGTTAGAACAGGCCGGGGAGGAGAGCCCAGCTCTGAGAAGGCGTCAGTGTAAGGAATGTCCAAACCTGCAGAGAATTTTTATGAGTTTATTTGAGCCAAACTGACAACATATGCTGGGGAGCAAGATCTCAAAAGCTCCTGAGAATAACGATCTTGCAGCTCCGTTTGTGCATTTGAAACCAGGAGGGGAACTAAGGAAGACTCCGTGGAGATGGGGCGAGGAATGGGTTACAGGTTAGTTAAGATCACGTGCTCTCTTGAGGAGAGTTATGGCTTATTTCAAAGATATGTCACCCTAAATCAGGGGTGGGGAACCTTTCTCTGCCAAGGCCCATTTGGATATTTATAACAATATCATTCAGGGGCCATACAAAATGATCACCTTAAAAATTAGCCTGCCATATTTAGTCAAACATTTCATTAACTCACCTCTAATGCCTTGGCAGGGCCAGACCGAATGATTTCACGGGCCTTATACGGACAATGGCCGGACGCTCGCTCCCCACCCCTGTCCTAGATGCACAGAAACAACGGACAGGGGCCCTAGCCGGTTTGGCTCAGTGGATAGAGCGTCGGCCCTAGGACTGAAGGGTCCTGGGTTCGATTCTGGTCCAGGACACGTACCTTGGTTGCAGGTTCCCCGGCCCTGGTCAGGGTCCGTGCAGGAGGCAACCAATCAATGTGTCTCTCTCACATCTGTTTCTCTCTGTCTCTCCCTCTCCCTTCCACTCTCTCTACAAAATCAATGGGAAAATATCCTGGGGTGAGGATTAACCAAAAAATCAATGGACAGGACTAGCTTAAGGCCAAGGTAAACCTTCTACTAAAACGTTATATGCTGGGGGCGTGACTACCCAGCATGACCTGCCCCGTTAGGAATTTATGATCCGCTCACCCTGTGAGGTTACTTTCCATAGAACCCCCTTTTTTTCATCCACAAAGGAAAGGACTGCAGGGAGGGGGCTGACCAGAGGCGTCTGGTCCCGTTGGTGGCGGCCTGATGCTGAGAGCGCCCTTTGGGAAAGAACCGGACTGGATGGTTCAGAAGCAAACTTCCCACCGCTCTGCAGCAGAGGCTGTGAGGAGTGGGGGTGCAGAGAGGAGCCCAGCCCACATAGCACCCCCACACAGCACAACCAACGTCCTGGTCAAAGGACCAACTTGGATTTTCCTCCTGGGCCAGCAGAATGGACTTTGAGTAATTTTCTGGGTCCCTCCGATCCCACATACCATTTCCCGTTTCCCACCCGGGGCCTAACATGCCTTGCCAAAGGCTGTGCCTCTCAACCTAGGGCGTTCTGGGGGGCGGGGGGACGTCAGAGCGTCCCAGGCCCAGGGGAAAGCCTGGCACCTGTTCTAGAGCCTCCTCCTCGGTTATCTGGCAGGTGGTGGAGGGGGGAGCTTTCTCTTCACAAATAAACCTGAACAGAGTGCGTAGTGGAGCGCCTCATTCACACACGCTTCTGAGAAAGTACACAACTCTTTTTGTTTCCTGATTTATGTGTTAATTTATTTTTAATTAAATTGAATGGGGTGACATTGGTCGACATGATCATATAGGTTTCAGGTGTGGGTTTCCGTGTGACAAGATCTATACATTGCACCGTGTGCCCACCACCCAGAGTCAGATCTTCTCCTGTCACCTTCCATTAGGACCCCCTCTCCCCCCACCCCCTCGAGGGAAGGGATGAAAATACACAATTCTTCCGTGACACTTCTCCTGAGACTGCCCCCGTCTCCCCTCCCACTTTCCCTAATTTTCATCATGGCGGGCCTTCTGGCAGCTGCCTTTGGATCTTTTAAAAATGTGAAAGCTTTGTGTATCACCATTATTTTGTGTGTCAACTCTACATAGTGATTATGGCCTCCCCTCCCCACCCACCATACCATTCCACCCGCTCCGGTGCCTGCCAGCACAGCACTACTTTTCTATCATCCAAGTTCCAAGCCTTCTGCGCTGTATCTATGGGCTGATTCTAAGAATGACTAAGAATCTATATCTTTTCAAAGAAACGCCATGCCGCCAGCCCGTGTCACTCAGTGGGTTGAACACACCAAGGGGCCACCTGTCGGATTCCCCGTCAGAGCACATGCCTGGGTCGCAGGCCCCAGGGAGGGGTGTGCAGGAGGCAGCCAACTGATGTCCCTCTCTCGTCGACGTTTCCACGTCTCCCTTCTTCTCTCTCTAAAATCAATAAAAACATATTAACAAGAAAAGAAATGCCGTGTCCTTAGGGAGCCTCAGAGGAAGTCGGAGAGGACTGTGCTGAGGAGCCTATCGGCCTCACTCAGAGATAAAATCGGGAACAAGCCTGTCCCGGTGGAGGCAGCACCTCGGTGGCAGGCGGTCCAGTTACAGTGTAACCGGACTATCAGTTATCTCGTGTAAATGGCTGGTATCAGATCCTCGGGTTTGAGCTGCGGAGGTGGGGGAGGGTGTGAAGAAGGCAGAGCCCTAAGTGCCCTGAGTGGGAAGAGGATATCAGATGGGGGCAGGGGGGGCGGGGGGTCCCTGGAAAGGCAGTTCGTAGCAGAAGCAGAAGGCTGGGGTCTGAGAAACCTCGCACACCTCCCAGAGCTCTCTGGCCCAGCCTGTTTACCTTCAGCTGCTCAAGGACAAACACAATGGGTGTGCTGAGGCGCTGATCATGCCCTTGTAGACACAGCTTCCCTGTGGCTAATGAAGATTAGATTGGGGGACATGTTCTTGGGTGGTTAAAAAAAAGTTCTGACTTTATGTAAAACAGGCTCTTTCCCAAAGAATGCGAAGTCATTCTGCCAGGGAAAGAAGCCCTCTCAAGAGAACATACTGGCCCCCGGCCGGTGTGGCTCAGTGGTTGAGCATCATCCTATGAACCAGGGGGTCACAGTTCGATTCCTGGTCAGAGCACATGCCCAGGTTTCGAACTCCATCTCTAGTAGGGGGCGTGCAGGAGGCAGCCAATCAATGATTCTCCCTTATCATGGATGTTTCTATCTCTTTCTCTCCCTTCCTCTCTGAAATCAATAAAAATATGTTTTTTTAAAAAGAACATATTGTACAATGTCATTCATATGAATGAAGTTATAGAACAGGCAAAGCTCATCTGTAATGAAAAGTCAGGACACTTGGGTCGGGGTGGGGTGGGATTTAGTGGGAAGAGCTGTGAGGGAACTTCCTGGAGTCATCACTATGTTCTGTATCTTGGTGGGGGCTGAATTGCACAGGTGTTGACATTTTTCAGAACTTACACATGGTACACTTGCGATTCATTTAATTTGCTGTATGTAAAACATGTCAAAAGAAATAAATAACTGTGAAAAATATTAAACTCTTGTTAATATGACACTAAAGTGTTGGCCTGTAATCAGTGGTCGGCAAACTCATTAGTCAACAGAGCCAAATATCAACAGTACAACAACTGAAATTTCTTTTGAGAGCCAAATTTTTTAAACTTAAACTATATAGGTAGGTACATTGTTATTAACTTAATTAGGGTACTCCTAAGGCTTAGAAAGAGCCACACTCAAGGGGCCAGAGCTGCATGTGGCTCGAGAGCCGCAGTTTGCCAACCACGGGCCCTCGATGATACCGATGTCTACACCTTACTTTATTTTTAGAAAGTATTTTTTTTATTGATTTCAGAGAGGAAGGGAGGGGCAGAGGGAGATAGAAACATCAATGATGAGCAAGAATCACTGATGGACTGCCTCCTGCACACCCCACACTGGGGATCAAGCCCACAGCCCAGGCATGTGCCATGACTGGGGATTGAACCTCCTGGTTCATAGATCAACGCTCAACCACTGAGCCACGCTGGTAAGGCCCTACACCTTACTTTCAAAGGCAAACCAAACTAAGAGGGGTTGATGGATGGACAGAGAGATGGACAATTAGATAGACATGTGATAAAGCACATGTTAATGGTAGAGTCCAGGTAGTGGATACATGGTGCTCACCGTAGAAGTCTTACAACTGCTGTGTGTTTTAAATTTTTCATAATAAAATGTGGTAATAAAAAGAATTCGCGTGTCCAGGGAATCATCTATCCGACCTTCTTCATGCCCTCTCAGCCCCTCTCCCAGGGTCTTGCTTCATTTGACGTGGCAGAGTCTGGCTCAACGCGCAGAGGGGCAGGTAACCCTTCTTCCACCCTCCCTGGCCCGGCTTCCCCTCTTGCTCTGTCCCCCGAGTTCGCTTGCCCACGTCGACCTGTTGGCCATTCCAGATGCCTCTGGCCCACTGGACACAGAGAACTACTGCGTCTCACAGAGTCCTCACCATTTCCCTGTTCTCAGGACCAAGAGTCCTTCCCCCACGATGGCTCACTGCCCAGCAGGTAAGTAGCCCCCTCGCTGCTATATTCAAGCTCAGAACGCCCTCTTGTTCTCGCATTCCCAGGCACAGAAATAAGTAAGGGATATAGCTCCTACTATACCTCTTACTTTGTTTTTTCATTGCTTTTCCTTCTGCCTGGGCTTGAAGGCGCTCACCGGTAGAGATTGCATGCCTTCTTTATCCAGCTTCCTCTGGGCAAGTCCAGGTCAAGGGCCTCCCCTCCCCCACCCTCATCCCCGCAACCAGAGGGATAGGCATTTCTCTCACATTTATAGAGACTATCATACTTCCTTCAGAAGATGCCACACTGCCCGGTCACTGTCCAGGAAGTTCTCCTTTGTGTCTAACTTAAGTCCTGCATGCTGCTCTTCCATAGAAGTCCATGGGTCCTGGGGTCTGTGGCTCTTGACATGTGGGTGTGCTGGACGTGAGCGCAGGGCTGTGTTTGTGTAATTGGTGGGGCAGCAAAATCAGGGGCACTGGGGTCAAATCAACCTTCCTTCTCTCTGGCCCTTTATCCTGCACTCCACCCAAGCGCCTGGTATGGTGGAGCCACTCGGGTAAAAGTCTCCCTGGGCTGAGGACTTCTCTCAGGGGCAGCCGAGTGTGGGTCACTCCAGGCAGACCCGTCTGGGTGTTTCTTCCTCCCAGACCCCAACTTCTCTTTCCTTTCATGTATTTTTCATTGTTAGTATTACAGATATCTCCAGTTTTCCACCCCCTCCCCCCCACTTCCCAGCCCCTACCCACCTCCCAGGTAGTTACTACCCTATTGCCCGTGACCATGGGCTAGGTATATCAGTATATAAGTTCTTTGGTTTAGGGACCCCAACTTCTTCAGTCGAGGCTAGGCCTGCAGACCAGTTTACCTCACAGTCTTGGAGTCAGGGCAGGAATTGGATGGGGACAAGGTGTGTGGGAAGGATAGCAAACCCCCCACTTGGCCTGGGAATGGCAGGGATGTCCTCCCCCTTAGCAGCAGAAGAAACTGAGGCCTGAGTTGGTGACGTGGTTTGCCCAACGTCAACAACATGCCCTCTTCTCCCTGTCAGCCCCAATCAAAACGCCGTTTTCCAGACTGGCAGGGTGTAGAATAAGAGCACAAAGGCCCGGGGGTCTGGTGCAAACTTGGGCATTTCCCTGGGGTGGGTAACGCCTCCTCAGTTGCCACAAATGTAAACTGGGGGTGAAGAGGTCCTGTCCGTGTGGTGTCGCAGGGCTGTGGCTAACAAGGCGGTGAGATGATGCGTGCGAAAGCGCTCGATGAACTGTAGGTGCTCCACAAACACAGGAGCTCTTAAAGCATCGTTTATTTATTTGTTTGTTTTACCTTCAGTTAGTAGCACAGCTTCATCCATCACCTGCTTCCTATTCTCACTCTGAGCCAAGCAGGAGGGCTGAGCCCTCATCAAGGAAGCTCGCCTTAACAGGGGGCAGAGGTCAGGAAGACTCTGCTATGAGAGACGCACAGCTGCCTGTCCCAGCTGACCCTAAACTGGGCTCCAGAGTCTGGGTGTGTCTGATGAGCCCTCCAGAGCAGCGGTCGCCAACCGGTGGTCCGCGGACCCCTGGTGGTCCGTGAGGTCTGAAAGGTTGGCGACGGCTCCTCTAGAGTCCCAGTGATGGCGGACCTATGACACGCGTGTCAGAGGTGACATGCGAACTCATTTTTTGGTTGATTTTTCTTTGTTAAATGGCATTTAAATATATAAAATAAATATCAAAAATATAAGTCTTTGTTTGACAATGGTTGCAAATATCAAAAAAGTTCTATATGTGACACGGCACCAGAGTTAAGTTAGGGTTTTTCAAAATGCTGACACGCCGAGCTCAAAAGGTTCGCCATCACTGGTCTAGACCTCCATTGACAAGAGGGGGGGGCCTGTAGTCTCAGGGACAGAGAAAGAGAACCCAGGAAATGGACCTTTCTAAGACGAGCCCTGGGGGTTGGTCCAGCCCTTAGAGAGGGGGTGTAGGACTACACACAGAGTCTGAAGGAGTTGTGTTCTCATTACACTCAGGCCCTGTGTGTGCTAACGACTCAGCCCCAGTACAGCGGTGGCACCTGACCCAGTGGCTTGCAGAATATCGGTGTTTGTCTCCCACACAACAGTCTCCAGGTGAGTGTTCCAGGCTGGTGGAGCCCTGGCTTCATGATATTGTTCACGGGCTCAGGTCCCCTCCATCTGTTGCTTTCCCATTTACCAGGCCATCGTCATCACCTGTGGGAGCCGAGCCACCAGCACGGCGGGAGGAGGCACATCCAGACCCTGTGCCAAGTGCTTTGACGGCATGATCTCGTTGAAGGCTCAGACCTGGAAGTGGCTCACCTCACTCCACAGTCCATGGTGAGGGCTCAGTCACGTGGCCTCGCCTCCTTGGAAGGGGGCTGGAGAATGGAGTCCGGCTTGCCACCAAGTGCCCCAGCATAAAGCTGTCTCTGATGGTTGACAGCTAGCAGTCTGTACAGGGTTGGGACAACACAGTGTGATACAGGTTGAAGAGACGCCAGCACCAGGAGGTGGCAGAGCAGAATTCTTAGGAGGGGCCCTCTCTCCATGGCAGTGGGCAATAGACGGTAAGAATGAGCTTGGATGCCCTGACTGGTTTAGCTCAGTGGATAGAGCGTCGGCCTGCGGACTGAAAGGTCCCGGGTTCGATTCCGGCTAAGGGCATGTACCTTGGTTGTGGGCACATTCCCAGTGGGAGGTGTGCAGGAGGCAGCTAATCGATGTTTCTCTCTCATCGATGTTTCTAACTCTCTATCCATCTCCCATCCTCTCTGTGAAAAATCAATAAAATATATTTTTTAAAAAAAAGAATGAGTTTGGAGCCCTGGCTTGTGTGGGTCAGTTGGTTGAGTGTCATCCCATGCACCAAAGGGTCACCGGTTCGATTCCTGGTCAGGGCATATGCCCAGGTTGTGGGTTTGATCCCCAGTAGGGGGTGTGCAGGAAACAGCCAATCGATGTTTCTCGCTCACATCGATGTTTCTCCCTCTTCTTTCCTCTCTCTCTAAAATCAGTAAAAACATGCTTTAAAAAAAAAGAATGAATTTGGAGCAGAAAAACCTACCCAGAGACTCCTAGAGACCCCCACGCCTAACCACAGGAAACTAGGGCCAGGGAGGGAATTCAGGCTCTGAAGTCAGAGGGATGCAGGGTAAGGGGGGTGCAAACCTGAAAAAATGTGGGTAAGTCACAATAATAGGAGCTCACCAGCTGGTGGGGTGTGGCTGCAGCTGAAGCACCTCTTTGGAATTCTGGGACCTCTCACAAAGCATGACTGAAACCTCAATAAATGATGGGTCTTCTAATTGCCCTGGGGCAGGACCCAGGATGGGTCTGTTCAGTCAATAAGTAAGCATTCATGTTAGTATGCTTAGTACAGTTTGGTGCATGAAGGACTAAATAGAAGCAACACACCCAGATCCTATTCTCCAGGAAGGTTGCTTCTTATAAACCACTAGAACCAAATCCCTAACAGCACGTGGTCAAGTGTCTAGCTGCAGTTATCACCTGAGAGTACTATAGGAGTGTGGGTACAATCAGAGCAAGCACGGTGGGCTTCATGGAGGAGGCGTGGCTTAAGCTGAATGACTTAGAGAACACAGAAGGGAAGCTGAATGGGGAGAGGGCATCGTTGAAGGACAATGCTGGTGGGGTAAACCCTCTAGAAAGTGCCAGACCCTGTGCTACGTGCTTTTAGTGCATTACCTTGTTTCATCTCCCCAACATCACTTGGAGGCGGGAGACATTTTGCAGATGAGGAAACTGAGAGTTCAGAGAAGTTCAGGAATGTGCTCGTAATCACACAGCTTGTTCCGTGGGAGCCAGAGCCAAGCCCAGATGCTCTGGTTACAGAGTCTGCTCTCGGCCTCCTCACCAGGGCCAGCAGGAGTGTCAGAACTTCCCCAGCAGACTTGTTGCTGCCCTTGGCATTCAGCCCTAACAGTCACATCGGTCACATTGCAGGCTGCTGAGCCCCTGGCCGCCTCTGAGCTCCCTGCTTGGTGGAGGAGTTGGTGTCCTGCCCGCAAGCCTGGCGCCCTGCCTGCCCCCTAAGATGTCTTCAGCGGGAATCACAGCCAAGTAATGTACTGGCAGGATGAGACAAGCTAAATGCTCAAGAGGCTCCCAGGGAACAATGCAGCTCTGTAAGCAGCCCAGGCCGGAGCACAGTCCAGGAGGGCCGACAGGAACTAGCCGCAGCCAACCAGGCGACCCCAGGACTCCGCAGAATGTGCTTGCGCTATGAGTCCGTTCCCTGCGCGCTGTGGGTTAGGACGTGCACTGCTAAGCCTTGGACCCCAGAGCCCCTCAGCCAGTCTCCGTCACACCCGCCTCTGCCTGCTGGGCACGGAGACCCAGGGGAGTGGCCCGGCAGAGTCCCTGGGTCCCTCCTGCACCCTCCCACAGGGACCACATTCTCAGGGAACTCTATGCATGTCCCACATCCCCCTTTGGCTTAAGGACTCCCAGCGGGAGAACAGGGCTCTGGCTGGTGAGGGCTGAGGGGCCGAGGAACCCTGAGTGTGTCCCAGGCCAAAGCCTTGGCTCGGTCCCAGCCCCGCACCCAGAGTGGACAAGCCCCTTTTCTAGGGCTGGAGACTTAGCCCTGACCGGGCTCTCACCCCCACCTCAACCTTTTGTGAGTAGTTCTGGGGGAGGCTGCTGGAAGGAGAGAAAGGGAGGAATCGGGGTGCTGAATGCCCTGACCTTGAAAGGTTAAAAAAAACCACAGCAATAGAAGGCTTGCTTTGGGGAGGGGCGCTGACACACTCTTGGACTAGTCCCCCCAATATAGCCCCTGGCGGGGGAAACGCAGGAGAGAGACACATTCCCCTCCACACTCCCTTGAACTGTGGACAGTCCCGGCTGCAGGACATGGTTCTTGCAAAGCTGCCCACAGCTACTGTGGGTCTGGCCCTGGAGTCTGGTTTATTTCTCAGGCAGGAGGGCTCCAGGACCTAGAGGTTAAGAGGGTTCACCCCAACCCACCAGAGGGCCAGCTGCCTCAGGGCCTGGCAAAGGACCACAGGCCGAGGGTCATGAGGAAATGGGGTGAGGAGGGAAGAAGAGCAAGGTGTTTCCGTGGCCCCAAGTCCCAGTCCCTTTTAGAAAAGTCTGCCTCTCTGCTCCAGCGCCGTGTTGTGGACACACACACACCCACACTCACCTCCCAGAGGCAGAGGGGCAGTGGGGGCTGGGGCTCCAAGGCCCCAGTGCAGGTCACGCCAGGACGGCTTTGCTCCCCTAGAGCAGCCTGGGAGAAGAGCGTCCCCAAACCCATCTGCCAATTGGCTGCATCCCTGGGAGACTGTGAGGGCAAGACCTACAGGTGCGATCTCAACACTCTGGCTCCCCGGGACCAGGGAGGAAGGGCCATTCACTGTGCAGGGTGTGAGGGGGTGTCAGCTGGCTGGGGTGGCTGCAGGGCTGAAGGCAGTGGGTAGGAGAGATGATGGAGATACGCAAATGGACGTACAGTACGCAGTCACCAAGGGACACGTGTTTGTCCCGGAAGGAAAGGAACTTGCCTCACAAAAGCACCTCCTTTTTGCCACGTGTCCTCTTTTACACATGAACAAACCAAGGCTCAAGGAGTTGAACACTTTGCCCGAGGTCACGTGACCAGGAAACCCAGAGTCGGGCTTTGGGCCTGAATTCTGTTATTTCCCCACTATCTCCTGAAGCCTCTCAAATACACGTGACACAGTCTCTGACTTCAAGGATCTGTTGGGGACACAGAACACCTCACCTTGGGCACGTAGTGGTGTACAGAGAGTACAGCTGTCAGTACTCCAAGAAGAGAGGCCTGGGTGGGGGGCGGGGGGAGTTGGGGGGGCTGGACGAGGTGGTGGGTGACAGTTACCTTCCAGTTTCACTCTTTCCTTGGCGAATGGGGAGTGGGGAAGGGGAAATGAGCATTTTCCTCTGACTTTCCCAACATCACCAAACACCTTCTGATTTAAACCTAGCGCTACCCAAGCTAGACCCTGGCGATACGGTGAGGCCCTGGAACCCTGGGTCAGCGATTCCATGTTTCTCCAGTTACCTCAGTCCTCCCTGAACTGGGGATCTAGGCAGGCAGTCCCTTTGGCTTAAGGCCCCAAAGCCAGAATTGCAGCCAGGAGGCCTCTCCAACAACATTAATAGCCTGGAACTCCCCCTCCCCCGCTTTACCCCCTTCCCCACTCCTCACCCCCAGCCTCATTCTCAGCATTCCCAACACCCTCACCCAGGCCACTAATTTCAGGTTCTGAGCAGAATCGCTTCCTCTGTCTAGAAGCCTCTGGACCAGCCCACCCAGGAGCCACATCCTGCTGGGCTCCCCAGCCCCGACACTGCAGACCTGCCTCCCCCAAACCTTTCCTTGCACAGAGCCGGCTGGTGCTCTCCAGCCAGCACGTGCCCACCTCGGAGAGTGCCATGCGTCTGGGAACGATTGAGTAACACTGAGAATGGAGAGCGAGAAGGGTCCCCAGATAACCTCCTGCCTCCTCTTTGGAGGAAGAGCTTGGTTTGTGCTTCAGGGCCAGGCTGGAGGGATAGGCTGGAGGCTTGGGGTGAGCATGAACTCAGCTCAGCCATTGTCTCTCTGTCCCTCCTGTCTCTGGGGCCTCAGGTTCCTCATCTGTAAAAGGAGGGAAGTGACTCCAATGAACCCTAAGGCTCCTTCCTCTTCTCCCCATGGTCCCCTGACGCTCCCTTTCCTCGGACCTCAAATGCTGTGGCGTCTTGGCCAACGTGGATCTGACTCTCCAGATGGGTCCTGTCCTCGCTGTTCACACTTCTGAATCCACCCTTAGGTGCCTTTCAATGGACTGCCCCCTAGCTCTGTCGGCAGGTGGATTCTGGGAAGCCTCCCTCTGCCTGCTCCTTTCAGCGTCTTGACCTCCCAAAGACTGGCTCTCCGGGGTCTTCTGTCCCCAGCTTCTCGCATGGTGTCAGGCACATGGCAGGAGCTCAGGTTCCCTCAGTTGAAAGACCAGGCACAGGTTGGCGTTACCCTACTAACCTTGCCTCCCCTATCTCCTGATTGAGCTAAGATGCTTCCTGCAGGGGCACGGAGCCCCTGGCTTCCCTGAGGTGAGAAGCGAGGACCCACCTCTCCTGGAGTCTCTCACAGCCCCGCCAGGCCCCATGAACTCCTGAAACTGGCAGCCACAGGGCCAGGTCAGACCTGCCCCTGCAGGGCTGGGTGCTGAAGAATTTTCTGTCTCCAGCCTTGAGGTGTTTGCTTAAGTCACTGGGCTGCTCTGCCCAAAACATGATTCTGCCCACACCCTTGGCACAGGCCCCGCACAGAACGCACGTGCAAGAAGCCAGCAGGTGCAGGTAAGGCCAGAGGCCCAAGGATGGACACAGGTGGAAGAATTAGTCTTCTTCTTGGGGATCTAGCCTCAGTTTGCTCATTAGAAAACCAGCTGTTCCTTAGCTGGACCAGCTCAAAGGTAATGTGTCAGGAGGGTACTTTGTGGGTGCTTTGACTTTATCTGCATAGCTCAGTAAATCCCCCAAACCAGTTTGGTGTGAGGGAGTGAGAGGGAGGGAGGGAGGAAGGGAGGGAGTGAAATGCGACATGTTGAAGAATAGGGTTGGAGGAGGATGATAAGCTCTGGCTCAGAAAGGAACATGGGACTCAGGGATGGGCTTTAAAGCAGAGAAACTTGGACGGATTCAGAAGTCGGGGGCTGGGGAACAAGCTGGAAACTCCTTCCAGGGCCAGCCCCCATCCTACTTCCTCCTGGAGTGGCCACCTGGGGTTTAGAGCTCAGGTCCCCTGGCTCTAGCTGCGGAGGGCCCTCTGTGTCCCCTCCTGGGAGAAGTGCTCCCTGGCATCCCTCCGTCCCCTCACGGACTAGGCCCCCCTTCATCTCCCCTCTGCACTCCCATGGCGCACTGTGTTTCCATATGACAATGGCTCTTCACTCCCTTGGGTTTCCCACCAGAGTGAGGTCTTTGCAGGGTAGGGGTGTGTCTTATCGCAGTATCTCTAGGACAGGATCCTGGCCCTGAGTGATGCATGAACAAATGAATAACAGCTTCCAGCCCTGGGGAGGTGGGGGAGTAGGTTGCTACCAAAGGAGAGTCTATATGCTCCAGAGAGAGGTATGAGATTTTTGTGTACCTGCCTTCACTGCGAAAAACAGTGATTTAACAAAACTCAAGACTGTGAGCTGCTCTGGGTGTTAATGTGTTCCTCACTTCTCGCTCTTTGCTTCTGAGTCTGACTCTTTTTCTCTGTGTTTCTATTTCTGCCATCTGTCTGTCCGTTTCTCATATCTTTGTTTCCCCTCCAACAGCCCTAACTCTGTCTCAGTTCTATCCAAGATACCCTCAGATGCCCTGGGAGTCATCAGGGCCTCTCTACCTCCTGTCCTCCGCTTCCCCAGCCTCCAACCCAGCTTCCTCCTTCCTGGGCTTCCCACCCATAAGCAGTTCCCAGTCTCTGAGGGTCCTGTCCATCTCCCTTGGTGACTTTAGTGAAACCTCTGGGTTCATCTATCCTTATTGTCACTATTATGCAAGATCTACACACCAAGAATTTGGCTAAGACAGTAGGAGAAGGACTGGGGAGGAGAGCCAACACATTCCCAAACTTAGAACGTGTTCTGGAGTCCCAGCCATCTTCATCTGGAGAGATAAACCTGCAAGTGTCTAAACGGTGTGGTCTTATATCATCTTTAGCTTTTCAGGCTCAAAGATTAAAGTGATAAAATGGACAAAGCATGGGATTTGAAGCCACAATAAGTTAGAATCCTGTCTCTTCCACCTAGTTCTTTTTTACCTTGGGCAAGTTATTTCACATCAGTCAACCTCAGTTTCCTCATCTGAAAAATGAGAACAACATGCCTAAATCACATGGTTGTTATGAGAATGAAGCCAGATAACCTGTGTGAAAGCCAAGTGTTACTATGGAAAATCAGCTGGACTCAGGGGAGACTGACTCACATTGGCAAAATCCACACTGGACTAATCGATAGACCACAGTGTTTGTGGGTCATTTAAAAGAGAGAAATGTGCCAGCAGGCAGCCCCGGATGCTCCAGTCAGTTGGGCAATGCCTTCTCTGCTCTGAAGGAACCAAATTACAACAAAAACTTTCCCTGACAGGCATGATACCTCAGCAAGGGACGTAGTTGTTTGATCTTTTTGTTTCTTTTCTAGTGTGTTTTATTTATTTATTTATGTTTAATCATTTTTTATTTTCAATTACAATTGACATACATCATTATATTAGTTTCAGTGACCAGACATTACCTAACTTAATAAGTGATAACCCCAATAAATCCTATACCCATTATTAGATTATTATTAGATTAATAATAAGTTATTAGATTATTATTGACTATATTCCCTATGCTGTACTTTAGATCCCCACAACTACTCTATAACAACCAATTTGCACTTCTTCATCCCTTCACCTTTTTTTCCCATTCCCCCCAGTTCTCCTCCCATCTAGCAACCAACAAAAAATTCTCTGTATCTCTGAGTCTGTTTCTGTTCTGCTGGTTCATTTTGTTTGTAGATTCCATTGTTAATAGATATGTCATTTTGTTGTTCGTATTTTTATCTTCTTCTAAAAGAAGACCTTTAACATTTCATATAATACAGGTTTGGTGGTGATGAACTCCTTTGGCTTTTCTTGTCTGGGAAGCTCTTTGTATGCCCATCAATTCTAAATGATAGCTTTGCAGGATAGAGTAATCTTGGTTATAGGTCCTTGCTTTTCATCACTGAGTATTTCTTGCCACTCCTTCTGCCTTGCAAAGTTTCTGTTGAAAAATCAACTAGCAGTCTTAGGGGAGCTCCCTTCTAGGTAACTAACTGCTTTTCTCTTGCTGCTTTTAAGATTCTCTGTTTGTCTTTAACGTTTTGCATTTTAATTATGATTTGCCTTGGTGTGGGCCTCTTTGGGTTCATCTTCTTTGGGACTCTGCACTTTTTGGACTTCTATGTTTGTTTCCCTCACCAAGTTAGGGAAATTTTCTATCATTATTTTTTCAAATAGGTTTCCAATTTCTTGCTCTCTCTCTCTTCTCCTTCTGGCACCCCCATGATACAAATGTTGGTACACTTGAAGTTGTCCCAAAGGCACCTTACACTATCCTCATTTTTTCTTTTTCCTGTTCTGATTTGTTGGTTTTTGCTTCCTTATATTCCAAATCAACGATTTGATTCTCGGCTTTACCTACTCTACTGTTAATTCCTGTAAATTATTCTTTATTTCAGTTAGTGTATCCTTCATTTCTGACTGGTTTTTTTTTTATACCATTGAGGTCCTTGCTAAGTTCCTTGACCATCCTTTATAACCAGTGTTTTGAACTCTGCATCTAGTAGATTACTTGTCTCCATTTAGTTCTTTTTCTGGAGTTTTGCTCTGTTCTTTCATTTGGGCCATGTTTCTTTATCTCCTCATTTTGGCAGCCTCCCTGTGCTTGTTTCTATGTATTTGGTAGAGCTGCTATGTTTCCTAAGCTGGGTAGTGTGGCCTAATGCAGTAGGTGTCCTGAAGGGTCCAGTGGCACAGCCTCCCTGATCACCCCAGCTGGGCACTCGAGATGTACCCCCCATGTGAGCTGTGCACTCTTCTGTTTTAATTAAGCCTTGATCCCAATGGGAGGGATATACCCGGGCTGCTCAGCTGCAAGACTGGCTGTGACTACTGACCACCAACCTACAATCACCTTGGAGGATCAGCTGTGCAGGGGCCCACCACACAGAACAGGACTTACTTCAGCAGGGCTCTGGTGCCCATTGAGTGTGTCACTTGTGGAGGTGGGTTGGGGGTGCTTTGACATGGTCTGAAGCTGTCCACTGGGTACTCTGGTTCTGGGCCTCCTGGGAGGTGCAGGCCCAGGGATAAACCGTCTGTGTTCTGCCTGGGGGCACCAGGCATAAACTACAAAGAGGTCTGCAGGTGGCTGCTTCTTGTGCTGGGCTTGGAGATGCCCAGGTAAGGCCAAGCTGTGAGCCAAGGCCAGCTGCTGCTACTGCTGGGCCTGGGGCCACTTAGCAAGAGGTATGGGACTCACTGAAGCCAGAGGCTGCTAAATTGGGAGGTTTTAGAAAAATCCGAAGCATGAGCCAAGACTGGCCACGCCTATAGTAAAGCTCTGGAAACAGCTTGGGTGGGCCCAAATGTTGGGTGAGGCAGGGTCTCAGGGAATCACCAGGGCAGAGCCAACAGTGTGAGCCAGGTTGATGGAGTCTCAGATGTGGTATCCGTCTGCTGGCTCTGTGAGGGAAGGGCTCATCAAAGGAATAATGGCTTCTGCCAGCACTTTTGTCTGAGAGAAAGCTGCCCCCAAGCTCTCACCCTGATGCCCAACAATTCAGGTCCTCCCCGTATGTTTCTGGTGCCTTTTAAGCTGCTGCCCTGCACTGGAGCTGAGGGGGTGAGTCCCAGTAAGTCCATGTGTGGGCCCTTTAAGAGGAACTGACTGGGACTCTAGCAGCTTCAGTCTCCCTCAGCCTCAATCTCTGCTGCTTTTTACAGCTAGAAGTTAATGGGGACTTCTCTTCCTGGCACAGGAGCCCTGAGCTGGGGGGCTGGTGTGGGACTGCGACCCCTCGCTCCTCAGGGGTGACTTCCACAGCTGAGATATCCCTCCTAATTTTTATTTGCCACACATGGGTGTGGGACCAGCTTCTTCCTTGTCTCTGTCCCTCCTATCAATCTTGATGAGGCTTCTTTGATTTCATAGTTGTTGTAGGACTTCCATTCAGCTCTATTTCAGGCAGCTCTGAAAGATGGCTGTTCTGAGCTTTAGCTGTAATTTTGATGTGTTTAAGGGAGGAGGTGAGTACCACATTCACCTGAACCATCATCTTGACCAGAAGTCAGTTTTTTACTTGTTGGACTTTGTTTACTTGTAAACAAATCTTGATGGTCACGGTTGCCTGGCTATAGGTGGAGCCTGATGCCTCATCTGCCTTCTAAGAAGTGCCTGCCTAACCTTTAGAGCAGCGGTTCTCAACCTGTGGGTTGAGACCCCTTTGGCGGTCGAACGACCCTTTCACAGGGGTCGCCTAAGACCATCCTGCATATCAGGTATTTACATTACGATTCATAACAGTAGCAACATTACAGTTATGAAGTAGCAATGAAAATAATTTTATGGTTGGGTCACAACATGAGGAACTGTATTTAAAGGGCCAGAAGGTGGAGAACCACTGGTTTAGAGCATGTCAGGCTACCCACGCCACTGGATAATCCTAGACACATATGAACAAATTCTCGCCTTCTGGCTCTGCTTCGTTTAAAGATCCCATCATACAGTCATTCACCCATTCCACAAATCTATACTGAGCTCCTACCAGTGCTAGGCACCGGGCTAGGTGGTAGGGATGCATGAAACATACATTGTCCCACCCTCCTCATGGAGTTCACAGTCTTTGGAGAAAGACTGACAATTGAATGTATAATAACCATCCCTTGTGAACAGTGTATTGTTACCATGTTGAAGCATGGAGGGAGTGTCCATGTACACCTCCTTTCTTCAGCAGGTGGCAGGCATGCTCGGGTGGCTTGCACCCTCGCTTGCTCCAGTCATGTTCGGGCCCCTCGCTACACCCTGACAACTCTGAGTGACCTCGGGTGTTTCCCTCGTCCACACAGCAATGCGTCGATACACTCTCCCTTGGGCTGGGCCTGCAGACAATTCATTCTTTTATTCATTCAACAAATATTTATTGAGTCCCTATTATGTGCCGAAACTAGCTCATTTCACCTTCCCCGGGGGGACTTTTGTCTTCCCAGGTGGGGCAGTGCCTTAATGAAGCCCCGGTACTGACTTCAGCCCACCTTGGAGCCTCTGCTTTCTTCTGGGGATATGGGGGCACCATTCAGGACTCGGGCAGGAGTGCCCCAGATGCTGCAAAGGAAGGGGCTCCTGGCATCAGGTGGGGGCTCTCCCTCCCAGGAGATATGTCAGGAAGTACCCACTCACCTTGCTGAGGTTCTCCCACAGGGCTCAGGGGGTTAGGGATGTGCAGGCAGCTCTAACCCAGACAGCAGGCAGCAGCCTGAGCAGAGCTATGACCCAGGAAGACATCAGTTCCTGGAAGTGACAGAGGCCTGGGAATTAGAGGTTTGCTAGCCTCAAGGTCAGCTTACATATCTATCGTTGTTGTAAGTTCCGTTTCTTGAGTTCCTTCACCCTATCCCAAACCCCCCTGTTCCACGTGCACCCTACCTGGGAGGGTAGGAGGGCCAGGAGTCCTTTCCTCAGAGCCCTGCTGGGTAGACCAAGGCACAGAGCTTACATGCAACTTAAAGTTGGGGACAGACTGGAAGCCAGGTCTCCACTACAACCTCCAACCACCATGGGCTCTGAGGGCCTCCCAGACAGGGCTTGTCCCCTTCCTCAGGGGTGTTCAGAGGTCCACTGTCCCCCCACAGCACCCCCCTCCAGCTCTCCAACCTTCAAAGCAAGCAGCCCCCGGACCCCAGCCCTCGGGGGGCCTCAATGGGTCCCATTGTCCAAGAGGCTATTTGGCTTGACCCCAGCCCCAAGCGGCAGGACAGCGAGCTTGGAGAGGGGTCTGCCCTGTCCCCTCCTCAGCCTGGGCCGGCCGCCTGTGGGGCAGGGGCCCCGCTGAATGTGACCTATTGTCTTCGGGGGTGGATTTAGGAAGTGCCAAGCTCCCATCAAACAGCCCTGCTCCTCGGGGAAAACAAAAAAAGGGCTGTTCATTTGGGACCTTTTTTCCTTATCTCCTTTTCCTATCTCCTCGGGCTTAGCTACGGTGTAGTGTTCAAAACCACTTCCCCTCGGAGCCAATCAGAAGCTGGGGCTCACCCCGCGGCCCTGAGGTAAAGCTATTTATAAACGCCTCCCTGGATTATTTGAGCAGAGCCCTTTCGCACACCTCTGGACACCTTTCAGCCGCCCGCTCCCAGGCACACCTGCAGCCCTGCCCCGCGGCTCTGCTCACCCACCGGTAAGCCCCACCCAGCCACCCCCCTGCTTGAGGAGGGATGACAGGACCGTACTGGTCAGGGGGTGGGCTGGGTGCCAACCTGAGCACAAGTGGGAGGCACGCTCGGCCCCTGGGTCTGAGAGCAGCCCCTGGCCCGGGAGCTCAGAGGGGCCCAGTGGTCCTCACTTCCATGGGGGGACCTAGCTCCAAGGCAGGAGGCCACGGGGAGCTTGTGGGATGGAGGCTCGGTTGGAGGAGGTCTGCCGGCCCCCAAGCAGAGTGAAGAGAAACAGCAGCTCCTTCGCAAGCGCTCCTCTCCTTGCAGAGAAAAGAACAAAAATGCTGGACCTTCTGGGGCGCCTGCCTTTGAAGCTGCTGGCTGCACCTCTCCCTTTCTTCTCAGTCTTGGAAGCAAAAAGCTCTTAATGCTTGGCTCCCGGGCCTGCCTCCCCTCCCTCTGCCCCCCAGATGTCCTCTGCCGCTCCTTCACTTCTCCACCAGCTCGGGGCACCAGCCTGGGCGGCATGGGTCCGTTTTTGTCGCCGTTAATCCCGGGGGCGACTGGGGATCCAGCGCTTTCAGACACGTGGGGTCCAGGGGACCTGACGCCCAGGTGAATCCTTCAACAAGAGGGTCTGGGCCAGCTCCACCGGCTCCCAGCCTCCTCACCGCAGCTCTGGGGGGATCCCTCTGGCGTTGCCCCTGCTCCTCAAAATGAGCCCCCAGCGTTCCAGCGTAAACACTCCATTTACACTTGGCCCGCTGGTCTGAGTACAGGGAGGGAAACTGGCTTTAAGGGTGTGCCCTCAGAGAGGCGTAGCCCCTCTGTTGGGCAAATCAGGAGGTTTACCCCCTGGAAGGCTTCCCTCAGTCACCTCTCTCCCAGAGCCTCCCTCCCCCTGGTCCTCCTCATTCTCTCTCCTGGGCCCTGGCTTTCAGAGCCTGGTGGGACCTCCCCAGGCAGCATGGAGACCAGCCCCCGTGCCTCCTCCTCCAGCAGGATGGCCCTCCCGGGCACGGCCAGAGCCTGGCGGCTGTTCTGATGCCCCCTGTATGAAACCCGGGGACGAGGGCGGACTCGTAGCTCCTCATGTGGAGGGGCCTTCGGGGATTGGCACAAGTCGGTGGGTGTTGCTGCCCTGCCCCAAACAGCCAGAGTCTGCTCCATGAGCTCCCTGCGGGCCCGGGGGCCAGCTCAGCACTGACCGAGCTCGGACTGCTCGGCCGGCCCTTCACGGGTCTCCTTGTCCGCTCACCTGCCTCCGAGTGAGCTTAGCCCTAACCTCGCAGACCTCTGGGCGTCTCGCCTAAAAGGCCCATTTCAGGGATCCCGTGACCCGACCCGGGGCAGGTGTCACTGCTGGAAAGTGCTTCTCAAAGTCCAGCCTCCGTCTCTTTGCTGGAGCTTTGCTTCAGCCCTGCACCCGTCCCTGTCTCCCCCTTCTATCCCCCCCCCGCCCCCCCTTCTGCCAGGAACGCAGAGAGGGAGGGAAGAGAAGGCTTGGAGATGGGCGTGGGGACTTGAGGGGGGGCGGGGCAGTGACTCTAGGATGCCACTCCTTAGAACAGCGGGAGTGTGGGAGGCCAATTCAGGGGCATCCCAGGCGCCCCCTCACAATACTAGTGAGGAAGTTAGGCTGGGGTGAGGAGGCGATAGGAAATTTGCCCAAGAAACATGGGGACAATAGAAATAAAAGGAGTCTTGATATATGGCTTGGAGACCCGCAGGCCTGCGCTCTACACCCTTACTCCTTCTGACATGAACACGGTGCCCAGCTGACAGCCCAGCCCTCCTAGCCCAGCCCCAGCTCCCACCCCACCCACCCAGCCACTCAGAGGCGGCCCTCTCCTTCCCTGTGGCTCCCACCCTGGATGAGGCAGGGAGGAGCCCGCAGCTGGAGCAAAGGGGAAACCTCAAAGTGACCTTTCCTCTCCCCAGAACACAGCGACAGCCCAGGTAGGAACCAGCGATAAGAGCGCCAGGGGGGTTGGCCCGGCCAAGACTGCTCCTGTGCCTGGCACATGTGCACGTCCAAGAAACCCCCACGTGCACAGCGGGCAGGATTAAGGAGTCAGCCCGGGTCACAATGACAGAATCACCTCCAGACCTGCCGAACCCACACACACAGGATCCTCGCCTCCCTGCTCCCCGGATGCCCTGCCCTCTTCTAAAAAGAGTTCCTGCTTTGCTTCTCACCAGTCCTGGGACATTTTGGAGGGACAGCGCATGGGGAGGGCAGGGGGGATGGGGGGGAGATGTAAAGGCAGATGTGAAAAGGAAGGTCAAGAAAGGCAGGGACCTGCCTGAGGTTGCAGGGCAAGAAAGAGCATCGGACAATACTCGCAGTAGCAACCATAACAGCTCGAATCTCCTGCGCGCTGACCATGGCCGGGCACTGCTCCAGGCCGCTCTGTGCGTTAACGGGCACTGTGCCAAGCCCATCTCTGCCCACAGTGCTCTGAGGACGTAGCCAGGCCTAGTCACTGGGTGAAGATACCTGTGGGCTTTCTTTTGTATGAGTTCACTGCAGGGGGGGGGGGGGAATTAGGGTTCTAATGAGGGTCCTGGAGAAGCTCAGGAGGGGGTCTGGTCTGGCCCACGCCCTCCCCACAAAGTCCATTCCCCCTTTGCACCCCCCTCTAGCTCCTTAGCTCTGCAAAACCAGTGGCTCCCCTGGCCCCCAGGTGTGACTCCACGCCCCTGCCAAGCCTTGGGATTGCCCATACGCTCACCTCGCCTGCCCTCTGCGCTTCCCTCCTGCCCTCTGGGGAACAAAGGGGTGTCCCTGCCCTCCACTTCCCCGAATCCCCCAGCCCCCCTCTAGGTCTCTCCCGTAATTCAGGACGGGCCCCTCCTTTCCTCAGAAGTGGGGAGGGGGCAGGGACACCCTTTTGTTCCCCAGTATTGTCACACGGCACCTGCTATTCATCCCTGACCCGTGGGGGGATGGAGGTGCTGTTTGAAGGGAGGCAGGGCTCTGCGAGACACACCTGCCAATTGAGCACTTAACTTTCCTCAGCGATGCTCACATCATCACATCATTCGGCAGGGCTCTGTGTTTGTTTAACTAGGGATCAAGTCATCACATCTTCTATGCCTCTCTCCCGTCCCTGCTCCCTCCTTCCCCTCCCCACCCCTGACCGAGCATTGAAAGAGCCCCCTGGGGGTTCCCGAGAAGTCCTCACCTCTCTGAGAACCATCCAGGAGAGGGGGTGCCCCCGCCTGCTGGCTCACCCTGTCTGCTTCTCCCATCCCCCTTTCCTCCCAGGCCTGAAGGACTGGCTCCGATGAAGTAACCTCCCATCCTATGCCCCACCCCACCCCAACCCCGACTCTTGGAATTAGGAAGTATGACCAGGGCACCTCCTCACCAGGAGCTGGAGCAGAGCCACTCTGCCTGTCATGGTCCTGGGAACCCAGAGGCCAGGAGAGGACTCCAATCCCCTGGCAGAGCCCTCGAGAAGAGCAAGACCCTCTCCTGCCAGCTGAGATGGAAGGGCACTCTGGCTGCCACTCGGGGGCCAGCCCCAGGGAGCAAGAGCAGGGTCACCTCTGGGAGGGCTGGGCCTTTGGCAGGGACTTGAGCTGGAGCCTGAGGCCTGGTCCAAAGTCCCATACCGCCCCCCTCTCTCTAAGACTCAGTTTCTTCAGCCGCAGAATGAGAGGATGGGGCTGGTCTAGCCCTCAAGTTCTCCTCTAGACAGAACTTTCTAGGCCAGCGGGCTGCTGGGTCTCCTTTTGCGTGTGGTACAAACTGGGGATTGAGAAAGTACCAGAGCCTCTTCCTTCAACACCCTATTGCTGGAATGAGATGGGCAGAATAACAGGGGAAGGAGACAGGCTTGCGTTCCAGTAAAGCAGGGGGCTTTTCCTCCTCTGCTGGCCTGTGCCAGTGGCGACTGCCCATCTGTAGGAAGGGTGCCCACAGGGGCAGAAAAAGCCCCGAGCCCCCCACCTGAGCTCCCAGAAGGATGGAAGGGCAGCCTGGAGCGGCCCGAGCCAACACTGCACAGGCTGGTGAGGCCCACAGCAAGGAGATCCGGGGAGAAAGAGTTCCCAGGGCAGGGGCTCAGGAAAGCTTCATAGAAGAGGAAGCAGGAGGAGGGAGGAGGAGAGGCCTGGGAGGGGAGGGGAGGAACCTAAGCAGGTCTTAAGGATGGGCAGGTCCAGAAAGGAAGGAGGAGTCAGGGTCCCTCCCCGAGGTAAAAATGAGCCATGCTTGCTGGGGGGACTGGACGGTGCTGTGGGACACGGCCAACAGATGTACCCAGGTCACCAAAACATGGCCGCATAGTTAAAGGACAAACATGCTAAAAATAAGGAGTTTGGGCTTGATCCTCCTGGAAAGGAAGACAGAAGCTGGGGGTTTCTGAGCTGGGGGCGTAGTCTGGAGACCAGCGATCAGTTATCAGGCGATTGCAATCATCCAGGTGTGAGATAAGACCTGCGGGGGTGAGGCCTGGGAGAAACAGTAATGGGACTGATGAACAACTGTGTGGAGGCCGAGGCCGGGGTAAGGGAAGGGCAGGGACAAGTGTAGGGGAGAGGCCTGGGTGACAGGGAGAAAGGAACCACTGAGGAAATGGGGAAACAGGGCCAGTTGCGGGGGGGTGGGGGCTGGGTTCGTAGGGTTTCAGTAGGATCAGATGGTAACAACCCCCTCCCCACAATGTACTACTAGAACTTAGAGACTTGGAAGCTGGCGGAAAAGGGGCTTCTGGATCACTGCCTGCCCCTTGGCATGGAATCAAGATCTCCCATCACCCCCTCTTCCAAGGCGGTCCCCTCTTCCGGGTCAGCCCCCTTTGAAAATATTGGCTATTCTTTGGCAAGCGGTCTTCAGTGGCCTGGAATAGACCTCCCTCAACTAGGCTGGAGCCAGGCTGGAGCTGTGGGTTCCTCCTGAGGGTCGTGTTCCCCACTCATTGCACCCAAAGGACCCTCCAGGCAAACCACCTGGAAAGCTAGACCCTTCCCGCCTCCGGAGAGGGTAGGGAGCAAGGCCACCCTGCCTTCCTGGAGGGACGGGTCTGGAAGTCTCTGAACTGTCTGTCCTAAGAGGAAGGAAGCCCCCTCCACTGTAATCCTGGTAGCCATCCCTGTTACCTTTACGGGGTGCCCTGGCAGGCCAGCCACTTCGCACACGCGCTCTCCACCACAACCACCTGGACTGTTGGTATCCCCACTTACGGATGCAGAAACCGAATCTTGGAACCCAGGTCATCGGGCTCTAAAACTTGTGCTGTTTTCCTTATGCCCCTGGGCCTCTCATTTCTCCCACCGGGATGTCTCACGTGCCGTGGCTCTTGCTCAGTCCTGCCCATGTCTTCTCCAAAACACCATTTATTGATTCACTCAACAAGCATCTGTTGCATACATACTAAGCACCAGGCAAGGGGCTGGGCACAGGCGCTGTGGGCAGGTTCAGCCCACTTCCCTCCCAGCCGGGCACCATCCGTGGGGCTTTGCCGGGTTCCCAGCCCAGGCCGATGGCTGCTGATGGACCTCGGGTCCCACAACCAAATGGATGGAATGCACCAGCTCACCCTTTGTTGATTTGGGCACAATCTTATTATAATAACAACTCACATTTGCAGGCTTCTTTGCATATTACACACCCTTTCTTGTCCGTTACCTCATTTGCGCCTCACAACCACCCCGTGAGAGGCCCGTTACCCCCATTTCCCTGACAAGAAACCTGAGGTTCAGAGGTAATGCTGCCCCTTCCACCCACCAGTAAAGCCAGACTAGAACCCAGGCTTCTAGACCCTAGTTCATGCACTTCCCCTCTCTCCCCCCGCTTCTCTTCCACAAAAGGTATCAACTGCTCCCCTCTGATAACCTCCCATACACCCAGGTTCTCCCCTAGGAAGTCAGGGACATCCCTAACCCCGAGTGGTTTTCACCTCCAACTCCATCTCAAATCTTTTGCCAAACTGGCCACCCGCCCCTTGCACCCCACCTCCCAGAATTCAACCCTCCCTCTAAGCCTGCCCCCCTGGCTTTCCTCTCCCTCCTGCCTCCTCCAGGGTCCCCCAGGCGGCTTCTCCCAGCTCCGGGAGGACAGGGGACAGGAGGGGAGACCAGTGGTTGGAGGAGGGAGGGGGAGGTTCCCACCGGAAGCTCCTCTGGACCTGCAGGGCCCGGCACTCAGCTCTGCCGGCTGGGCTCCTGCCACACCAGCAAGGTTGCGCAAAACTCGAGGAGGAGAGAAACAGCAGTACACAAGGGTGGGGGAAAGGTTAGGTACAGGAAGTGTGTGTGGGAGAAACAGCAGCACAGTCCATCCCAATTTCCCCAAATACGCATTGTCCTTCATCCCCAGGGAAACCTGTTGGTGAAGTCCTAGGTGTCTCCTTCCAGAAGGGGACTCCTTGAGGTCATTGTGCCCATCCCCCGGCCTCCAGGCAGGCTGTTCTCTCTATTCCTTCCAAGCTGTCTGGCTGAATGGTATTAGCCTTTCTGCCCGGGGAAATTGAGGCTTGGGGCGGGGCTTGTGGAGGCACCAGGGGCCTTTCGGGGGGAGGCAAGGGGTCGAATGAATATGCTGAATCACAGCTGGGACTCCTGCCCTCCCACTCCCACCTTTTCTCTGCGTGGTGTTCAGCGGGGGTGACGGTGATGTCACAGGTGCAGTGTGCCAGCCATGTGCTGGGCGCCAAGCAAAACAGCCAGGGCGAGTGTGTGCATCATCAGTGCCCGGGAAGGAAGGCCACCAGAAGAAGTGAGTCTCGTGGAAGGACTTGAAAGAAGGAAGGGAGGCACCTTCTGGAGGGGGGCGGGGAAGCCCAGCATAAAACCGCTGCAGCCAGGACTAGAGAGAGAGGGCCCAAGCTGGCGCTGAGGAGGGATGTCCCTCATCCTCCCCTTGTCTGCTTCTCCCCAAGCCTGTAAATGCCCCAGACATGAGCCAGCCCAGGCCCCGCTACGTGGTGGACAGAGCTGCATACTCTCTCACCCTCTTCGATCATGAGTTCGAGAAGAAGGACCGGAAGTACCCACTGGGAGAGAAACTTCGCTATGCTTTCAGGTAATGTGACCCAGAGCCCAGACTCCTCTCCTCTGCTCCCCGCCGAGTCTCTCCCGTACCAGGCAAGGCTCTTGCACCAGCATCCCTCACACAGAGCTCGGGGAAGCCCTGGGAGGGCTGGTGTGGGACCCTGAATGGAAGATCCTATCATGTCAACTGTCCTGAGACTCCCAGGGAGGATGGGGAGTAGGAGCAAAGACCCCCCCCCTCACCCCGCAGCTTCAGCAGGACCATCCCCAACCCCCTGCATGAGGTCTTGCCATCTTCTCAGCCCACTCAAGTGTTTCTTGAGTTCTGAAGGGAGCTAGAGATGGGCACGCTACAGCATGGGGTGGGGGCATCAGAGCCCTTGCTGCAATGTCCCATCCCCTCCTTGTTAATGAAAATCTGAAGCCACCATCACCCCATGCTCTTGTCCCCTTTCCCTCCTAGACGGTCCTTCCTTCTCCTGGTCCGGAGAATGCCCCAAGGTGGCCCTAAAGGGTACCTACCGGGATGTGGCCCCTCCAGCCTCTGGGCCATTTCCGGTCTCAGGTCCCTGGAACTGGGGCGGTGGGTAGTGAAGCCTGGCCTCTAAGGGGGTGACCTACACCCACACTCCAGAAGCCTGAGGCCACAGGTTCGCCTTCCCCCTTCCCAGACTTCTGGCAGGCCGAGCTCGGGCCTCTCTCAGGCCTCGCTGTAGGCTGGCTTACTCTTCCCCACTCCCCAGGGGAAACGGCTGATTCAGTTACCTGGATTGAGGTCACTGGCAATGGCTGAAGTGGAGATGCAGGTGGAACTGGTTCAGACCAGGGGAATCACCCACTTCAGTTTTCACCAAAAGCCCGGGCCCAACCCTACCTCTCCTAAGAGGCTCCATCTCTGCCCAGTTACAGCCACGGCCTTGGGGGCCTTGTGTTCAGGCTCTGAACCCACAGCTGTGCTTCTCGGGCAGGTGGGCTCTGCCCTCCTTGGTGCCCAAAGAATTTAAGTTTGGATTGTTTCTGCACTGGAGGGATGAGCATATCTGCTGTTGTCCTAAAAGTTTCTGATGATGAAAACTATGAAGGGATGTAGGAAACTAAGAGTTCCCATGAGGCTGGCATGAGAGCCTTGAACAGTGCCTGGCACACAGAAGGTGCTCCGATAAATATTTGTTGAATGAATGAAGAATGAATGAAGAATGAATGAATGAATGAATGTCAAGAAAGCTAATCCCTCTGCCCACTTCCTTCTTGCCTTCTGGAGCCTCTGTATAGGTGTTTGGCATCACTTTCTAGCTCTTCTCTCAAGTTTCAGATTGTTTTGCTCAACACATGGCAGGCTTGCAAGTAAGGCTGGGCAGGTGAGGCTGGGCAGGTGAGGCTGGGCAGGAATGAGCCTTCAAGTGGGTTGTTTCTCTTTCGCTAGCCAGCTCTCTATTCACAAGTCCAGTTTTCCCAGCCACACACGAACCTGAGAGAGTTCCTGCAGGGCTGGTTCTCTCTTAGGACAAGGCTTTAGAGATGCATTAAGCCATTTACCACCAGTCTAGCTCCCATCCACCATCCCAGGGAAGGGAGAAGCGCCCGCCTGCCCCAGAGGGGACTAGGGAGTCAGATGTGGGTGGTGGAGCTTTTCCATCAAGTGTTGGTTCAGATAGAAAATCTGCACGGACTATACAGGGTACAAAGCATTTTCTGTGTGTGTTTCAGTCTTGGGTGAAATCCAGGGGACCCGGTGTCAGGGGAACTATTGTTGAACAGCAGCAAAGAGCAAGAAAGGAGGCCTAATCAGAGCGGGCCAGTGAGTCACCAGCTGGGCCCTGGATATCTGAGTTTCCTCAACTGGGAAAAGCAAAGCAAATGCCTCCCACCCTCTTCTAGTCATCAATCCCCCAGCTGTCACCCTCCAGTGTGCAGGCCCTTGTTCCTACCGCTCCTGAGTTTCTATGAAAGGGCCTGGAGGTGTTCAACAAACAGGGCAGGGATCAGCTCTCCCGCCCCGCACTCACCAATCAATGAACAGCTCCCATTCTTCCCTCCCAGAGGAGTTAACAGGGGGATAAACTTGGTGTTGGAGTCATCGCACATGAAGGATGCTGGGTCCACGGGGCACACCCTGCAGGGACAATGGGGCCTTCCTCTTGGAGAAGTTCTAAGAAAGATGGCAGCAGCCCCTACTCAGACTGAGTTTCTTTCTTCCCCCTCCCCCTTTTCTGTGCTGTTTGAATTTTTACAGTGAGAACACAGTCACTTTTTACAGGAGAAAGTTTTAGCAACAAGCCTGTAACCTACTCCTTCTTTTTACCAAGAATCCTTGAGGGGAAGAAAAGGATCCTCACTCAGATCCCCTTGCAAACAATCTGGTAACTAGAGCTTTTGGCAAGCAAACGTATGGCATTCACTAGTAGAAAGATAATGGTGAGTCTAAATCTGTAAAATGTGTTTAGCAATACAAGGTGGGGCAAAAGTAGGGTTATAGTTCTGAGTACACAAAACACGGAGTTTATTCTTGTATTATTACTTATTGTATTATTTTTCCATGCAAACAACTGTAAATACTTAGTCTGCCTGGATAGTTTATTGTAAATACACTTGGGCAGACTGAGTTTCTTTTTTTTCTAATATATTTTTATTGATTTCAGAGAGGAAGGGAGAGAGAGAGAGAGTGATAGAAACATCAGTGAGAGAGAATCATTGATCGACTGCCTCCTGCATGCCCCCCCACTGGTGATCGAGCCCACAACCCGGGCATGTGCCCTTGATTGGAATCAAACCTGGGACCCTCAGTCTGCAAGCTGACACTCTATCCACTGAGCCAAACCACCAGGGCATTTCTTTCTTTCTTTCTTTCTTTCTTTCTTTCTTTCTTTCTTTCTTTCTTTCTCTCTCTCTCTCTCTCTCTCTCTCTCTCTCTCTCTTTCTTTCTTTCTTTCTATTTTAGAGAGGAAGGGAGAGAGAGACAGAAACATCAGTGATGAGAGAGAATCATTGATTGGCTGCCTCCTGAATGCCCTGGGGATCCAGCCCAAAACCTGGGCATGTGCCCTGACCGGGAATTGAACCCGTGACCTCCTAGTTCATAGGTCGACGCTCAACCACTGAGCCACGCCGGCTGAGCCAGACTGAGTTTCAATACCGGCTCATCCTTTCACTTATTTATTCACTCATTTATTCAACATATACTTATGAAGCGCCCCAAGGTAGTGCACAAGGTATACAGAAATGACAAGAGAGCCAGACTTCTCACCATTGTGGGTTTGCTGTTTAGTGGGCGAGGGAGATGAAAAGCAAGTCATTAAACACGGGGCACTCATAGAGCTAAGAAGCCCAGACAAGGGGGCCCAAGCCTGTGTTCCATCAGCCAGGAGCTCAGAGAAGCCTTCCCTGGAGAAAGGCCAATTGAGATGGGCCTGAACTTGACACCTCAGAAGGTTAAGCCACCAGGAAATCCCTGCCTTTAAGCCAAGTCTTGTAGACTTCCGAGCAGGCGGCATCAGTCAGAAGACCTCCAGCCCATGCACAGGGCGTGCTGATGGTTCTCAAGAGAAAGTCCCTGCTTTTCCTTCTCAGTGTCGCAGACTGTACAGTATGCGTGCTCATCGCATTTTGAATGAATTTTGAATGAATGATGAACAGCAACAGGATATTGTAATCCCTCCCCAACTTGGAGCGCCCAAGCCGGAGAAGTGCTGACTGGAAATCTGCCCGTTTTCCCTCCAGATGTTCCCCGGCCAAGATCAAAACCGTGGTGTTTGGGCTGCTCCCTGTGCTCTCCTGGCTCCCCAAGTACAAAATCAAAGACTACATCATCCCTGACCTGCTTGGTGGCCTCAGCGGTGGATCCATCCAGGTGCCACAAGGTGAGGGTTCCTCTCAGCCAGGCCTGCCCTCCCCACCCCACCTTCTGTGGCCTCCATAACCCCTGTCCCCTGAGCCTTCACTCTCTCGTCCTCTGCAGGCATGGCGTTTGCTCTTCTAGCCAACCTTCCTGCAGTCAACGGCCTCTACTCCTCCTTCTTCCCCCTCCTGACCTACTTCTTCCTGGGGGGTATACACCAGATGGTGCCAGGTAAGACCTCTCCCCTCCCAGCAGGCAGGAGGACGGGTGGTGTGAAGAGGGGTTCGGGTGGTTCTCCACCTACATACTCCTCTAGCTGATGCCGGTTGGTTCTCAAGGGACCATCACTGTGTCCGTCCCAGGTCCTCCGTGACCTTGGAGACACCACTTAGCTTCTGTGAGCTCAGTCAGCATTACCTGTTCTGCCTTCCTCCCTGGAATGGGGGGAAGAATTGGTGCAACAAGATAAACCATGTGCCATGAAGTGCTAAACAGCTGTGAGAAATTACCTTCTAACCCCAGGCTGGTCCCAGCAGCCACTGAGGGGAACATTGGGAGTTCTCTGGTGCTAAGTGAGACAGAGAAAGGACAATCTCCAAGCTCCATTCCTCAGGTGGCCAGTAAAATAGCATTAACAGCTGAGATGAAACAGTAGATCATGGTCAGATATGCGTGGTGCTATGCTGGAGAGCAGCCTGGGGGCCCTGGGGCTCCATCCCCTTGGGGGTCAGGGAGCAATCCTGGGCCCCTTGATGGTTTCCATGGGTTTGATCCAAACCTCTGACTTTTGCTGGCTGGGTGGGGCACCACAGGTACCTTTGCTGTTATCAGTATCCTGGTGGGTAACATCTGTCTGCAGCTGGCCCCAGAGTCAAAATTCCAGGTCTTCAACAATGCTACCAACCAGACCTACGTGGACACGGCGGCCATGGAGGCCGAGAGGCTGCATGTGTCAGCAACGCTGGCCTGCCTGACTGCCATCATCCAGGTGAGGGGACGGCCAAATCCCTGCCAGGGCCCCCGCCAGGAAGCCATCAGACCACCCTGCCCCTGACTCAGACCCAGCTTTGACATTAAAGCTGGTTTAGGGCTCTACCTCCTCCGTCTTTCCCATTCTCAGGGCCCCCAAAGACCTTGAAAAGCCAGATATCGCCTTCCCTCCCTCCAGCAGGTCCTTACGGCCAGCTTCCACACCTGATAAAACTGTCCTGCGTTTGGACTCTCTCAGACACTCGCGGCTTCTCTCCACTCCCTGTGCAGAGCCTGGCTCTCTGCCAGCTCCGTCCTCCTGTCTCCTGACTTCTCTTATCCCGCACCAGCCTCCTCTGCTCCAGCCACAGCATCGCCTGCATACATTTCCTTTTCGCCACACGCTAAGGACTCTGCTGGGTTTTGTGAAGGAAAACACAGCCTGACAGAATGCAAGTGCAGGAAGCAAACTCAGAGGGCACCTCTCATTCATTCATTCATTTAGTTAATGTTTCTTAGTTATTTCACTGTGCCAGGAACTGGGCTCGGCCCTGGGGATAAAAGATAAGTAAGAAAGGGGCCACGTTTTCCAGAAGCTCCCAGCCCAGCAGAGGAAATAGCCATGTCAACAGATAAATTTGTAGGCAGTGAGATAAGCAGCATAATAGAGCTATGTACAAGCAGCTGCGGGAACACCAAAAAGAGTCAGGAAAGGCCTCTCCTCAAAGAGAAGAGGTGACCTGGGTCTTAAAGGATGACTAGAAGTGACCAGTAAGCAAATGAATAAGGCCCGGAAGGGTGGTCCAGGCAGAGAAAAAGTGCCTCGCAAGCACTGAGGCCTCAGAGAGGGTGAACTCACCAGGAATGGCAAGGCAAGGAGTGTCGGTCTGGAGGGCAGGGGGCCTTTGGGGACGGGCCAGAGAAGAGGCTACAAAGGTAGGCATGGACCAGACAATGATGTTTGAGGTCTGTCCCCTAGGCTGTGGCTTTAGATCTGATTGGCAGTTGAAGGATCATTTGGGCTACGGAGAAGATGAGAGGTGGGAGGTGGATTAGAATCAATCCTGTTGGGGACCATACAGAGAGCCAGGCAAGAGTGCCGAGGGCCTAGGCCAGTGGTGGCCATGGAGAAAGCCGTGGAGACAGAAGTGGACTTGAGGCACATTTTGCCAGGAGCAAAACTAACTGGGCTCTGGTTACAGATGGGACGTGGGAGGTGAGGGAGGGATGACTCCCAAGGTATTGTTTGGCCAACTGGGTGGGTGGCAGTGTCATCCACTAACACTGAGGGAGGGCCAGTTTCATTCACAGATGAGGAAACTGAAGACAGACAGGTGGAGTGACAAAGAGGCCAGTGTCCTTAAGGGACCAAAATTCTGCTGGCACATTACAAAGGAAGACAAAGTCACGAAGGACTCATTTCCCTAGAGCTGCCGCTGCCCAGAGCTGCACAGAACTCCAGCCCTGGGTTTGGATCAGGCAAGTGTGGGAGCTGCTGACCCTCTTGGTCATTCCCCCCTCAGATGGGCCTGGGCTTCGTGCAGTTTGGCTTTGTGGCCATCTACCTCTCCGAGTCCTTCATCCGGGGCTTCATGACGGCTGCCGGCCTGCAGATCCTGATCTCGGTGCTCAAGTACATCTTTGGACTGACCATCCCGTCCTACACAGGCCCAGGCTCCATCGTCTTTGTGAGTCTAGGATAGTGCCCTGCAAATGGGGAGGGGCTCATTACAACAGCCAAGTTCACTGTTGTTATGATCTTCTCATTATGAGATGCTCTTGAGCAAGAGCCGGCTGACCCTGACCCGGTGTTAGGAGAGGATGCTGAGGGGGTTCTCACATTGGGAGGGAGGGTCAAACACATGACCTTGAGGGCTCCATGAGGTTCCCTGTGGTTAATCCCTGCAGAAAAGGAGAGGTACACTCTTAATAAGTTCCCTGTTCCACTGGCTGGGAAGTCCTTCCTGATGTCTAGTTTTTACCCTCCTCCTTTAACTTGAACTCTTTCTAGAGGATGAGAAAGGGAATCAACATTCCTGTCCCAGCATGAGCTCCTGATGGGCCCTTTGGGAGAGGGTGGTGGGACGTGGCATCGTGTTCCTGATCAGGGTCTGGATTCTGCTTTGGTGCCTCCATGAGCACTGACGATACCCCTTCACGGGGTCAGCCATCCGGTGGTGGGGGTGGTGGGGGAAGAAGCAGTGGGAGCCCATAGGCATGATGCTCTCTCCACCAGACCTTCATTGACATTTGCAAAAACCTCCCCCACACCAACATCGCCTCGCTCATCTTCGCCCTCATTAGTGGTGCCTTCCTGGTGCTGGTGAAGGAGCTCAACGCTCGCTACATGCACAAGATCCGCTTCCCCATCCCCACAGAGATGATTGTGGTAAGACCGCACCCGGGGCTGGGCGTGGAGGGCCAGATCAGAGAGGCTATGAGAAGGGACATCCAGTTCCAGCCAGGGCCAGGGCGCCCCTACCCAGCCTCATCCCCTTCCACTGTCAGCCAGTAGAGCAAGAAGTCAGAAGTGAATCCCTTCCATCCCCCCGAATATGGCCCCACTCTTCCTGTTCCTTGGGGGTCTTCCCCCTCAGAGGCAGGCAAGTGAGATTCGGGTTCCCCAAGAGAAAAGGGAGGCTAGAGAGAAACGCTTGCACTGACCCCAACTTCAAACCAACCCCCATTCTCCACTTTGGGATTTGCAGGTGGTGGTGGCAACAGCTATCTCTGGGGGCTGTAAGATGCCCCAAAAGTATCACATGCAGATCGTGGGGGAGATCCAACATGGGTGAGTCCAGGGGGCTGGAAAGCCTGACGCCAACCCCACAGCACTCCCCACCAAGGCCTGGGCTCAGAGGCTGAGCTGAGACGAACTCTATGAAATGCGTTCTAAACCCTATGACACCGCCCAGCAATGGATCACGACTATTACTTATTGTGGAGAAGAGCCACACAAGGGGCCAATGCTGGCTGTTTTATGAACGGCGAGTCTTAACTGGCACACTCACCCCGGAAGTCTCATTCAATGGGGCTATTAAAGCAATGCCTCTCTGATCAGCCCTTATCCGGCCCTTCACCCTGTTCTAATGCATTGACTCTTTTTATCCATGTGGACAGGAAGCTATTGGGATGAACCAGATTCATTAAGCATCCACTCTGTGCCGGGCAGCCAGCTGGGCCCTGGGAGGGGCCGTTCAGTGCTGGGCTGCCCAGCTGCCGCAGGTGGGGTGGGGGACGCTCACGACACGGGGGGCTGGTGAGAGTAAAGAGTCCAGAATCTGGGTGTGAACAAACGAGGCCCTGCCAAGTACTGGCTCTGAGACCTTGGACAAGCCAGGTCCTCTAAGCCCCGGATTCCTACTTTGTCAACGGGAGTGATGGCCCTACAGCGTTGTACTGAGGACTCAGACTGAAAGGGTGACCACATGAGACCCTGGCACACAGCGGGGCCCTGCTGCTCCCTGCGAGCTGCTGAAGGACTCGGTGCCCTCCCTCTCCTCACACCCTTGGGCCCTGCCTCCCCTCTGGCTCCTTGGCAGGTTCCCTACTCCTGTGTTGCCTGTGGTTTCACAGTGGAAGGACATGGTTGGCACAGCCTTCTCCCTGGCCATCGTGGGCTACGTCATCAACCTGGCTATGGGTCGGACCCTGGCTAGCAAGCACGGCTATGACGTGGATTCTAACCAGGTAGGTCCTGCTACCCCCAGTAGGACTGAACAGGACGGGCCGGGGCCCACATACCTTGGGGCTCTGGACCGAGGTGAGGGAAGCTGCCTGCCAGTGGGGAGAGGGTATGACCCCAAGAGCTGACCTCTGCTTAATTGGGTGTGTATGGCTTTATAGTCGTAGGTCATGACTGAGGCCCAAGATCCAGCTTGCGTGGCCGACTCGGTGTGGTCCGCACCCTGCCACCCCATGCCCGCACCTCCAGCCCCTAATCCTGCCCTTGTCCCACAGGAGATGATTGCCCTGGGCTGCAGCAACTTCTTTGGCTCCTTCTTTAAAATCCATGTCATTTGCTGTGCTCTCTCCGTCACTCTGGCTGTGGATGGAGCTGGAGGAAAATCCCAGGTGAGCGCTGTGCCAGGGGAGGAGGATGGGGAACCGAACAGTTGCCCCAGAGAATCCCAGAAACCTGCAAGCCGGGCCAGCAGCTTCTCCCGCCTTCCTCTCCCTTCCCTAGTCCCCACTCCACCAAAGGCATCTATGGGAAACAAATCAGAAGCAATGCTCCCTATTCCCAACTCTTTCTCTGAATAGGTGGCAAGCCTGTGTGTGTCTCTGGTGGTGATGATCACCATGCTGGTCCTGGGGTCCTATCTGTACCCTCTCCCCAAGGTAAGAGCCCAGCAGGAGAGCAGAGGCCAGTAAGACTCCAGTCAGAGCAGCCCCTCAGGGCCATGCGGCAGATTACAAAGTGCTGTCATTGTCGGACTTCGGCCTAATCGCAACCTGTGCAGTAGACAACACAGGTTTACTCTCCCCAGTTTACAGGTGAGGGAAACAGGCTGAGAGAGTCTACGTGATGTGGTACAGCTCACAAGTTCAGGGCTGGTCCCAGACTCCAGCCTCCAGACCTCAGGATTGAGTCCCTAGTCTGTTGACAAGTACCCATGAGCCCCAGCGTAGGAAGGCTCTAGGCATGGGCCAGTGATGGCGAACCTTTTGAGCTCGGCGTGTCAGCATTTTGAAAAACCCTAACTTAACTCTGGTGCCGTGTCACATATAGAAATTTTTTGATATTTGCAACCATAATAAAACAAAGACTTATATTTTTGATATTTATTTTATATATTTAAATGCCATTTAACAAAGAAAAATCAACCAAAAAAATGAGTTCGCGTGTCACCTCTGACATGCGTGTCATAGGTTCGCCATCACTGGCATGGGCCATGGGTGTGAGAGAAGAGAGGAAGGGGGAAGAGGGGGCCAGGATGGGCCCCATGCCTCTAGCTCCTGTGCTCTCCAATCCTAAGCCTGAGTGCTGAGATTTTGGGGCTCTGTGTGTTCTGAACTCCAGTTCTGTCCTGCCAGGCTCCAGGGTCAGGGGTGTTTGTAGGAAGGGCAGGAAGAAGGGGACACCCCAGTGACAGGAACCATGTTCTGCTTCCCTAGGCTGTGCTGGGAGCCCTGATAGCTGTCAACCTCAAGAACTCCCTCAAGCAACTCGCCGACCCCTACTACCTGTGGAGGAAAAGCAAGCTAGACTGTGTAGGTACTTGGTGGCCTCTGTGTACCTGTCTGAGTCCTGTCCCCTTCTCCAACCTCACAACCCTGTCCCTTCTCCTGTGAATGATCCCTCTGGTTAGCTGCTCCGTAACTGACATCGCCAGGTGCTATGAACTCAGGTTTTAGAGAGATACCCTGTGCTGAAATCCTAACTCAGATGTTCACAGGCTCTGTAGTCAATAGCAAGTCTCTTAACCTCTCTGTGTCTCAACTTCCTCGTCTGTGAAATGGATATTTTATACTCTCCCCCTCCCAGGGTTGCTTAGGAGGAAGAAATCAGACAATACAAGAAGGGGGCACATTGTCCAAACCCGTGGTCGGCAAACTGCGGCTCGCGAGCCACATGCGGCTCTTTGGCCCCTTGAGTGTGGCTCTTCCTAAGCCTTAGGAGTACCCTAATTAAGCTAATAACAATGTACCTACCTATATAGTTTAAGTTTAAAAAATTTGGCTCTCAAAAGAAATTTCAATCGTTGTACTGTTGATATTTGGCTCTGTTGACTAATGAGTTTGCCAACCACTGGTCCAAACTGTATCTGTACTCAATAAAACTTAGCTATTATTATTTTTTTGATTCGTAGTTCCAAAAAAAGCAAAAGAAGTCATTTAAAAAAAAACAAACCCTAGAACATAAAGCCAGCAGAGCAGGGCTTTAAGCAAGTTACCAGACTTCTCTGGACTTCTGTTTCCTCATCCGTGTGGGGGTGACAGTCAAGGCTGCGTCACACACTGGCTCTGAAGATTAAATGAGATCACGGTGGGAAAGCACCGTGTAGCCATAGAACTCTACAAACCTGACTCACGTTATAGTTAGTCACGTTCTCCACTGGACAGTAGGAAGGAGGCGACCACGTATTGGCGACACTGTGCTATCCCCACTTGAGCCCCACCGTAACCTACGAGAGAGGACTTACTAATCTCCTTCTGAGAGGATGAAACCACGGCTCAGAGAGGTTAAGTAACTCGTCCAAGGCCACAGAGGTAGTAAGTGGTGGAGTCAGGATTGGAACTCCAAGTGCTGGACTCCAAACCTCTGGGCTGGGCTGTCTCCTATGGGAGCCAGAGAAGTGAGTGATCCACCTGGCTCCCGTAGTGGACGGGTGAGTGAGTGAGTGAGTGAGTGGTGAGGAAAGGAGAGAATTGATGTCCCAATTCCCAGCCCACAGATTTGCTTTGACTCCATCCCAGCAATCCCTGGCTACGGCAATTAATCCCGAATATTCATAGTGCTTTGGGTTTCCATCTGTTCCTCACAATTCTCTATGGAATTGGGTAGATTTCTTTTCTTTTGAGCTATTTGGGGGACTCTAAAGGAGCATAGGGGCTAACAATCAAAACTGAATCCAATTCTGCCCGCCACCCACCAGGCCCCCAGGCCATCAGGCCAGGAAGCCTCTCTAAGCCCGTGTTGGGCATTCACAGCTTACTGGGAGGTGGAGAAAGGGTACTCATGCCTCTCGATCACCCAGTGGGTGCCCATCACTAGGCTGGGACCTCTATGTTTCTTTTTTTTTTTTTAATATATTTTATTGATTTTTTACAGAGAGAAAGGGAGAGAGATGGAGAGTTAGAAACATCGATCAGCTGCCTCCTGCACATCTCCCACTGGGGATGTGCCCGCAACCCAGGTACATGCCCTTGACCGGAATGGAACCCGGGACCTTTCAGTCCACAGGCCGACGCTCTATCCACTGAGCCAAACCGGTTTCGGCATCCTCTATGTTTCTTAACTCGTTAATCCTTTCATGAAGCAGGTACTATTGTTCCCCCTTTGTGGATTAGGCATCTCAGGCTCACATAGCTAGACGTAGGAGAACGGAACTTGGAACTCAGGACCGACCCAAGACTCTTGCTCTTATCATTATGCCCTCAAAGACCTGGGTGTGCTGGGCTTATCTATTAAAAACAAGACAAGACCAGGGGGCCACACTCAATCTGAGAGAAAGGGACAAATGTAACCAAAACATAAAACAGTGCAAAACTGGCATGAAAGTGGAAGGGTGGCTCTGGGTTGTGCTGGCAGAGAATGACCTCGGCAAATCCAGGAAGACTTCCTGAAAGAGGCAGTTTTCTTCCCAGGTCTGCTTTCATATCTCTTTCCTCACAGTGCGTCTGGGTGGTGAGCTTCCTCTCCTCCTTCTTCTTGAGCCTGCCTTACGGCGTGGCAGTGGGTGTCGCCTTCTCCGTCCTGGTTGTGGTCTTCCAGACCCAGTTGTAAGTAACAGCCCCTCCCCAAGACACCACGGGGGTTGAAGGGAGGACCCCGAGCCAGCCTGCCAAGGGCTCCCATGCCGAGGCCTGGCCCAGTCCACCAAACCCTGCTGCCTTCTGGGCCTGGCACAGGAGCTGCTGCCAGGCCTGAGGAGAGCCCAACCCAGGCAGGACTGTGGGCACAGGTTGGGCTGCCTGACTTCCCATATCCTGGAAACCCCAGAGGAAGCCATCATGGTCTTGGAGGGTTGGGGGCTGGAGAAAGTAGGGGAAGAGCAGGTGGGTAAGACTCAGTGTCCTTCCAAAGGCACTGCCAGACACCAGACCACATGGGGCTTCACCCAGAGGAATATGAGGCCAGAGGACAGATGCCATGTCCTTCCTATAAAAAGATTAAATAGAACCTTCCAGGGTGTCCAGGCCAGGGTAAGAAGGATGCTAAATGTTAGGGAAACCCTGCCTTCTTCTCTTGAGAACTCAAGACCAGGAAGTGCCTTTAGGGCCACTTAAGCTTGTCACCGTGTGTACCGCCACCCCTTCTCTCCCACTAAGCCCCAGTCTGGGAGCTATGTCAAGGGCCTGTCATCCCTCTGGTTCTAGTTCAGCCACCAGACATGTGTCCCCAGTGCCAAAGGACAAACACAGCAAGCCCAGGGGTGCACAAGGGACCCTGCCCTGCCCCTGCCCCAGCCCCAGCCCCCAGCCCGTATCCCTCCAGGCCCATTCGCGGTTAGCATTCACTTACGTTTTTTTCTTCTTCATCCAGTCGAAATGGCTATGCTTTGGCCCAGGTCATGGACATGGACATTTATGTGAATCCCAAGACCTACAATAGGGTGTGTAATCCAAGCCTATGAACTTCCTCATTTGCCCTTCCCCGCCCTCCCCCCACCCCCAAATAAAAGAGGGATTTTTAAATAAAAAGTCAATAAAGACATTTCTGCTGCTTGAACTCAGTCTCCCTGTCACAGGTCCGGGAAATCCAGGGGATTAAGATCGTCACTTACTGCTCTCCTCTCTACTTTGCCAACTCAGAGATCTTCAGGCAAAAAGTCATTGCCAAGGTAAGTCTCAGTCCCTTGGTGACCAGAGAGGCTGGGCAGAGAGTGACCCGAAGGTGGAAGAAAGGGGGCTGGGAGCCAAGGACGGGCCTCCTTCAAAGAGGCGAGAGGTCAAGCCTGCTGTTGACTCTTTCCCTACAGACAGGTGTGGACCCCCAGAAAGTATTGCTGGCCAAGCAAAAATACCTCAAGAAGCAGGAGAGGGGGAGAGCGATGCCCACACAGCAGAGGAAGTCTCTATTTATGAAAACCAAGGTGAGCTGAGGCCAGGGACAGCCATGCTCTCTCCTGCCTTCTCGGATCTTGCACCCTGGTACCCCTCCCCGCAGCACCCTTCCAGGCAAAGACAAAAGTCTCTGTGGACATTGCTTGGTGGCCATTGACCATTCTTATCCGTGGGTGAGGGGAGACCAGCTCCCATGTCCCCCCATTCTCTGTCTAAGATAGGGTATGACCCATGGACTTATGAACAACCCTGGGGCGGGGGGAGCAGCAGTGAATTTCCTGGGGTTCCCAGCCAACCCAGAGCAGCACGGTGGAGATGGGTGTGGGAGTTACAGGCAGAAACAGGCCGGCACGGGAAAATGCAAAAAAGAGCTCAGTTATTCCCAAAGGGCGCCCTCCCAGAATAAAGTAGGCAGTGGCTTCGGTGCCTCCCTTGGAAGGATCCTCCAACTCTGTCTGTGAGAGACCAAGCTGCAGGCCCTGCCCAAGGAAGGGGTTTGGGGAGATGCCTTTCCCATGAGGATTTCGGGGTTTGTGTTCACCAGGATCAAGCTCAGTGACTCTCCTTCACCCGCAGGCTCCCTGGCCCTGCTTGAGCCACACCAAAGTCTGGTTCAGTTTGCTGATCTCCCACCCCCTCCCCAGACTGTCTCCCTGCAGGAACTCCAGCAGGACTTTGAGAACCCCGCCCCAACCGACCCCAACAACAACCAGACGCCTGCGAATGGCGCCGGGGGCGGCGTGTCCTACATCACTTTCAGCCCTGACAGCCCCCCAGCTTCCCACTGCGAGCCGCCGGCCCCGGCCGAGACCCCCCGTGAGCCCATTGACATGCTGGCCAGCGTCCCGCCCTTCGTCACCTTCCACACCCTCATCCTCGACATGAGTGGGGTCAGCTTTGTGGACTTAATGGGCATCAAAGCCTTGGCCAAGGTGAGGCCCTTGTGCAGAGGGAGCACCGGGCACCCCCCATGCACACCCTTACTCCTGCTCTCCCACTCTCCCTTTGCTTGGAGCGTTCTTTCTGACAAGCTGAGGGAGGATACATACCAATAGGAGTGAAGGTCCCGAAGGACCCCTTTCTCCCAGATGTGACCAGGCCAAGGGGCTCTGTGCAGAGCAGGCCCAGACAGCCCAAGACAATGAATGAGTGGCTGGAGAGGGAGACCAGAGGTCCAGGCCCCCCTGTCGCACCCTCCCACAGCACCCCTCTCTAGCAGAGGCCATCGCAAGCTCCCTCTCAGGCCACAGGAACCCACCCCAGGGTCCTCTGAGTGGAGTCCAGCTTGGCCCTGGTTCATGGTCTGCTGCTCCTTCCCACACTCACCCACACACTCCAGCATCAGCCAGTCCCGGCCAGCTGAGGAGGGAAGAAACAATATCAGTGCCCCACATCCTTGGGCCAAACAGGCAGCCCACAGGGCACCTTGAAGAAATGTATTCACCTGACAGCTTTTCAGCGACCACCTCCAAGGGCTGAGTCAGCCAACCTCAGAGCTGGCGCAGGTCCAAGAGAACAGAGTATAAGGGCTGACATCACCCCTGGCCAGGTACCCCGAAAGCTCGTCCCCAGCTAGGGGCTCGGCCTGCTTCCCTGGCCTGGACCTGAAGTCCAGGTGGGCCTTGGCTGCAGCCCTCGCCTCCCCAGGCCTTGGGTCTCCCTTGCAGCTTCTGCCTGAAGCCACAACGTGGGGAAAGAGGTGGAGTCTGGGAATCTAAGCTACTGAAAGGGAAGCTCTGGCCCCATCAGAAGGGGCCCTGGTGACTTTAAGTGCCCGCCTCCTTGGCAAAGCCCCACTTCCTCCCTGCTTTTCAGAGAAGCCTCGAGCCAACACTCCAGCGAGAAGTGGTGTGCTTTGCTGCTATTTTTATCTGTGGCTGCGGGGCTCTCAGGATTGCTTATTTGTTTGCCTTCCCCTCTGAAATGGGTTCTGTGAATCACTTTGGAGACCCACTCAGAACATTCCTTTCCTTTTGCCCCCCCTTACCCCGATGCTTCTAGCTGAGCTCCACCTATGGGAAGATCGGTGTGAAGGTCTTCTTGGTGAACATTCATGGTAAGAGAAGACATTTAGGAGGTTGAAAGACTGGCGAGGGGGTGAGGTGGGAACAGGTTGGAGGGATGCTGAACAAGGAAGGGGGTGGAAATGAGAGCACCCATGTGGTCCCCCAAACTACTGCCTGCTCATGAGAGCTTCAGACACAAGTCAGAGGAGACTGTGGCCAGATTGTGTAAACATCCCAGGAATCTCAATAGCAGAGTGGGAGATCGTGGAGTTAAGAAAAGATAACTAGGATTCTAATTTCCCCACCACTAATTTGCCATGTATCCTTGGCCAAGTCACTTTATCTGTCTAGGGATCAATTGTCACCTGTCTATATATATAAAAGCCTAAGCAACCGAACTATGATGCGCGCTGACCACCAGGGGGCAGATGCTCAACACAAGAGCTGCTCCCTGGTGGTCAGTATGCTCCCACAGCCAACCTCCCGTGGCCCCTCCCCCTGGCCGGCCAACCTCCCACAGCCCTGATTGGCAATCGCCGGCCAGGCTGAGGGACCCCACCCGTGCACAAATTCGTACACTGGACCTCTAGTGTAAAATAAGGAGGTTGACTAGATGAATTTGGGGTTCTTCTCTAATCCTGAAAGTCCAGGAATAATAAATCAAACATATATCATTACTACTCAGGGGATGCAGATATGCAGTTTTCTATGCATGCAACCTCCAAAGGGCACATATACACAGCCAGAGGGCATGTCCACACAGCAGTGGACTGTCACATTGTTAGCACACCCTCGGAGTGCAGGGACATGAACACACAGCACGCACACACAGACACGCAAGAGCATGTGAAGGGACACCTACTCGCTCACTCCGCTTCCCACCGAGGGTCAGAGCCCTTCCAGGGGGCCTGTCCACCTTCAGAACCGGCCTGAGCATGTCCCAGCTCTGGGAGAGGGAGGCTGCGATGGCAATGATGTGCTGGGCACGTGCTCCAGAGTTAGAGCCAGAGGTTCCTGCCGCCTCACTGACACTCCTCAGGAAATCAGCTCTAAGGCCCGGTAGGAGTAGGAGCTGGAGCTCCGCCACACGCGGAAGTTTCGGGAAAGTCCTGGGTCAGCAGGAGGAAGGAAGGGCCCTCAGGAGACAGAACCGGCAGCAGCCTCCTCATGAACTATTTTCGCCTCTCCCTCTCCGATGGCCACAAAGTACCGACTCCCTGAATCAAACTGCTTCCTTCTGCCCTGGGTTGAAGGTTCAGCATCCTCAAGCTCACGTTGCCCTCTGCTGTCCTGAACTGATATTGCAAGGTCATTGCCACAGCCCTCGGAGGCCCAGAGAGCGACCTTCAGGCCTCTCTCTCCTATCCTCTCACCAATCTCCTCACCCCCAGCTCCAATCCACAATGACCGTTATCGTTCTGAAGGTGGTCTTTTCCTCTCTCCAGCTCAGGTGTACAATGACATTAGCCATGGAGGCGTCTTTGAAGATGGGTGTCTAGACCGCAACCACGTCTTTCCCAGCATACACGACGCAGTCCTCTTTGCCCAGGCAAATGCCAGAGAAGTGGCCCCAGGACGTGACTTCCAAGGGGTAAGGTCCGGACATCTGAGGGATCCTAGGCCCCAGGACACTGAAATGGCAGGACCAGGGGGGCATTAGAAAGAGCTCAGGAGAAGTTGGGTGCTCCAAAACCAATTCCGAATCTGTTTCCTTACCTGTAGAATGGACACCCAAAACTAACATTACCTACCTCAGAGGCCTTTTCTTTTGTTTTTGCTTTAGGAATAACTGATAATAACATCTTTTACGTCACTTGAAAGTGTTTGTATATTGTAAATCTTTTATTAATATTAATGTTCGGCCCCGGCCAGGTGGCTTCGTTGGTTGAGTGTTGTCCCATGAACCGAGAGGTCGCCGGTTGGATTCCTGGTTAGGGTATGTGCCCAGGTTGTGGGCTTGATCCCAGTAGGAGGCGAGCAGGAGACAGCTGATTGGTGTTTCTGATCATTGTTTCTCTCCCTCTCCCTACCTCTCTCTCTAAAAAAAAACACAACAAAAACATATTTAAAATATTAATATTCAGATAAGAACAAAACCCAAAAAAAAGAAAGATGAAAAAAAACTTAGAGCCCGTTCACACAAACACCAAATTCGGCTATGTCCCATGTTCTGGCATGGCTCACCCCTCCTCCTCCTTCTGCTAGAAGAGATTTGGGGGAGGGAAGGGAGTAAGCCTGCCTGTTTTAATTTAACAGAGCTTGCAGATTTCAGGCTGGTGATGAAGGAAGAAACTGGATTTGAGTTTTATCTCAGTTTCTTGACATTTAATTTACTAGCTCAGTAGTGGTATGTAAATGAGCTAAAAATAACACTGTAGAATTCCAAAAAAGCTGGGGAGGCAGAAAAAGCCCACCCCACTGGGGTCCCTGCCCAGGCCTTCTCTGCAACCCCCACCTCCCAGAGTCCCCTCCCAGCTCAGCCCCTGTCCTTGGCCACCCAAGACTGTGTCCCAGCCCTCGTTAAAACTCGACCCTACCATCTGGGGGTCATAGGAAAGCCTTTTCTGGCCCCAGAGCAACAATGTGCTCTTTGCTGTAAGAAACTGATGAAGGTGAAGCCATCTGTCCTAGGGACTGAAAGGCTGCCCAGCAATACGCGAGACCTTGGCTCCTGCCCTCGACCCATAGACAGAAACTATGCAGCACAGTTAATGAACCTTGACCACGCAGAAAAAAGAGGAAGTTCCTTATCATTTGTTATTGTGCAAATAATGTCCAGTTATTACAGTTTATATATTTAAAATAATTTATATATGTAATATATTTACATATTCCAGAATATATTCATGTATATAAATCACACCACACCCTTTTCAACAGCATGGTGAGTAGAAAGCCAGCAAAGCGAGTTTGATGAGGAAACAGACGGAAATAGATTCCCTGAAGTCAGGCAGCTGGCCATTTGTCAGTGTAAGCGAAGTACACTTTCCCTGCCTTTAAAATGCCCCCAGAGGGCAGGCCCTGGTGTAGGCAGAACGGGGCTGTTTTGTGAACAGGTGAGGGAGGGGAGGAAAGGGGAGGAGAGCAGCTGTGCATCTGAGCACATGGTGCCACCGAAAGCCTGCCTTTTGCACCAAGTGTGTGGCTGTCATGGAGCTCACTGAACCAGGCTGTGTGGCTGTCATGGAGCTCACTCTGCACCAGGCTGTGCGGTTGTCATGGAGCTCACTGAACCAGGCTGTGTGGCTGTCATGGAGCTCACTGAACCAGGCTGTGTGGCTGTCATGGAGCTCACTCTGCACCAGGCTGTGTGGCTGTCATGGAGCTCACCCTGCACCAGGCTGTGTGGCTGTCATGGAGCTCACTCTGCACCAGGCTGTGTGGTTGTCATGGAGCTCACTCTGCACCAGGCTGTGTGGTTGCCATGGAGCTCACTCTGCACCAGGCTGTGTGGCTGTCATGGAGCTCACCCTGCACCAGGCTGTGTGGCTGTCATGGAGCTCACTGCACCAGGCTGTGTGGCTGTCATGGAGCTCACTCTGCACCAGGCTGTGTGGCTGTCATGGAGCTCACCCTGCACCAGGCTGTGTGGCTGTCATGGAGCTCACCCTGCACCAGGCTGTGTGACTCAGTCACAGAGCTCATTCTGTACTGCTTTTCCCCTCTAGGCTCCAGTGGACCCTGAGATCTCCTTATATGATTCGGAGGAGGAGAGCCCCAGCTACTGGGACTTAGAGCAGGTGAGCTAAGGGGCAGGGGGTAGGGCGGGCGGGGGAAGAAGGGGAAGGAAGGAGACCCTCTCAAATCCAAGGTGTTTAATGGGCCCTCTCACCTCCAGGCCAGAACAGTCATCTTGAAGTCAACAAAGTTTCTTTCTCATCTTTCTTTTAATAGCAGGTCTTAATTCTTCTCACTCCCTGAAAGGCATGCGGTGGGGGGGGGGAGGGGCGGGGGGCTGGACCTAGTCCTAGAGAACTAATAGCTATTCTTAACTCTCCAACACATCGCACACGTGGTCCTGGGCAAGCCACATAACAACACCAGGCCCCAGATTTTATCGTTGCAAAATAAGAAAAATGTGGGTAATACCTGTCCCCTCTACCTCACAAAATTAGCAGGGGCTTCATTTGTTCTTTCATTCATTCAACAGGTATTTATGGAGTGCTTGGTGCTTGCCTATACAGTTTCAGAGTGGGCATAAACAAAACGAAGACCCCTGTCCTTAGGAAACTTATATTCTGGGAGGGTCAGGTGAATTCTAAGGGTGCAGATGCTAGTGAGACCAATATTATTGCGTGTGGACAGGCCTTAAAAGCTAAGAGCTATGCAGATGGGAGGGGTTATCCCCATAGGGCCTTCTGGTCCTGAGGCCCTGAGTTAAAAGAAACAAGATAGAAATAGCACCTGACTTCATGCTTCTTCCCAGTCTTTGAGGGCTTGGATTCCGTTGCCCTCTGGGCACCCCTCTGGGAGTGCCGATGGCATGCAGGAGACATTGAGAAATGCAGCCAGAGCCAGGAAGGCTTGGCAGGCTGCTTTCCAGGTCCCTTGGAATCTCCAGCATGTTCCAAACTGTTGGGCAGGACCAAAATAGTTTATCAGCCAGAAAGCACTATAGAGCTTGTCTGATCTCAGCCCTCAGCCACCCTGAACCCAAGGGGTCTGTCTAACGCGGCTCCTCCACTCCCCTCTCCTCCCCGGCAGGAGATGTTCGGGAGCATGTTTCACGCAGAGACTCTGACCGCCCTGTGAGGCCCAGCAGTTCCCAGGCTGCCTCCCGAGCGCATGGCACCTGGGACTTCGTGAAGGATGAGCCTGGGACCACAGCAGATGGCAGGAGAGGACAGCACCTCCACCAGGACGTCGGCTCCTCTCTCTTCTCCTCCTCCTCCTCTCTCGTCACCCTGCCTCCCTCCTGGCATCTCTAGAGTGAGCCAGTCTCAGAAGCAGGGAAAGCTTCTGCTAACCCTCGTGATGCTGGCCAGCAAGCATCCTGTTTGCTCTCCATGGCGGCTGACCAGAGGCCCTGACTGCTGGACGTGAAGCATGAACCAAGAACAGAAGGGAAAGTGTGGGTGCTGACCTGGAGTGAAAGCTTCAGAAGTGTCCTTGGGCATGCATGGCTTGGTGTCACCTGGTGTCACCAAGCTGTCACAAGACACAGGAACAAAGTTGCTTAGGACTCTGTCCCTTGCCCCTTCCAGCTGCCCCAACTCTGTTCCTGGTAGCTCTGCTCCTCTGGGACCTTGTACTCCCCACAACCCAGGAATCTCTGTCTGGGTGATTGTACAGCCTCCTCCTCACCTCCAGGCTGCTGGGACTTCCAGGCTATTCAACATGTCAGACTCGAGCCTGGGGAGTAGCCAGAGCCCTCAAGGCCAGCAGAACTACCTCCCCAGGAGCAGTTCACCGAGGTAGCTGCCCCAGCTTCCTGAAACATTACCATTCCCCCTGCCCTCAGGGTTGCTCCCTTCCACTTGGTAGTAGGAACCCAAAAGAAAGAGGAGGATAGCTGGCAGAATCCTCTGGCAACCTACCAATAGGTACCAGTTATTCTGCACAAAAGCTTTTGGGGTTCCCTCTTTGTACCAGAGATGGGGGTGGAGTGTTAGTACCAACTTAGGGCAAACTAGTGGGACCTGAGTGAGCCTTGAAAGTGCCCCCTGACCTGACAGCCCATCAGGGAAATGCCTCCTCCACTTGGGAAATCTGACTTCTCCTTCTTCACTTGGCAAGAGCCAATGACTTTAACTCTTCCTTATCAACTTGGGGCCTGAATCCTCCAGCCAAGCAAGGGAGAATGCCCCCCAAAGACCAGCTACACCCCCCACCTAGGCACAGAACATGGAGAAGGGCTGACCCAGATTGGGTCTTCCTCCACAGGGGTTCCTTAACAAACTCAGGACCTGAAGCCACCTCCTTCTAGGAAAGATGAGAAGAGGGGTTAAGTTCTCTAGGAACATAAGGAGGTAACTGGAGGAACCCACTGTGACTTAAAAATAAATAGGTTTCATGAGCAAGTGTTTGGGGAAATTTCCATGGATGTGCACACAAAAAAACCTTTTGGCCTCTCCCCACTGCTTCTCCCAAGCTCCTTCAACTTAATGACCCCTGCTCAACAGGTTGGGCTGGCCCAGCCTAGAAAAATGTACCAATTCCTAACTTCAGCCTGACCTGCATTGTGTGTGTGTGTGTGTGTGTGTGTGTGTGTGTGTGTGTGTATGTTGAGTGAGCCAGTCAGCTAGCAAGTCTTCTTAGAGTTAAAGGAGTGGGTACTGACAAAGAGCCAACAGATTCTTGGCCTACAAGCATTGCTTCTGTGTGAATTATTATGCCATCTGGCTGCCAATGGAACTCAAAACTTGGAAGGCAGAAGACAATGTTATCTGGGATTCACCATGCCCAGCACTCAAAGTGCCAAATTCCAGGAAGACAAGACCTTAGCCAATGACAACTCACCCTCCCCTACTCCACCTCCTTCAGAGTCTAGCTTAGGCCTAGGAGGTGGAAAAAGAGTCTCAGGACATCCAAGTCAAGAGATCCCCTTTGAACCAAATGTTTCTCTCCTTGGGGACTTGATTAAGTCACCATTAACCACCAGGCCAGCCCCAGACTTAATGGGGATTATTGACACATGATGGCCTGGAGTTGGAGCTCATGGAGGGATTCCACAACATGTTCCATTGGAATTGGAAACACAGGGGGGTGGAGAAAGATATTATAGAAAACTTCATTTTTAGAATACTTTGGAAAGAACACAGATTCACATAGACCACTCCCTGGAAATGATCGAAGCAGGAAAGGAGGGCAAGGTGGTGAAATGATCCAGAATTTCAATACTTTCAAATATTCTTAGTGATACAGACCAGTGATGTTGTGGTTCCTGGGAAAGCCAGGATTCTTGAGACATTTGTGTAATTTATTTAATTTAAATGCCTTTCTCCTTTTGTTCATTTTGGTAATAAAGTGCTTTTGAAATGTGAATAAATGCGTGTATTTGAGTGGCTTTCCAGGGAAGATAAACAAGTCACCTCCCAGAAAAGCTGGCCTTGCTTTGTACTGTCCTGGGGGAAAGGAAGCAACAGGAGCTAAGAATTCAACATGAGTCTCTCAGTGCCTCTCCAGGTTCTGGTTTTCCACTCCCGGCAATGAATAAACTCCATGATCCAGCCGAAGAGCAGAGATTAGGGTAAGAAACTGGGCTAAGGAACCCACATACTCAGGACCTGTTCCCAGAGCCCACTCTGTGATTTCTGTGGCTGTCAGGGAAGTGAAAGCCCCATCATCTCTCTGTGCACCTTTCACATGCTAATTCTTCAACATTCTGTTCAAGGCCAACCCCATCATACTCAGCAAAGCTTTCAGGATCCTTGGTTTGGGGGAACACACATCTAGTCACAGCTTTTCCTCCCCAGTTTGTGATGAAATGCAAGGAGCATAACGCCATAGGACTCAACTGTGCAGAGTTAAGTTGGCTCCCAAGGTTGTCTGTTAACAATAGGAAATAAGAGGAGTCAGAAAAACAACAAAGGTGTGAAGGAGACAGAAATGAAGTGGAAAGAGATAGACTAGAGACAAGACAAAGCCCAAAGTAAGTACAAGAGGGGAATGAATACATATCAGAGTAGAAATAAATGACTAAAAATATAATACAAAAGATCAATGGAACCAGGAGCTGGTTCTTTGAAAAAAAAAAAATAAACAAGATTGACAAACCTTTAACCAGACTCATCAAGAAAAGAGAGAGATGATACAAATAATGAAATCAGAAATGAAATCGAGGAAGTAACAACAGACATCACAGAAAAACAAAGGACTTAAAAAGAATATTATGAGCAACTAAATGCCAACAAGTTGGACCACCTGGGCAAAATGGACAAATTGCTAGGAGTATCCAATCTTCCAAAACTGATTCAGGAAAAATCAGAAAACCTGGATAGATCTATTACAACTAATAAAATTGAATCAGTAATCAAAAAAAATCGCCCAGCAAACAAAAGTCCTGGACCAGATGGCTTCACAGGTGAATTTTACAAATATTCAAACTATTCCAAAAAATTCAAGAGGAGGGAACACTCCCAAGCTCATTTTAGGAGTCCATATCCTAATTCCAAAACTAGATAAAGACACTAAAAAGAAAGAATATTATAGGCCAATATCCCTGATGAAGATAGATGCAAAAATCCTCAACAAAATATTAGCAAACTGGATCCAGCAATACATTGAAAAAATCATACACCATGATCAAGTGGGATTTATTCTGGGGATGCAAGTTTGGTACAATATTCGCAAATCAATAAATGTGATAAGCAAAATGAAGGATAAAGTCACATGATCATACCAGTGGATGCAGAAAAAGAATTTGATAAAATCCAACATCCATTTATGATTTAAAAAAAAAAAACTCTCCTCAAAGTGGGAATAGAATGGTCATACTTCAACATAATAATGGCCATATATGACAAACCTACAGTCAATATCATACTCAATGGACAAAAATTAAAAGCATTTCCCTTAAAATCAGAAACAAGACAAGGATGTCTGTTTTACCACTCTTATTCAACATAGTACTGGAAGTCCCAACCACAGCAATTAGACAAGAAGAAAAAATAAAAGGCATCCAAATTGGAAAAGAGGAAGTAAAACTGTTATTATTCACAGATGTCATGATATTGTACATAGAAAATGCTAAAGACTCTACCAAAAAACTACTAGATCTAATAAATGAATTCAGTAAAGTAGCAGGATATTCAGAAATCGGTGGTATTGTTGTACACCAATAATGAACTATGACAGAGAAATTTAAAACACAATCCCATTTACTACTGCAACAAAAAATATAAGGTACCTAGGAATAAATTAAAACAAGGAGGTAGAAGACTCGAACTCAGAAAATTATAGGACACTGAAGAAAGAAATTAAGGAAGATATAAACAAATGTAAGTATATACCATGTTCATAGATTGGAATAATTAACATCATTAAAATGTCCATACTACCCAAAGCAATCTATAGAGTCAACACAATTCCTGTTAAAATACCAATGGCATATTTCACAGATCTAGAACAAATATTCCAAAAATTCATATGGAACCAAAAAAGATCCTAAATAACCTCAGCAATCTTGAGAAAGAAAAACAAAGTTGGAGGAATCATGATATCTGATATATACTACAAGGCCATTGTAATCAAAACAGCCTAGTACTGGCATAAGAACAGGCATATAGATCAATGGGATAGAACAGAGAACCCAGAAATAAACCCACGCCTTTATGATCAAGTAATATTTGACCAAGGAGGCAAGAGCATACAATGGCCTACAGACAGTCTCCTCGGAAGAAGATGAAGCAGAAAGAGCGGGAGCTGCGACTGCTCATGCTCGGCCTGGACAACGCTGGCAAAACAACTATCCTCAAGAAGTTCAATGGAGAAGACATTGACACCATCTCCCCGACCCTGGGCTTCAACATCAAGACCCTGGAGCACCAGGGATTCAAGCTGAACATCTGGGATGTTGGCGGCCAGAAGTCCCTGCGGTCCTACCGGCAGAACTGCTTTGAGAGCACTGACAGCCTCTCCTGGGTGGTAGACAGCACCGAGCGCCAGCGCATGCATCTGCCAGCGGGAGCTCCAGAGCCTTTTGGTGGAGGAGGCCTGGCTGGAGCCACCCTCCTCATCTTTGCTAACAAGCAGGACCTGCCTGGGGCACTATCTTCTAACACCATTCGCGAGGCCCTGGAGCTGGACTCCATCCGAAGCCACCACTGGTGCATCCAGGGCTGCAGCGCTGTCACAGGAGATAACCTGCTGCCCGGCATCATCTGGCTCCTAGAGGACATTTCCAGCCGCCTCTTCACAGCCGACTGAGCCGCTCCAGGTGCCCCCACCTCACAGTCCGCCCCCCCCCCTACCCCAGACCCTCACCAAGCACCACCCATGGGAGGATGGGTCTCAGCCAGCCCAACTAACACTCCACGCCCCCTTGGTAACCTGCTGCTGCTGCCCACTACTGCCCCATGGCCAGCCCAGATCCCATGGCGGGTGGGCTACTGCCCTGGCTGTCACCCTGGATCATGACCCGGCCCACCTGCAGCTGCCAGACCAAGAGGCAAGGGCTGAGGCTGGGAGGGGGCTGCCTCTGCTGCATATTGAGACTGTGGCCTTGTCCTTGCTCAGTCGTGAGAAT
>NW_005871193.1:1241621-1259547 GCF_000147115.1 Myotis lucifugus | reverse complement strand
TATAAGCTATGTCCTCTTCTAAGTGCTTCACATATATTAACTCATTTAATCTCCCAACAGCCCTAAGAGGTACATACTCTCATTATCTAAAGGACCTGTCAAGGTTGTGTATACTAGATCCTGAATTCTTCTAGTTTCCTCCAATATTTAGGTAGAATTCTCCAGACTAACATCCAATTTTCTCCCTCTCTTTTGACCTGGGATCCCTAAGAAACTAAAACTGCCCTTTTCCTAAAGCCATGCAAGCTAAAACTGGACAACTGAGTATTCACTTTAGAGAGATCGCTATAACAGCTGATATGTGGACCATCTTTGTGCCTGTTGCTATGGGGGCCACTCAGATCATCAGAAACATTCAAACTGCAGACAAGAAAGTCTATCAGATTGCACTGCTTGCCCTCACTCCATCTAAAGAAGTTTCAAACCCGGCATCTAGAACTCATCTCAGCTGGCTGTTCTCCAAACTCAGAAACCGAATTTATAATTTGCTCAAACTATTAACCTTTGTTTTACTTTTGTTTCCACAGGAATTTTGTCCCATTAGATTACCTGATTGCTCACAACCTATAGAGGCCTAACTTAGATGGAAGCTCACCTAAAACCATTTCCTGAAATAAAATATTCTTATGTTCATCCCTTCATAAGTTATCACGAGGATATATGTTTGCTAATGCAGCATGTTGTGCTGATGTAAACAACTTTTAAAAAATTGAAACCCACTTGATTTATTTGGCTGGTTAAATCCTTGGCTATTATTCTCCCCATATTCATCACATTCACTTTTCTAATATGTTACATACTCTCAAGGATTTTAAATGCCTGTCAGCAGCCACTCACATGCCCAATGCCCAATCAGGATCAAACAACTGAATGAAACCAGCAATAACCACATAAATGATGAAGGTGATGACTTCATGGCTCTCTGGCCTGACAACTCAACCAATGGAAACATCAGATATTGCAACCTGATTAGGTGAGCGGTGGTCACCAAGAGTAATGTTGCTGGTCATACTCTTGGCCTGCTGAGAAATGCCCAAAAGGGGTGAATTGCTAAAATCAAAACCAAAAAGAAACCAGCCTTGATTTTCCCTGAGCAGGTAAAACTAGTTTAGTCATTCAAACAAGCTCAATTTAGCTTATGTTGCAAGACTAACTTGACGTGGATCATTTCTTGCTTATGCCTCTGAAAATCATAAGCAAAATCTGAACTGTTTGCCATGGTTGATATGAAGTAACCACTGAAAATTCTAATATTGCAACCAATTACTGTGAAGAATAGTCACTGCTTTTCTCACTGTATAAGCTGATTTATAACAATATAACCCTGATCCTCATTTCATGTTTTGGTTTAAATGCTTCCTGCCTTTGCAAACTGTCTTTTTGGTGTGTGCACAATAATTTTTTTACTCTTTACTACTTCAGTGATTGATTGGTTTTACTTCGGCCGTTTATGAATTTTGACAAGCTTTTATTTTGCTTTCTCCCCACCACTTCTTTAATTGATTTAGTATCCTATTGCAAGGGATTTATCAGTATCTCAAAGCAATTCAAGCACAAACGCCTGGAGCCCGGCCTGACCTCTACTCTGAATCAGCCTGCAAGAGGGCTGGAAACCACAACTCCCAAAAGGCTTTGCGTGCCGGAGGCGGGGCAGTCCCATCGATTGGTTGGCTCAAAGCCCTATGCCAACGATGATTGGCCAGTTCTGAGAATGAGGTGGGGCTAAGGCCATGCGGGAATTGGAGCAATGACGGGCGAAGACCGCGGGCTGAACGTTTGGGTCCAAACTCCAGCCGCCGCAGACTAGCAACTGGAACCTGAGGGAAGTATGGCTCGGCCGTACGTTTGCGTGCTGACCCTGGCGGCTATGCTGCTGCTAGGCATCGCCACCGTCACCAGATCCAAGGGCCTGAGGGACACTGAGCATCAGAGGGCATCGCCAATTCCTTCTCAGTTCAGCCAAGAGGAACGCGTCACAATGAAGGAATCGCTGAAAGGTGAGCCCAGTCCCCGCCGCCCACCAATGCTCAGCTATGGGTCCCTCTCTCCCAGGCCCAACCCGGTACCCCACTCTCCTGTCACAGAGTGTCCTACACATCACAGCGCAGCCTCGCTTCCATCCCGACACGTCGTGCCCGGGCTTAGGGAGGGCACCTCTCCCACAGGCCTAACTTCTGGGGTCTCCTGAAAGCTCCAACTTTGCTTCTGTTGGCCGGGCAGTCACTCACCCTAGCCCCTGCTTGCCTTTTTATTTGTACTTTTAACCTTTGAAAGTTTTGATTTTTTTTTTTAAGAAACTTTTTATTGTTCATAGGATTACAGCTATCTCCCTTTCTCCCCTCTTTTACCTCCATGCCTCCCAGCCCCTATACACACACACACACACACACACACACACACACACACACACACACACCATGTCTTCTCTGCCCTATTGCCCAGGTCCATGAGCTATGCCTATAAGTATATAAGTTCTTTGGTTTATCTCTTCTCATCCCCCCAGCCCCACATCGAGGTGTCCCCATCTGTTCCATACCTCCATGCTTCAGGTCTTATGTTGTTGGTCAATTCATTCTGCTCATTAGATTCCACAAATAAGTGAGATGGTGTGATATTTGTCTTTATCAGATGGGCTTATTTCACTTAGCATAATATTTTCCAGGTCCATCCATGCTGTCCCAAAGGGTAAGTGATCCCTCTTTTTTTCAGCTGCACAGTATTCCATTAAATCTCTGCGCAATTTTAAGGTGAAATGATCTTAATCTTATCATCTGCACAGTCGGGAAATTGAGGGTTAGGTCAGTTAAAGGATCTTCCCCAGCACCCCACAGCAAGGAGTGGGTCCTGGGTGACAACATCTAGCACCTATGGGACCCACTGGACACCACATGGCTCCAAGAAGGGGTGTGGGGGGTGTTACTGGAGTGTGGCATGTTCCTGATTTCTTCTGATAATTAAAGGGCATCTTTCCCCTAGACCTCAAACCAAGGCTTAAGTTCATTTACCTTTTGAATCTGCATTTTTCCAGGAGAAAAACAAAAATTTCTGTTGAGTGCTAGATCCTGTGGGATAATGAGGTCCCTCTTCCCCATTGGGCTTGAGGAATTAATAAATTAAAAGGAATTACCTTTTAATTAACGGATTAAAATGATTTGCCTATGCAAACATATGCGGTAGGCAAAAGCCAAGCCCTGTGATTGAATATAAACTGTGCGAGCGCTGAAGTGATAGGCCTGGGGGCAAAGCCGTGCTCTTTCAAAGCAAAGGATAAATAGTCTTCGGAAAGGCATCGGGCCACTGCTCACCGGAATCTCTGCACAGAAGAAAGCAAAAGTAATGATAAGAACCTAAAGTAGGACCCTTATGGCAGCACAGCTTAGAGCTGAACAGGGGACACAGCGCCTGAGTTCACATCTTGGTCTGCCTCTCATGTAGGCAGTTTATTTAATCTTTTAGAACCGTGGCTTCCCCACCCATGTAGTGGGCTATGATGTAGGGCTGATCCTTAGGAAGAAAACTGAGTACACACGTAAGTTTGTCTTTCAGAGGCCCTCCCTGGACTTCAAGCTTCTCCAGGTGCATTTTTCCCCAGTGTGTTTTGGGGTAGCTATCTAATTAAATATTCTCATAAGTCCTGTTTCTCCTCCCAGTGGTGTTTGAATTTGATAATGGAACTTTTTTTTAAAAAATTTTATTTAAATTCTTTATTGTTTAAAGTATTGCGTAAGTCTCCTTTTCCCCCCATTGACCTCTCCCCAGCTGCTCCCATCCCCCAGCACATGCCCTCACCCCCGCTACTGTCTGTGTTGATTGGTTATGCTCATATGCATGCATACAGGTCCTTTGGTTGATCTCTTACCTCCCCGCCCCACCTCCCCTGCCTTCTCTCTTAGGTTGGATGGACGATCTGTTCGATGCTTCCATGACTCTGGCTCTATTTTCATTCATCAGTTTATGTTGTTCATTATATTCCACAAATGAGTGAGACCATGTGATACTTATCTTTCTCCGACTGGCTTATTTCGCTTAGCCGCTAAGTGGTCGGCAAACTCATTAGTCAACAGAGCCAAATATCAACAGTACTTCTTCAAAATAGACTCACCCAGGCCGAAAACCGACTTCTGCGCATGGGCCACGAAGTTTCAATCGCACTGTACATGCACACCGCACGTGGTATTTTGTGGAAGAGCCACACTCAAGGGGCCAAAAAGCTGCATGTGGCTCGCGAGCCACAGTTTGCCGACCACGGGCTTAGCGTAATGCTCTCCAGGTGCATCCATGCTGTTGCAACTTTTTTTTTTTTATTTTAATAATGGGACTTCCTAAGAGTGAAACACTTCCTGGTTCAAAGGGATGAGCCTATTGGCAAGTCAGGATCTGAGACATCTGGGGAGGGCAGATGAGATTCTTTAGGACTGAAGAGCTCCTTTGGGAGCCTCTAAATCAGTGGTTCTCAACCTTGGCTGCACATTAGAATCACCTGGGAATCTTTTTAAAATCATGATTTCTGGGCCCCATCCTCCAGAAATTCTGTTTCTTTGTTACTAATGTTGTGGTCCCACCCCATAACAAAGAAACAGAATTTCCGGAGGATGAGGCCCAGAAATCAGGATTTTAAAAAGATTCCTAGGTGATTCTAATGTGCAGCCAAGGTTGAGAACCACTGCTCTAAATCTACCCCTTCCCAGATATCGTGAGCCCCACACACACACACACACACACACACACACACACACACACACACAAACTGGCCACAGCTGAGAGACCAGAGTGACCCTGGATAAGCCAGTCCATGAGTAATAAGCCTGCTCTCTGCACACAAAGCCTCATTCATGGAGGGACCCAGGCCTGTGGGCTCCTGGTTCATCCCAGGGATGGTGGTTGCAGAGGCAGAGTGGGGCCTTGGGGAGCAATTTATAGCAGCAGCTTCCCCATCAGGGCCCGGGTCCAAAATCTACTCTCCTGCGCCTCCCCCAATCTTGGGTTTTATTTTCCTCTGAGAACCATAGGAACCTAAACAAACCTGTGTTTAAATCCCAGTCTTACTGCTCCTTTCGGGACAATCTTGAGCAGCTCTAACCTCTAAGCTGGTTTCCTTACCTTCAAGTTGGGAAAAACAGCAGCGCCTACTTTAAAGGATTGTTCTCCCCTTCCCCCCTTCCCCCCCCCCCACCCCCGCAACGATAAGATAATGAATGTAAAAGCTATTTTTATGCACAGAGGGCTGTGGAAAAACCAATGGCTGTTGTCATCTGTAATCTCCCATATCTGACTATCCGACTCCGGCAGGTGCCATCCAGATCCCAACCGTGTCTTTCAACCCCGGGGAGTTCAACACCACAGCCCTGGCTGCGTTTGGAGAATACATTCATAAAGGTCAGCCACACACTGTGGGAAAGGGGTGGGAGAGTTCGGACTGGGGACACAGTTCTTTCTATAACAAGGCGATCCGTGTTAGTCAATAAATCAGAAGGTGGGACTAGGAATTCCTTCTTTCGGTGCAAGTTTCCAGAACTATGCCCCATGCTTCACACACACACACACACACTCACACTCACTCACTCCACCTACACAGGCCCTACTCCAGATTCATTTTAACACATTTCTGAGTTTCTAGGCAGTAAGCAACCTTCAGCTATCATATCGGTCCTCTCTCCTCACCCCCACCACCCATGAGCTGGAGGATGGGTCAAGAGGGAAAAGGAGATTTGGAACTCCCTGCTCCCCATATGAAAAGCTCATGGAGAGTAGTAAGGCCACCTTCCTAAATCAAATAAAAAGCCACTCCTCCAAAGTTGTCAGGGGTGGGAGAAGCTGGCCTGGGGGCAGCAAGGAGGCCCCTCTCTACCTGGGACAGGCGGCTCTGGGATCAATGCCCAGCAGCCAGGCTGAGGCCAGGCTGGAAGTCTTCAGTAAATAGGAGACAAAAGTACAGAACTAAATGTACAGTGACAGTCAACAAGACAAGCTGGCTGACAAAATAAAAGCATATTCTACTTCCGGTTTTTGTTTCCAGGTATCCATGTTGGTATTTGTGGGCTCCTCCAACAAAGCCCAGTGGGAGAGCAAAGTTTTTCCTCCCGTGTGTCTAAGGCCACCTGTACTAAGACTTATCTGCAACCTGAATAATGACCCTGGGAACATTCACACGTGGACGCAGAAGTGTGGCTTGTGCTGGACAGAACAATCTTTTATATCCATGTAACACAAACAGTGGGAGTACTGTTTTTTAAAAGAAAATATCTCTGATTTATAGATAAGGGTCATGTTTGGTTCCAAGTAATTTGGATACTGGGGCCTACTATATTCAAAATTTAACACATCCCTAGTTTGCAGAGCCCTATAACATGTACTTATGACAACATGTTATATAGGTCAGACCAGGCCACATCTTGAGCTATTGACTGTCATAATGGTGGAGTCTTTTTTTTTTAATATATTTTTTTTTTATTGATTTTTTTACAGAGAGGAAGGGAGAGGGATAGAGAGTTAGGAACATCGATGAGAGAGAAACGCCGATCAGCTGCCTCCTGCACGCTCCCCACTGGGGATGTGCCTACAACCAAGGTACATGCCCTTGACCGGAATCAAACCTGGGACCCTTGAGTCCGCAGGCCAACGCTCTATCCACTGAGCCAAACAGGTTAGGGCTGTGGTAGAGTCTTGACATGCATGTCACTACATAGAAATTGCCAATTGAAATATGGGAAAACAAATTTCAGAGATTGTGTGGGCAAATCAGAAATCAGACTGGCTTTGTCCTGGAAGGCTTCCTAAAGAAGTCTACTTTTTTTTTTTTTTTTTTTAAGGGCAGGGGCACCACATGGTGGGAGACCAGAGGAAACTTAAATCTGGCTTTCTCCCCCTGCTTTCCATCCCTTTGCTTCTAGTCTTTCCTACTGTGTTCAGAACCAGCTTTATCCAGCATGAAGTCGTGGGAGAATACAGCCACCTGTTCACTGTCCAAGGCTCGGACCCAAGCTTGCAGCCCTACATGCTGCTGGCTCACATTGATGTGGTGCCTGCCCCTGACCAGGGCTGGGAAGTGCCCCCGTTCTCTGGGTTGGAACGTGATGGCTTCATCTATGGTCGAGGCACACTAGACAACAAGAACTCTGTGATGGTCTGAAATGCTATATTCCCTCTGCCTTGGGGCCCTAAAGATCAACCCAGGAATTGGGGGCGAGGCGGGTGGGGAAGTGCAATTTGAATTTGCTGTCTTTAAAGAGAACCTAGCCAATCCGAGTCACACCAGCCCTGGTATAGGTAGCTGAATGTCTCATGCCCTGGTACTCCCACTAGATAATAACCCTTTTCCTCCTCTGATATGCTTCTGTCCCCCAGGCAATCCTGCAGGCCTTGGAGCTCCTGCTGATCAGAAATTACATCCCCCGAAGATCTTTCTTCATTGCTCTGGGCCATGATGAGGAGGTAGAGCCTCTTCATCCTATCCCTATCTCTGGGACCCCTATGGGCCGGGGGTGGGGGTGTCTTCACCCAGACCAGTTTGCTCCCCAGCTGTAGGGTCTTCAGGATCTGGTGTGGTGGTTTGCCAACTTCTTTGGGTATCTGTGTGCCAGACCTACCTAAGGCCCTTGACCAAAAGGCAGATTCCTGGGCCCTGTGTCATAGATCTCAATTTGTTTTTAAAAGACTATTTTTTTAGAATAGTTTTAGGTTCATAGCAAAATTGAGAATATAGATTTCTTATATTCTACCCCCACACATTCATAGCCTCCCCCACTTATCACTTCGCCATCCGCCACCAGGGTGGTACCTTTGTTACAACTGAACCTACATTGACACATAACAATCACCCAAAGCTCGTAGTTTACATTACGGTTCACTCTTGGTGTTGTACATTCCATGGGTTTGGACAACTGTACAATGACTTGTGTCCATCATTATTGCATCCTACAGAGTATTTTCACTGCCCTTAAAACCCTCTGTGCCTGCCTGTTCATCCCTCTCTCCCTCCTTTAACCCCTCGAAACCACTGATCTTTTTTTTAATTTCTATTGTTGAGAGTATTACAGATGTCCTCTTTTTTCTCCCATTGCCCCCCTCCACCCAGTTCCCGCCCTACTACAGGCTTTCGCCACCCTGTCCGTGGGCTATGCATATATGCATACAAGTTCTTTGGTTAATCTCTTCCAGTCCCCACTCCCTCATTCCCTCTGAGATTCATCAGTCTGTTCCATGTTTCCATGCCACTGCTTTTATTTTATTTGTCAGTTTAGTTTGTTCATTATATATGAGTGAGATCATGTGATATTTGTCTTTCTCTGATTGGCTTCTGTCAATTGCATAATAATCTCCAGGTCTCTCCATGCTGTCTCAACGGGTAATAATATATCCCTTTACAGCTGCATAGTATTCCATTGTGTAAATGTACCACCGTCTTTTTATCCACTCATGAGCACTTGGGCTGTTTCCAGCACTTGTCTATTGTAAATAACGCAGCTATGAACATAGGGATCCATATGTTCTTTCTGGTTCGTGTTTCAGGAGTCTTAGGATATATTCCTAGAAGTGAGATCACCGTGTCAAATGGCAATTCCATTTTTAATTTTTTGAGGAAACTCTACACTGGTTTCCATCGTGGTTGTACCAGTCTGCATACCACTGATGTTTTTACTCTCTCCATCATTTTGCCTTTTCCAGAATGTCAGATAGTTGGAATCATACAGTATTTAGCCTTTTCAAATTGGCTTCTTTCACTTAGTGATGTGCATATATCTGAATTTTTAGCTCACTCCCTGGTAATATCTGAGGCAGGCAGGTGGTCCGTCAACTCAACCTTGAGAAACATTGGTGTGACGCAGAGAGAAATAACAGGGAGATCAATGAGTATGTTCGATTTCCAGTGATGCTGCTTGCTTTGACCCTCGGCAAATCACTTCCCTCTCTGGGTCCCAGTTTCTTTATTTGTGAAATGAGGGGTGTTTGGCCCTTCCAGCTCTGACGTTCCAGGAATCTGTGAGGCTGTATTGTCTATACCCCTTTCCTCCAAGGAAGAGATGGGACAGGGAGGTATTGGAGCCCCTGGCTAAGCTGAATGGGTCTCCATTCGCTGTCTCTGGAGAAAGACTGTGGCTGAGAAAGACTGTGGCTCCGGGTTCAATATCTGCAGGTGTCAGGGGCACATGGGGCTCAGAAGATCTCAGCCCTCCTCCAGGCAAGGGGTGTCCAGCTCGCCTTCATTGTGGATGAGGGTAGCTTCATCTTGGATGGTTTCATCCCCAGCCTCAAGAAGCCCTTTGCCATGTGAGTAAAGCACCCCTCCTCTCCTCTCCCCCCCCCCCCCCCAGAAAATTTCGCCCATCTGAGAAGACCCCCGCCTAGTAACTGTAAGCCATGCTGAAACAACTATAGTTTACTCCTCTTGCTTTCATATCCCTGAGCTTTGACGGGTTCTGGGCTCCCCTTCCCCTCCTCTTCTTAAAGTGTAGATTTCTTTAAGTAGCATGAAGCTGACCCCTAGCCCACCGGACCACTGCGCAGATCGGGCTGCGGGCCTATGGGATAATTTCAGGTGAGAAGAAGATAGGAGGGCCCTCTCTGATCCTTTCCTGCAGGGTTTCGGTCTCAGAGAAGGGTTCACTTAACCTCATGCTGGAAGTAAACAAGACTCCGGGCCATTCCTCAGCTCCTCCGAAGGAGACTAGCATTGGCATCCTCGCAGCTGCTGTCAGCCGGTGAGCCACCCCTGGCCCTGCTCCCTGGCCAGGCTCAGGATGGGAGGCCTGGCGCTTTCCCACTCTGAGTTTGAGTGTCCTGCCCTGAAGTGGGGCTGAGAAGCCAGGGTGAGGGCTGCCGGGAGGACAGAGCCACCAGTACCCAGACAAGAGTGAGAGGTCAGAAGGAGACCTACCCATATGGCAAGCAAAGGCCAGCAAACAAAAGCTAGGTCAAGTCGCTGGGCTAGTCCAAGGTCCAGACCAGAAGTTAGAAATCCAAGCCGGCAATGACGTACGCTGTCTAAATTCCCCACCTGCCCTGAGAAGAGGACAGAGATAAATAAAGGCTGCTGGGTGTGGGCGAGGACAGGAGGCTCTGTACCAGTGTTTACCACTCTCTGGGTGGGTGTGTTTTTAGCAAAGTGGAAAGAAGAACTATATTTATTGAATTAAATATTCAACTGACTATCTACCCTGTTCAGGCTTTGTGCCTGGTCGTGGGCATAACAGTCGTGGAAAAAACAGACAGTGTTTCCTCAAGTACCTCACAATTAGTGGAGGAGACTAACAATTGGGCTACTGTGTGGTAAGTGATATGGGGGTGGGGAGAGTGCCCTAACTCAGACTCAGTAGAAAAGACAGCTCCTGCTGGTGGAGAAGAGGTGGTCTTGCTTGTGTTTTGAGATCTTTGGATGGTTCATTGGTGGAGGTGAATAGGAGACCTCCTGGCCAGGCCCATTGAAACCTCCTGTCTCGTTCCTCCTCCTCTTCAGACTGTGGGTCTCTGCCTGGGGTTGGGCAAGAACTCCTTTTCTCTTCCAGACTGGAGCAGACTCCCATGCCAAACATGTTTGGAAGTGGGCCCTTGAAGATGACGTTGCAGCAACTGGCTAATGAGGTGTGGGAAGAAGTCTCACGTACTCCCGGGCAGCAGTGGGAGAGGAAGAAAGGGTGGCAGAGAAGTCGCCTTGAGAGTAATAAAAGGGCCCTACTGCGTACCAGTGCTCTGCCCATTCTCACTCACTCTCAGCCAGTGGCTGAGCCAAGACACACGGATCTGGCTTGTTCCTGGAGGTTCTTGGTGCTTATCTGAGACCCTAAGACCTAACACACCCAGGCACCCATTGGGAGCCGGTTCCCACTCATCCTTGAGGCTACGACTGAGGGCCCTCAGGCAGGTCTAAAGCAGGAAGAGACCCAGGCCTCAGGTACAGCGACCCTGTTATGCTGACCCCTCTGAAATCCTGCTGACCTGGTTCTTTCTTTCAGTTTTCCTTCCCTGCCAATGTCATCTTCAACAACCTGTGGCTATTTTGGCCCATTGTAAGCAGGTAAAGTTTTATCTTTCCTTCCCTCACACACCCCCACCCCATACCTACCCACCACCCAGTCCCCTCTCCTTGGCTCTATTGGACCTGACTAATAATTGTTCCTCAGCCACCAAACACTATATGTAATTCATAGATAGGACATCCCCCCTAGCCTTAAAGATCTCTTAAAGGTTCCGGAAAGTGGGTGGTCCTCCAACTCATTTTCCCCCCATTGGACAACATCTGACCTTAGTCCTTTTGCTTAGGTTAATGGAGAGAGAGGATATAACCAATGCGCTGGTCAGGACCACTACGGCAGTCACCATGTTCAATGCAGGGATCAAGGTAACATCATCTGGTCCCTCCCATACACCTTTTGCTCACTGCCCGCCCACCCCTCCATTCCCTGGCTTTACCCCCTGGCTCCTCCTTCCTCATCTGGTTACAGTTGGAATAATCGGAAGGCCCAGTGCTGAACTGCCTGTGTCCTCAGCTGGTTACGCCTCAAGAGCAAGCGTTCTAGCTGAGGTCTACAAAGGCTCTGAAATCGCTGGCCAGACTTTGGATATTAGTAGTTTAGGGGGTGTCCATGTTCTTTGGGTTTAAAAAAAAAACAAAAAACCATTACCCTAGTGTGAAGAGGTTTTATTTGAGAGTTAATCCTTGTGACCTATACTCATTCAACCTGTTATACTAGTATATTAACCTAGCATTTTTGGTCATGTAGACTAAAGGTTTCTAACCTATCTATTATCAAAAATCTTTCTTATTACTCTTCCTTATATTTTGAAAGATATACCCACCTAACAAATTTAATGAGTGATTAATGTATTTTTTTCCCTAGTGTTACCCTGAGTTTAAAAGAGAAACTCATCTGCCATTTATAAAATCTATAACATTTGTGATATATATATACAGCACTTAAAATATACACATTGTCATTCTCAAAATACACTAACTATTGGGTGGCCTTGGCAAACCAATTGTCTATGAGGTTTAGTTTTATAGAAATAATTTTCCAGTGAGTAATACATTGGTACATTCTTATTCTAAGAGCTACTTTTCAGCAAATTGGTTTACTTCCAATTGGACTGGCCACTCAGGGCATCTCTGTTTAAAGCAGCGGTTCTCAACCTGTGGGCCGCGACCCCTTTGGCGGTCGAACGACCCTTTCACAGGGGTCGCCTAAGACCATCCTGCATATCAGATATTTACATTACGATTCATAACAGTAGCAACATTGCAGTTATGAAGTAGCAACGAAAATAATTTTATGGTTGGGTCACAACATGAGGAACTGTGTTTAAAGGGCCAGAAGGTTGAGAACCACTGGTTTAAAGGAAGCCCAGCCATGCTATTTAGCACGGGTATAGGCCTTTCTGAAATCATGAAGTAATAGACCTTTCTGAAGTAATAGACCACTCCTATTAGTATAACACCACCAACACAACTTCCACTAGCACCGTTCACTTAGAATACAATGTAGCCTTGTGGAGCCCAGGTTGAGGAGAAGTGAATGGGACCTCAGAAATAATTCCTGGCACATGTCAGCCAGACCAGAACTATCTTCACCAGCAGCCTAGGGTGTCCACGAAGTAATAGTACGGTGTCCTTGAATCTCAATGGTATCTTTATCTGTCCAGAATACGTTAACATTTGTTACTCCATTTGATCTTCCTAACAGCTGTGTGAGTACTATTGCCCCAATTTCCAGTTAAGAAACAGGTATAGGGGGTTGAGTGAAGGGGGGTCTAAAAAGGGAGAAAATGGGAAACATCTGTAATACTGTCAACAAGAAGGAAAGGAAAGGAAAGGAAAGGAAAGGAAAGGAAAGGAAAGGAAAGGAAAGGAAAGGAAAGGAAAGGAAAGGAAAGGAAAGGAAAGAAGGGGGGGGGGAGAGAGAGAGAGAGAGAGAAAGAAAGAAAGAAAGAAAGAAAGAAAGAAAGAAAGAAAGAAAGAAAGAAAGAAAGGGAAAGAAAGAAAGAAAAAGAAAGAAAGAAAGAAAGAAAGAAAGAAAGAAAGAAAGAAAGAAAGAAAGAAAGAAAGAAAGAAAGAAAGGGGTCAAAATCAGACGTCTAATTTGTAACAGCCCAGTTCTGTCCCTAGTCTGGTGCTTTTTTGCACATACCAATTAAAAGAAAGATATGCGATTGGGGAATCTGTTTTCTCATGGCCTCTGAGGGGGAAAAATGCCTCCATAGCTTAACTCTGTTCTCCAGTTAGTCCTGGTTCTTCCTGGAGGCAGAGAACAGAGTCCGATTTCACAATTAATGTGGGAAACCACCAGCAGCAGCAGCATCCTGATCCCCTCGGGATCAGACCTGCCATGATGGGCCTGCGAGGCTCCGGGAGCCCTGCCCTGTGGACGCACTAACACTAACCCTTGCAGAAAGGTCCTAGGCACCCTGGGAAGGAGAGCAGTCACAGAAGACGGACAAAGGTGCCACCCAGGGCCCAAACAGAGGTGCGGGCATCACAGAGGAACTGTTTGTTCCGAGCAGTTCTCTGTGGTGCCCTCCAGGCCCAAGAAACACAAAGATCTGCCTTAGAGCAGACACACCTCTAGCTCTGAACACAGCCCCATGTCAAGGGCCCAGGGAAGACAAGGGGCTGACTAAAAAGATTAAGCCCCATGGACACAGACAATAGTGCGGTGAAGGCCGGGGGAGGAAGGGGAGCAGGGTGGAAGGGGTCAATGGGGGGTGAGGGGGCAGGGGCACCTGTGATGCTTTCAGCAATAAAGATAAATTATGAAAAAAAGTCAGCCCCAGACCTTGAAGTCAAATCAGCTCCCTCTGCCTCCTCCTGGTGGTAGTTGGCATTTCCTGGGCAGGGGTCGGGTGTGGGGGTTTGAGATTGGCTCAGACCAGGCTGTGTATTTCTCCCTCTAGGTGAACGTCATCCCCCCAGTGGCCCAGGCTACAGTCAACTTCAGGATTCACCCTGCACAGACGGTCCAGGAGGTACGTACCCTATCTTCCTGACGACTGGTTTAGCTGCAATCCCAGGGCTGGCCCAGTCTCTCATTTGTTCAACCAACATTTTTCAAAGGCTCCCTTTGGAGCAGGTACTTGGCTAGGATAGGAGATCTGTGGTTTGGGGAAAACTTGGAGTCTGGGGGTGGGCAATGAATACTAGTAAATAATAGTAGCAAACATAGTGGGCTTGCTCTGCAGGTGGTCCTGTCCTAAGATATACACACACTCATTTAATCCCCACAACCACCCTATGAGGTAGGAATTGTGTTGTCCTCATTTTTTTTAAAATATTTATTGATTTTTTACAGAGCCCAAGATTCCCCGTCCAGCAGCCCAGTTCCGGACTCTGTGCTCTGTGCTTTAAGCTACCACACTACACTACACTATGATTATAACAATTCAGAACAAACAAATGAAAATGGACCAATTCAGAGAAGGGAACTGATGCTACCCTGTGAGGGTCAGGAACGTCTTTTCTAACCACTGGAAATCGGAGCTGGGACTTAAAGGACAAATAGGACTCTGCTAGAAGTACGGCATTTAGAGTAAGGCTCAAGTCAAGGAAAGATGAAGAGTAGGATAAACTGGGGGGAAATGAGAGATGGAAATGGAGGCGCAGTTGGAGATCAAGGCCTTGTATGTTGTGCTGATGAGTGTGGGCTCTAGTTGTGGACAGAAGGGAACTGTCAGAGTGCTTCCAACAGGGCAGTGATCTGCTCAGATTCGCTTAGGGAGTGATGATGGCAGCAATGCAGAGGAAGTGCTGGAGCAGGAAGAGACAGGCAGCTGTGGTGACCTCTCAGGCAGAGGGCATGAAGGTCTGAACCAAGGCCATGGTCATGCGGTGGAGAAAAGGGTGCCTGCAAGAGGTGTGCGGTGAAAGAAAGCTGGGATGGCTCTAGCAGCGGTTCTCAACCTGTGGGTCGCGACCCCTGAAAATACATCCTGCATATCAGATATTTACATTACGATTCATAACAGTAGCAAAATTACAGTTATGAAGTAGCAACGAAAATAATTTTATGGTTGGGGGTCACCACAACATGAGGAACTGTATTAAAGGGTCGAGGCTTTAGAAAGGTTGAGAACCACTTAGTAAGGTTTTCTCATCTGGGTAGTTGGCCAGGTGCTGATCCCTTCAACCAAAATTGGGAATTTGAGAAGAGCACGGTCACAGAGAAATGTAATGGTTCAGAAGGTTGAGAAGCTCGTAATATATTAATAGATAATTATGAATACCTCAGGCCTGAAGAGAGGATGAACCAGAGATACAGGCTGGGGTGCTGTTAGCATAAGTGAAATCTCTGGCATCAATACAATCTCACAGGAAGGATATGTACAGTTAGGAGAGAAGAGGGTTGATGACAGAGCCTTGCAATGTCCGCTGCAAACATCAACTTCAAAACTATAACAATGAATGAGTAATGGCAGATTGTGATGAGTGCTGTGACGAAAGGGACCAGGTGCTATTAGAGAATATAATGAGGAACCAGATCGTGTATGGGCACACGCAAGGCTTCCCTGAGGAAGTGACATTTGATCTGGAAGCTGAAGGGTGAGTAGAAATGACACCGAATATTTGACATCTAAGGGAAAATCTAGTTTATTTAAACATCAGGTGGAGCTAAAAAGAATTCAAAAAGTAAATCTGATCCTTCAAAAAATGATCAAAAGGGACAACTGAACCACTATCGGGTAAATAACACATTCCGAGTTAAGCAGAGTTAGGGGTGGGCAGTTTCCTGGGTGCCTGATGCAGTTCATCAAGGCGCAGCCACACTTAGACGTCTGTGGCCCTTTCTCCCTGAGTCCTTCCCCACGGAAAGTTTTGCTGTCACACAGGGTGGGAGGCACACCCCTCTTTGCGGAAGGGGTGTGGGTGGAGACAGGTTAACAGCCTGCCCCTCCAGGGGAGTTGGGACTCATGTGAGCCCCGGGCGCTATTTCTTTTCATCAGGTGCCAACCTTTGTCCTCTCCCTGGGGGCTCATGGGGCCAGGAAATCACTGAATTCCCCTCATTGAGCTTCTTTCCACCAGTTTTTTTCCAGCCTCATTCCCACTCCATGCCCTTTTCAAGGGCTGTTTCCACCAGCTGGGGCTTTCATCTCCCCAGGCTCTGCCGCCCTTCCCTCCTCTCTCGTCCCCTGCCACAGCGGCTTTCCTTCCCGGTCGATCTGATGAAAGCCCTGGAAGCCCTAGGCCCATCCTGCCCACCTGCCCAGTGAGGAATGGAAAGCCTCCATCATCCCCAAAGCACACAGCACCCTTTGTCCTGGTCACTCCACTCCCTCGTGCCCCGGTTCCATGCATCGGGGACACTCGCTCCCTGCTGGTCTGGGGGCCATGGGTACAGAGCCCTGGGCTGGTCCTGCGGAAGCACAAACAGCTCCCAGAGTCCTCTTCCTCCACCTTTACTGGTCTTTCCCACGTTGTGGGTGTAGATAGGTCTCCACGGTCTTCAGAAATACAATAGGCCACCAGGTGGAAAGGAAGATTTGTTCTGAATGGGCCTCGAGGGATAGAAATAAGACCATTGGAAGATGCTTCAGGGAGCCCCCCTTGAAGGAGAGTTTGGGAATATGGGTCCTGGGATGGTAATGAGCTCCTGAGAGGCTGGATGTCCACTCATCTAGAGGGCAATGTAGCAGATTCCTTCCTTCTTTTTTCCCCTTCCTTCCCTCCTCCCTCCCCGGGTGTTTTTGAGTGGCTACTATGAGTTAGACATTCATATGAGCACTTGGGAAAGTGGTGACAAGATTCCCACTCCAGTGGTGTATAGGGTCCAGTGGGGAAGACAGCAACCAGCAAGGAATCAGTGAACACAGTGGTTTTTTAAAGAGCTAAGCATCACCAAGGAAATTATAGGATGATGTGTCACAAAGTGATTTTGGGGTGGGAGAGGAGCACTGAGAAGCTTTACATACAGTGGTCAGCCCCCTCTGAGGGGGCATTTACGCTGAGATTGAGATCCTTACACACAGGCCTGGGGAACAGATTCAGGCAGCAAGAGCACTGCCTCTAATCTCCACTGAGGTGACATTCTGCGGGTGTTCATGATGTGTCTAGTACTATAGTCTGTCCTGTGAAGTACATGCAATACTGTGCCGTGCCAGCACGGCCAAGGGTGAACCTGAGTGGGGGGCGGTGAAGGATTAGAAAAGACAGACAAGAGACTAAAGCTGAGGCTGGGTGGGACGCTACCCTGTCTGATGGAGAAACAGTACCACGGACCACAAGCCGTGTCTTTATTTTATAGCCAGATTCCACCAGGCAAAGTAAGGGTGTGGTCAAGATGTTTACAACAGTCTCATGGGTTTCGAATCTACTCAATTACATGCACCTGAACTCTATCAAGCCCACATCACTCAGGCACGTGGCCACGTGTTCAGACCATAGGTTCAAGCTTACAACTACAGCTGTTGGCTATAATTGTGCTGGGAGGGCTCTGCCCTCCAAGCTGGGACTTGCACGTGGCCATGAGAGTTCTGTGCCTTCTCATTAGTCCGAGGCTTGAACCTGTCCAAACACTGTAGCTGCTCTCCACACAATACAAAAAAAAAAAATGGATTTGGCTTACAGGAAGTCATATCTCAGTTCATTATAAGAAAGACATTCATAGCTGAGTTGCTCAAAGGTAGAATGAAATAGAACACGTGATGGTGAGCTTTCTGCCACTGGAAGTGTTCAAGCCCAGGCTGGATGACAACCCGTCAGGGATGTTATAATGGGCAGCCTTACCACAGGACGGAAGCTGGACTCACCAGTTTTTGAGTCTTCGTTGTCCTTGCTTTCAACTAATTTACCATCCCCTTGAGAGGAAAATGTATGTACACATAAAACAGAGAACAACATACTACTGTAGGAATGTGCTATAAGGGCTAGAGGAGTTTAGAGAAATGAGAGATTAATGTGCTCTAAAGTCATTTGGGGTCCCTTTGACCACTGATGAGCCCCTCC
>NW_005871193.1:1234765-1241434 GCF_000147115.1 Myotis lucifugus | reverse complement strand
CTGATTTCTGGTCCTCATCCTCCGGAAATTCTGTTTCTCGTTATGGGGTTCGGCCACAACATTAGTAACAAAGAAACAGAATTTCCGGAGGGTGAGGCCCAGAAATCATGATTTTAAAAAGATTCCCAGGTGATTCTCATGTGCAGCCAAGGTTGAGAACCACTGCTCTAGTCTAAACAGGCAACTAGCAGCTAATCCTTACTGAGCCTTTACTATGTGCCAGGCACTGGCCTAAGCACATTACATACATTAACTTCAGTAATGGACACAACCACTTACCAGGTAGGTGCTATTATTACCCACATGTTAACAGATGAGCAAGCTGAAGCACAGAGAGGCGAGGGGGCTTTCCCAAGGTAATATGGCAGTAAGTGGCTGTCTGAGGCACAAAGTTTGGTGTCATCTTCGGTTTTTGTACATACCCCTTTCCATGTGCAGACTGCTTCTTGCCTTTTCTCCATCAGTTTCATATCCTTCCTTCAAATTCTGGCTCAGAATTCATACCTTTAGGGAATTCATTTTAAACTAGAGGCCCAGTGCACAAATTTGTGCACAGGTGGGGTCCGGCTGGGCTCCAATTGGGGCCCATCAGGCTGGCCAGGGGGAAGGGATTCAGGCAGTTGGCTGGCTGGCCGAACTCCTGGTCGAACTCCTCCCAGTTGAGGGGATAATTTGCATATTAGCCTTTTATTATATAGGATGAGCCCCACCCTTCTTGCTAGCTCTACTCCTCCCCACTGCAATCTGGTGTACTGTGGAAGCAATTAAATGTTGTCTTTCTGACTAGGTTTAGACACCCAGCCCAGTGGTACTGACTGCCTAACCCTGGATAAGCTACTTAATGAGACAACTCCCAGTATTATTTTTATTGGTCCACATCTTTTAAATTTCAGGTGTCCAACACTTCTTGCATGCCTTTAATGTTCTTAGTACTGGAAGTATAGAAATGAGGTAGGGACAGGACTTGCCTTGAGTCAGGAGTGAGATGAGCCCCAGCCTAGCAGCTAGTGAGAAGACTGAGCTCCGGTGGCCTCTCACTGGGGGGTACAATCTGGGTGCCCTCTTCAATTTCTGGGAGCAGGGATATAAGTAATTTGGGTCAGGGGGGACAGCAGGCACAGTCCCAACCCACCTCAAAGGGAATGACTTCAGGAAACTCCCAGTGCGTCAAGGATATGCCAAGACTATATATTTTTGTATTATTGTATTTGGGATATAAGCGTAGAGTGAAAATAAGCCCTGAGTCAACCCTTCCTCCCGCCCCCAATCCAAAAGTGGGATATTGGTTTGGTTCAAATGGTGGCTTTTAAGCCAGAAGTAAGAGCCCTCATTTCCTTTCCAGACTCAGGTCCTAGCATGCTTCTAAGAAACACTGACCTGAAAGGGGTACTCTTGAGATAATGCCCCCTTTAGGTGATCCCCCGACTATGGGACACTCCTCTGTCTAGGACAGAGGCAGCTCTAAAGCACCTGCTGGTCCAATGGGTTGAGACTAGTGGTGGAGCTTTCCCTGCGTGGCTGGGTGGGTTTGGGGGCCACCCTAAGCCAGCCTCCTGGTCCAGTCCCACATGGCTCCATGTGACCTAATCCTCAGGGTCTGGTCTACATCCTGCCAGAACCTTTCCTGGATTCATCTCTAGTCATTTCAGACTGAATTTTTCTAGGAGCTTCCTCGGGTTCCTTCCTGAGGAAAGGAGGCAAAGAGAAAACTTTACCACCAGTCCCCCAACTCCTGACTTTTTTTCTGTGTTGAACTCATCTTCCTGGTCCCAGTGCCGTTGGTTACAAACAGGAAGCAGGGATGCCCAGAGAGGGGAAAGCAAAGTGTGACCTGTTCATCACCACTATCCCAGGTTGAAGTGAGGTCATCACATCTATTCCCCTCGAGATGGTTGAGATTCGCTTTCTACTGACTCCTACCATCTTATTCAGCCCATGACTCACCACCCAAGGAAAAGACCCATCATTTCCTGATTTTCCAATTCCCTTCCTGCCTCCTGGCTATGAGGCAAGTCTCTCAAACATGTAGCGTAAATTGACTTATGCTGTAGATGGCTTTCCAGGAAGACCCAGCTCTTCTATTTCCTGTAGCCAACTGGCTGAACTTAGGTCCAGTGCTAAAATGAGCCTCCTCTGTAACTCCAGAGCTCTGCCTTGCTCAAGAAAAAATCAGGGCTGTTTTCATTCCTATAGTTGATTAGCAGATTAGTAAGAAATCAAACTCCCTTTGTGTCTTCCCTGAAGGTCCTTAAACTGGCCAAGGATATTGTGGTGGATGACCGGGTCCAGTTCCATGTGTTGGAGAGCTTTGAGCCCCTGCCTGTCAGTCCCTTTGATGACCAGGCCTTGGGCTACCAGCTGATCCGCCAGACCATACAGTCCGTCTTCCCGGAAATCAACATTGTTGCTCCAGGTAATGACTTCATCAGCTGTGGCTGGAGGGAGGTGGGGGCTGGAACTGTTTTCTATCCAATGTCCACTCCCCCACCCCCACCCCAGCTGTTGAGCCTAAAAACAGCTGGCTACCTCCCCTCCTGTTGGGTCTCCACCCCCTTCCCTGGAGTGGAAGTGAGAAAGCAAACAGGAAAGGAGCAGAAACAATAAATTAGGTCAGGTCAAGCCTGGGTTCTTGGCTAACCTAGACCAGAGTGAGTGGAGGAGAGGATCGGCCCAGAGTCCTCATCCCCTGGAAGAGACATGGAGGCAGCCAAGTTTCCCCTGGTCTGGTTCTGATCCATTCTAGGATACAGCTCAGCAGCAAAGCTCAGAATCAGAAGCCCAGCAACACCTCCCAGCCTACACCATTGGCAATTACACCCTTCTCTCCCAGCAGCAGTACCTCTGTGTACCTTCACTGTGTAGACAGTGGCTCTTGAATTTAAGAGTGGAAGAGGATTCCCCTAGGGAACTTACTAAAATGCAGATTACCTGGACCTATACCCAAAGATTTGGGTTAACCAACTCTGGAGAGGAACCTGGAATCTGCCTTTTAAGCAGATGCCCCAGGGGATTCTAACAGCAGCTAATGGCTGACCACAGTTTGAGAATCTCTGGTCTGTGGTGTGAAGAGGAAATGCTCTAATGTTAAGAACTGGGTCCCGTTTCTTTATCTAGGCTTAATCATGGATCCCCTCAAACATTGTCTAAGCTCCTACTTAGGACCTACCCCTCTGCTAGGCATGAGCCCTTAAAGAGCTTACTGTGAAATTCTACATCCACAAACTTGGGCATGGGAAAAAAAAAAAAAGCAACCTTGTTTTTTTAATCAACTTAAATCTGACAGTAAGCCCGAATCCTCAAGATATTCAATCTCAGGTGTTAATGAGGCCTCCCAGGACCCCACCATTCCCACCTTGAATCAGGCCCTCAAGGTTTTATGTAGCAACACAGCATTGGAGTCCCTTGGCCAATGGTCATTGGTCCTTTTGTTACCTCTGAGACATCCATTGTCCTGCTCACAAGGTCACTTCGTAGGTTGGAGATTTCCTCTGGTTCATTCCATGGCCTGTGTGGAGAGTAGGACCTTTGACTCTAGATCTGAAGATACCAAGCAGCCATCCCCTCTGAGGTCTGCCACCTCCTCGGACTCCTGCCCAGAGCAGGGCCTGGATCCCCCTATCCAGGGACCGTTGTCCTCACCATTGCATCGTCTCCTCCCTTGGCCATCAAAGGCTCTCTACTGGGGCATCTGCCATAATCCCAGTGACAAAGTTAGGTTTTTGCAGAAAAAAAAAGATAGGCAGCAATCAACTGGCAGAAATCCCCAAAGCAAGGAATTGTGAAGGGCCTAGTTACCCATCTGCACCCAAGAGTGAAAAATAGAACAAAAGACAAGTTACCATTTCATTTCACTCCATCACACTTCAACTAATGCTCCAGGGGCTCTTTTCCCAAGAACACTCCTACCAGGACAAGTCCCAGCCCCAACTGGGGAATTGGGTGAGCGGCTTCAGGAACGTGGGGCGCTGGAGAATTCCTGGGACTTTCCAAACCTCTCAGAAGACAGAGGATGAGAATAACAGGCAGTGATGTTCCACTTTAAGAAGATGGCATTTTATAGCAGTAAAGTTCTCCAGAGGGTGTTTCTCTTTGATCTAGGATGATACAGATGAAAGTAGAGGCAATAAAGAAGTGCTAGTTTGATTTCTGGATACCTACAGGGGTGGGCAAAAGTAGGTTTACAATTGTGAGTACACGAAACACAGAGTTTATTCTTTTATTATTATGTATTCATGTATTATATATTTTTCCACACAAACAACTAAAGACTTACTTTTTCTCACCCCTGTAGATGTCTAAACATACCTAGCTATGGGTATGAAATAAAGGTATTGGCCTCCATGGTCATCGTGGAGAGAGGACACAGCTTTGGATCATTGAAGGGATATCTCACTAATGCCCGAGGGAGGATCTTCCATGTTTCTGGCTGATACGGTGTTTCAGTGAGATATTCATAGCTGCAGGCTCCCAGGAGGGCCCAGGTTTTGCTCTGCAGTGAGCGAGGGGTCCTAATTTTTCAGCCAGCCCACCACCAACCTCTTCCTTGGCTCGGTTACTCACATAAAACCCGCTTCCTCTTGATCTTCCCTTTCTAGGTACTTGTATTGCTCAAACAGACAGCCGACACTATACAAACCTCACCACGGGCATCTATCGGTTCAACCCCGTCTACCTGCAGCCTCAGGACTTCCGTAGGTGAGTGAGTAGAACAAATTTGATACAACTGACCTGTCCCTTCCCCCACTGCTTTCTCCTGAAAGTCCACAGAATGGGAGAAGGCCAGGGTCTGCACATACTAAAATGGAGACATTGTAGAACCCAACTGGCCAGGTTTCCTCACTGCCCGTCTTGCCACTCCCCAGGACGTGTGGGAATTGGTCACAATTTTTCAGGGACGGAGATATGAAAAAGATGATTGGAGAGAACCTGGTGGAATTAGGGCCCTTGAGTTCTAATTCCAGCCCCTCCTCCCGTTGGGAGAGTGCTTTCCCTCTGAACCTCATTTTCTCCTCCAAAAGGGGGAGACTGCAGAGTTCTTGCTTACCAGTCAGTGAAATGCAGACACACGTGAGGTCAAAGATGGGCACCATAAGAACCTAAGACAGGATCACCCATTTTAACTGCTGTGTGTCAATTACTGTTCTGTGGGTTCTTCCGCGAATTCTACACCTGGGGTGTGGGAGGATGATCTCCATGTATTTCTCTGCTCCTGGTCATATCTGGACCCGATTTCTTCACAGTTAGTTGCCAACAGAATGAAAATATTTGAATATGAGCTTAAGAACAGCTCTCATGGATTTGTGTGGGGGGTTTTTTTTGGAGGGGGAGGGGATTGGGGTTGGTTTGTTTTTAATGAAGGGACAAGTCATTACTTTATTTCCCTTCATCTTTGAAGTTACATGTGAGATCTGTTTGTGCGTTGTGTTGTTTTCTGTTGTGGAGAGGCAGGTTGCGGGCATGAGGTCTGAGAGTGACATTCCTAGGTAAAGAACCCCATAAGTACTCTAGACAGTTGCCCTCCCGAACCTCTTGTGCCCCTAGTAATGTGGAGGTGGGGATGGGAGTCGTGCTGGCTTCGAGAAAAATCTAGCTGGGGGCCCTGGCCTGAGAGAAAGAGAATGAGAAAGATCATTTCTCTTCAGAGGAGAAATTATCGAGTGAGTCCCGAGCCGGAGATGATTTCGAACTCCCCAGGGTTTATTAGTTACCCCCACTGTGGTTTGCCATGGGCTCCTAGGAAACCTCACTTCCTACAAATGGCCTCTCCCACTTGCCCACTTCCTACCCCAGAGGGTCAAACGCCACTGGTTTCAAGAGTATGGGGTGGGGAGTGCTCCCCAATAATACTCGTGCTTCAGCTATGGGCTCTCTCTTCCCCCCCAGCATACATGGAATCAACGAGAGAATCTCAGTCCAAGCCTACGAGACCCAGGTGAAATTCATCTTTGAGTTTATCCAGAACGCTGACACAGAACAGAGGCCAGTGTCTCACCTGCACGAATTGTGAGGTCCCGGAGCAGCTGGCTCGGGGGTGCCTGACCCTAGGCCAGGACTAACCCAAGGGAGAAAGCCAATGTTGATGAAACTTTGGGTCAAAACCACATTGTAGCCCTGGCCGGGTAGCCCATTGGTTAGAGCATCACCCCCGATACTCAAGACTACGGGTTCAATCCTTGGTCAGGACACATACAGGAAACAACCAAGGAATGCATAAATAAGTCGAACAACAAATCAATGTTTCTCTCTCTCTCCCCCCCAACCCCCACCACTTCCTCCCTTTCTCTAAATTTAATCAATAAAAAATAACTAAAATAAGCACACACACACACACACACATTGTAATACATCCCCACCTGCTTGCTCCCAAGAACAAGGTCAGGGGACAGTCAGCAGGAGTGTAGCTTCTCCCTTCCTCTTGCCGTCTCCATCCCTCAACTGACCAGCACTTCCTGCCTTTTTGTCCCTGTCTGAGAAGGTATCTGGCTTGTCTGTCATATGCTGGTTACTTAACCGCTCCACACTCCAGGCCTGATTTACCAAATGCAGATGTGGAAAAGCTTACCCAGCTTTTACCTGCTGAGAGTGTTTAATTTAGGGCACTCTTGCCAGGCTGCCTTCTCCGTGGCTTATCTGCTTCTTCTTGCTGTAACTTCCTTTCCTTTCCTTACC
>NW_005871193.1:1221309-1234665 GCF_000147115.1 Myotis lucifugus | reverse complement strand
CCTACCTCAGGAAGCAGGCGAGTGTGGAAACATTTCCCTGGCACATCCTATGGGCTGAGCTGCTCAGGAAGGGCACTCATGGTCCAGCCTCTCAGAGAAGCCCGGGACCAGCAGGGCCCCTGGCATCAGGTCCTGGCTCCGACTTTTCAGGGGGAGTGGAGGGCAGGGGGCAGGGGAGGCCGGCTTGTGGGGGCATGAGGAGGTGCAAGCTGCCTCCCATTAGGGCATGGCAGAGCTGTCTTCTGGAATCCAACCCTGAGCACATTTGAATCTGCTCAGTAGCTGCCAGGTGGGGGCCTTGGCGGGAGGTGGGGTGGGCATTTCTTGCCTCAAAGCTGGGAGCTGCGCTGTGCAGATCACAGGGGCTGGGGTCGCAGAGCGAGACACAAAGGGAGCTGGGACTTGAGAGCCCCCCTCCCTCCCCAGCCCCTGCTTTCCTTACCAGACAAGGACATTCCTGGGGTTTGACAGCAGTGGGCTCCTTTTTCCTCCTCACAACCCCTGATCCTCCTCCAGCCCCCATTCCTCACCTCCCTCCTGTGGATGCAGCTGTTTCTTGCAGCTTAAGCTTAATGGAAAGTGGTAAAAACAGGGCTGGGATTATTGGAGCTTCTCTGCTGCTCGCCCTGATATTCACATTCCTTCCCTCACCCTCCCTTTTTCTGGCCAATTCCGTACTTATTCAGCCTCTGTTAGTGGGTGAGCGGAAGAACAAAAATAATCCTTCCCAGTTGTCCGGAGCTGTACAGAGAGCTTTCATGGTCCTTATCTCATCCGAGCCCCACAAACGCCCTGGGAAGAAGGTACCATTACCCCCTCATAGGGAGAAGGAGTTGGTTCTCAGAGAGGTTACATACCTGGCTGGGGGCTACACCTCTAACCCATGTCACCTGTCCCCAAACTCACCATGACTCTGTGATCCTAAGTTACTGATGGAGCCTACTTCCCCTCCACGACCTTGTTTAACCCTGACAGCAACTCCAAGGTGGTATTACTCCTCCTTCTCAGAGGAGGCACAGGAGACTCAGAGGTTAAGTATTTGTCCAAGGTCATGCAGGTGTTAGGGGCAGAGTCTATCTGAATCCAACTGGCGGTGCTAATAGCACCGAAAAGGAAACTGAGACTGAGAAGTCCTCTGCCCAAGATCACACCGTTCTTAAGAGGCAGCCCCAGAATTCAAATGCAGGTCCGAAATCCCCAAGTCCTGTTTGTTTTTTTCCAATTGCTCCACTGTCTGCCCCAAGAACCTGGGGTGTGTGGCTCATTCATTCAGGTCCAGGGCGTTCTCAAGGACAAAAGCTGTCCTGCTGTTGGATTTAATTCTTCGCTCAAGCTGTCTGTGTTCCCCTGGCTGACCTCTCCCTATTCACACCTCTCCCTCTGTCTTCCACCATTTCCTGCCACCCCCTCCCCAGCTTCTGGGTTCAGCTCCTCTCCCGTCTCTGAGTTTGGGGACAGCCAGGTCTCTAATAATCCATGGGATGGCTTGGAAAAGAATGAGCAGGGGACCCTGTCCCCATCTGGTCTCACCACTCTCGTCCAGCATCAGAAAGGGTAGTCTTCTGAGCTCCTGGGGTGGGAAGGAAGGCCCTGGCGAGAAAACTGCTCCAATCCTGGGAGCACACAGGCATTGCTGCCCTGTGGCCCCTGAAGGCTTTTCTGAAGAGAGTGGCTGAACATGCTGGTTGGGCCAGAACAACATGAGCCCTGAGACTCTGAGCACGATGGGGCAAGGAACCTGGGTCTTTCATGTGCCCCTGCCCCCATTCATCTCCTGCTCCCCAAATCCACCTTGGGTAGCTCTAGCAGATAATCACAGGCACATCAAGGACTTAGCTCACACTTATACTTACTTCCTAAGGTTGGAAGGAAGACAAAATATTCATAAGCAAAGAAATGAGAAAGGAAAGGAGTAAAGTTTGGCTGAGTAAAGTTAATTTTGAACCTGGGTTGCTAAAACTTGGCCATTCTAGATACAGTATTATTTTCTTCCAGAGTAGATAATAGAAAGAGACAGAGTCCCTACTGAAGAGCTGAACACTTCATCAATTTTTTTTGAAAATTGAAATCTAATAAATATTTCATAACACTATCTACAATTTTACTGTTCAATGTCCATGTAGTTGTGAATAAAGAGGATAAGTATGTTTCATGTATGTTATATCTAGACCCACAAATATAAAAATATAAGAATAATATAAGTGGGTGGGGAGTGAGGGTGGAGGGTGGGGTGGGAGCTGGAAGGAGGGGAGTTATGGGGGGAAAAAAGAGGAACAAATGTAATAATCTGAACAATAAAGATTTAAAAAAAAAAAGAATAATATAAATTATTTAACACTACAAATGTCCCTCTGCTACCATGTACAATGTGCAAATACTATACTAATTCTTGAGTATCTCCAGAAATGGGAACTCAAAGAAGAGCAAGAAATGGGATGCCCGGCACTCCTGGGAAATACGCATCATGCAGGAATCTATTGCGGTCATGGTGTCTGGGAGGAAGGATTTGACAAGTCAATTTTCTTTTCTCTTAGCTAAGCACTCTGACAACTCAGTTCCTCCCTCCACTCCAAAACCAGGTCTGTCTCCGAGTTCCCACTGACTCAACCCACAAAACTTCAGAGTGTTTAGATGTAATTTTTTTTTTTCTTCTGAAAACATAGGTATATGGAGAAGTATTTCTCTGGGGTAGTCTCAGGAGTATGTGTTTAGGGTGACCAGTTGTTCTGAGCCAGCACTGAGTGCTGAATCCCAAGGGACAGAAACACCCCTGAATTTTTAATAGGTTTCATTTTTTGTGATATATGGTACTTTCTAAAGCATGAAGCCCAGGGCAGGGGATTCTTTTGCCCAGGTCTAAGAGAGAAGATCTTATCTTATATACCCCACTAGAGGCCCGAAGCATGAAATTCGTGCAAGGGGCTCAGCCCTCTCAGCCCCGGCTTTGTCGAGAAGGTCATCGGGAAGGTCGTCTGGAAGGACATCCAGAAGGTCGTTTAGCTGTTGGCCTAATTAGCATATTACGCTTTTATTATTATAAATGGTGCCTGGTCCAGGAAGTCAGGAAGGCCTCAGAGATGTACACCTGAAACTAATATAATATTGAAGGTCAACTGTAATTGAAAAATAAATTTTAAAATAAAATTTAAAAATAATCAATACCTGCCAAGTACAAGGCAGATAAAAATTACAATAAAAAATATAGTGGAAAGAACATAAACTTTGAGTTTACACAGAATTGAGTAAAATACCAATCCCAGCAGATATTTCATTTACCAAATGGAGATTATAATAACTTGAGTAGATGATAAGAAGGGTTAACATTTTATGTAATGCCTGATACAAAGAAGGTTTTTAATAAATGACTATTATTATTGTTACCATGAGTATTAAAATATAAAAGTTGAATATTTTCTCTGTATCTAACTTTTCCTTTAAAAGAACCTAAGTTCTTTCCTCTTACAAAGTTATGCCAAAATTAGCTGCCAGTTACATAATTCAAAACTGAGTCTTAAGTCCTTTTCTATGTAGAAACACTAGTACATATGAATTGCTACTTTATAGATTTCCCAAATATGATTTTTGTTATGCAGATTGTTTAGGATTCATTGTGTCTGTTTTACCACATCCTATCACTTTTTTAAAAATATTTTTTTAATTATTTCAGACAGGAAGGGAGAGGGAGAGAGATAGAAACATCAATGATGAGAGAATCACTGATTGGCTGCCTCCTGCACGCTCCACACTGGGTATCAAGCCCACAACCCGGGCATGTGCCCTGACTGGGAATCGAACCGCAACCTCCTGGTTCATAGATCAACACTCAACCACTGAGCCACGGGCCGGGCTCCTATCACTTCTTTATTACAAGTTCTGTGAGACAGCTTCCCTGTAGGGTGTCTTGACATGATACTATCTATTGTTCTCTTGGCACCAATATATTATATACACATTTTTAAAATAAATAAATAATTTTTTTAAAGATTGAATAAAGCAAAGAGTTGGGGGAGGGAAACTGCCAGATGAAGGGAATAGACTGTGCAGAGACAATGAGGCAAATGAGAGTGTGATATCTTCAGGAAACCAGAAGGAGACCTATTTGGGCCTTGTAAGTCGGGACTTGGTCTTAAGGATAATGGGAAAGAGAATAGTGAAGAAGTTGTTTTTTCCTTCTTTCCTTTCTTCCATCTTTCTGCCTCATTCTTCCTTCTTTCTAACACTCATACAGTGATTACTATATGCCAGGCACTGTTCTAAATGATATATATATAACTCGCATAATAAACTCATGTAATTCTAATAATTACCCTACAAAGTAGGCTGTTGCAATGTAACAGTTGAAAAATCAAGTCAGTGGACTGAAGAAAGGTTGGTGGATTAAAACATTATTTAGGTTAGTCACAGGAGAAATACAAATCAAAACTATAAAATAACATCCACTAGGTTGGCCATGATTTTTTTTAAAAAAAAAGGACAATGACAAGTGTTGGAATGTAAAATAGTGCAGTTGCAGCAAAAAATAGTTTTTCCCCTCAAAAAGCTGAATGTAGAATTAAATCACCTGGCAATTCACAGTATATTCTCAAAAGAATTGAAAACAGGTAAAGTTTGTATAGAAATGCTCATAGCAACATTATTCACAGTTGACAACAAGTGGAAACAAGGCAAATGTCCATGAGCAGATGAATGGATAAGCAAAATGTGGTGTATACATACTATAGACCATTATTCAGCCCTAAAAAGTAGTGAAGCCCCGGTCCATGCTTCACCATGGATAAGCCTTGAAAACAGTATGCTGAGTGAAAGAAGCCAGACACAAAAGGTCACATATTGCATGGTTCCATTTATATGAAATGTTTAGAACAGGACAATCCATAGAGACAGAAGGCAGACTGGTGGTTGCCAGGAGCTAGGGAAAGGGAGGGATGGGGAATGACAGCCTAATGGGTAGGAGATTTCCTTTGGGGGTGATGACAGTGTCTTACAACTAAATAGAGGTGATGGTTGCACAACATTGTGAATATACTAAATGCCAATAGATTGTATGCTTTTAAATGTTTAATTTCATGTTATGTGAACTTTACTGCAATAATAAAAATCAAAAAAAGTTATTTAGGAAGTGGAGTCAATGGATGGCAATTGATCATTGGTGATTGATGTATAGTACGGTGGTCTGGTGGAGAAGTAGAAGAAAGAGTCAAAAATGACTCCCAGGTGTCTGACTTGAGCAAATGGGAGGTTGACTCCATTTACTGAGATGGGAAAGACAAAAGAAGGAGCAGATAGCTAGGAGATGACGACCTCCATTTTGAATATAGCAAGTTGGAAGTGCTGAGACATGTAAGTCTGGAGTCAGGAAAAAAGTCTAAGACAAAGATATTTGGGAGTCATCAACATAGCACCACAAATTGACACTATGAGAGTGAATCACACTCAATATCTAAGGGTCTGATCAAGGAAGAAGAACTAAATTTGTAAGTTTAAATTAACAATGTTAAAAAGATACATCTGACCCAGCCCAAGTGACTCAGTGGTTGAGCATCAATCTATAAACCAGGAGGTCATGGTTTGATTCCTGGTCAGGGCATGTGCCCATGTTGTGGGCTCGATTCCCAGTAGAAGATGTGCAGGAAGCAGCCAATCAATGATTCTCTCTCATCATTAATGTTTCTGTCTCTCCCTCTCTCTTCCTCTCTGAAATCAATAAAAATATATTTTTTAAAGATACATCTGATAAGGGACTATTATTCAAAACATACAAAAACTCTTAAAACTCAACAATAAGAAAATAATCCAATATTAAAATGGGCCAAAGACCTTAATAGACACCTCACCAAAAATATACAGATGACAAATAAGCATATGAAAAGATGTTCCACATCATATGTCATCAGGCAAATGCAAATTAAAACAATAATGTGATACTCTTACACACTTATTACAATGGCCAAAATCTGAAACACTGAAAACACCAAAATATAGCACGGATGTGGAGCAACAGGAACTCCTACACATTGCTGGTTGAAATGCAGAATGGTACGGCCACTTTGGGTACTCACAACTAAACATACTCTAGAGCTCCTTGATATTTACCCAAAGGCGTTGTAAACTTACATTTACACATGAATAGCAGCCTTATTCATAATTGCCAAAACTTAGAAGCAACGAAGATATCATTCAGTTGGTGAATAAAGTGTGGTACATCCAGGCAATGAATATTATTCAGCACTAAAAAGAAAGGAGCTATCAAGCCATGAAAAGACACGAAGGAGCCTTAAGTGTAGATTGCTAAGTGAAAGAAGGCAATCTGAAAAGGCTACATACTGTATGATTCTAACTGTATGACAGTCCAGAAAAGGCAAAACTATGGAGACAATAAAAAGATCAGTGACTGTAGGGGAGAAGGGTTATGAATAGGAGGAGCACAAAGGATTTTTAGGGCAGTGAAAATACTCTGTATGATCTTATAATGATAAATATGTATATCATTATATATTTGTCCAAACACACAGAATGCACAATATCAAGAGTGAACCCTAAGGTAAATTATGGACGTTGTGTGGTTACAATATGTCAATGTTGGTTCACCCTTGGTGAAAATTGTACCACTCTGCTGAGCAATATTGACAACGGGGAGGCTATGTATCTATGGGGCAGGATAAATATGGGAAATCTCTGTATTATCCTTTCTGTATTATCCTCTCAATTTTTAAAAAATATGTGTTTTTATTGATTTTCTAGAGAGAGAGGAAGGGAGAGGGAGAGATTGAAACATCGATGACAGAGAAACATCAACATCGATCAGCTGCCTCCTGCACACCCCCAGCTGGGGATCGAGCCTGCAACCTGGTCATGTGCCCTGACCAGAATTGAACTGGTGACCTCCTGGATCCTAGGTCGATGCTCAACCACTGCACCACACCGGCTGGGCCATCCTCTCAAATTTATTGTAAACCTGAAACTACACTACTAAAAAAAATATTCTGCCGAAGCCGGTTTGGCTCAGTGGATAGAGCGTCGGCCTGCAGACTGAAAGGTCCCAGGTTCGATTCCGGTGAAGGGCATGTACCTGGGTTGCGGGCACATCCCCAGTAGGAGATGTGCAGGAGGCAGCTGATCGATGTTTCTCTCTCATCGATGTTTCTAACTCTCTATCTCTCTCCCTTCCACTCTGTAAAAAATCAATAAAATATATTTTTTAAAAAAATTAAAAAATATATTCTTAAAAGTTAGTATGTGTCAACAAATATCACAGAAATACAAGACATTTTAAAAATTAATATAAATTTAAAAACATGAAATCTCTGTGCTCAAGGATCTTGTAATCTAATTGGGAAAACAAAACTAACACATAAAACAATAAGCGCATGTACAATACCTCTCAAGATGTGTAACGTATTATGTCAAAAACTACCAATTCGCCTTTCACTTCTCTACATGCATCCAGCCACATGTTGAATCGGCTGCTGTTCCCTGAAAATGCCACATTCTCCCTTCCTGCCATTTTGCTGTTTTATAGCCATTTCGCTGTTTTATGGCCAACCCAGTGGTGAGAAGTGGTACCCCATTGCTATTGTGATTTGCAGTTCTCTGATGACTAACCTAAATGACTTAACTCTGACCTGTTATATTACAACAGCCTTCTTCATAGGGTACAAATTGGGATGAAACGAGTTAATATGTAAATCCACACAGAAAGATTCGGTCGAAGCATCCCTATGTCATTGAAGAGTTCCGGTGCTTTCCCAGACAAAGTTCAGTGCTTCCTCCTATGGCAAAGGGATCCATTGCCTAAAGCGCCCCTGGAGGTTCCAATACACAGCCTTGTTTGAGAACCACCAGGTTGGGATCCCGGAGTCATGTGGGGCACTAATTAAAACAGTGTGTTTGCCGGCCCAGCTCCAGATCTATGGAAACAGAATTTCCAGGAGAGAGGCCTGAAAATCTATATTCTAAAACAAGTACCCACAGGTGATTCCTATGACCAAGCCTGTTTAGGAAACCCTGAGCTAGGGCATAATCAAAGGTCAGTAAACCAGGACAGTCTGAAACTTGATAATCTGGTTGCAAAACACAATTTTCTTGCAGCCTGGCTCCGGAAAGATAAGCTTACTCATTTTTGGCTGATAACCCACGGCAGGGAGGCTGCTCCTGAGACCAGCTCCCCACAGGAATCCAGGAATCCATGGTGAGGTGTGGAGACTGCCCATCTGCCACCCTTTGCCATTAGAAGTGCCCTGACACTCCGTGAAATCTAGACTTCGGTGTGAGTCTCAGAGAGCCTGAGCTGCCCCTTCCATTAGTCGCTATTTGCGGCTCTTCCTTTTTGGTGAAATCATAATATTCCTACTAAGTGCAGGAAATGTTACAAATGCTATTTCACCACCAATCCTCACAGCACCTGTTGCTCAGAGACATAAGGAGCTTGTCCAAGGTCACACACTTTATATTGGTGATTCAAACCCATGTGATTGCAAAGCTGTGGCACCTTCCATTCTGCCTCTCAAAACGTACTTCTCTACCTCCAGTTACAGTTCACCAGACTATTTGGCTTGTTGCTAAGCCTTCCTAGCCATAACCAGTAATTTCAGAACTGGAGCTCCACAATACCTGGGACCATTCTGCCTAGAGCAGGGGTGGGGAACGTGCCTGCGGGCAGTATAAGGTCCGAGAAATCATTTGGTCTGGCCCTGCCCAGGCCTTAGGGGTAAATTAATTAAATGTTTGACCATTTAAAGCTGGTTAATTTTTAAGTTGATCATTTTGTATGGCCCAAGAATGATATAAATATCCAAATAGTCCTTGGCAGAAAAAAAGGTTCCCCACCCCTGGCCTAGAGGAATCCCAGGGAGAGAATCTGGGGGTCTTTGGGAAAGGGGAATTCCATTAGACAGAAGCAAAGGGGATGATGCTAGCAACTAGCTCTGAGCACAGATGGCCACACTTTCCCATTCCACCCCCATCACTACATCCTCCTAGAACTGAATGAAGCTGGAAGAGGATATCACCTCAGCACCGTGTAGCAGGAAAGAAGTTGACCTCTGAGAGGGAGATAGCAGGGGAGGGGTTAGAGCTAGGGGAAAAATGGGAGGGGGTACCCGTCCCTAGCAGGAACAAAGGGCAGAAAAATTTCCAGCCATAGCAGGCTAGTCTTATGACTCTACCATGCTGGCTAAGAGAGCCAGGATTTACAGGGCTCTAGACATTTATAATGTTTCGGGATGAGTATCCAGTTTGTCCACAGGGAAGCCATTGGTGGACAGCAGCTGTCCCTGATGGAAGGCCATGGGGCCTGGAGGACCTCAGGATGGAGGCTAAATGAACTGTATGTTAGGAAAAGTGCCAAGCCAAGATGAAGAAGTCAGCCCCACGAGGTGCTTCCAACACCTCCCCTTCCCCAAATCTCCCACCTCCACCAATAATCTCACATTCTAATGGAAAACACTGTGCTTGTACACAAAAGCCGTTTTATGGCACCTCATCTACACTGCTACCCCCAGCTCATCCTAGATAGAAAAGTGTGGAGCTACCAGGAGCCTGGTTGTCTTCTGGAGGACCTGGAGAGGGATTCTGTGAGTTTCTTGGCGTGTTGCAAGGGAGAAATCTCTCTCCTATTGTAATGGGGGTCAGCCAGAGACTTCTGACCTGACATGGTACCAGCTATAGCTGAAGGAGGAGGAGAGGATAGTGACAGGAAAACACTGTAGAATGCAACAGGCCTGGGGAAAGACTTCTTGGAAAAGAAGGGGCTGGCAGTGACTAATAGTCCTCCAGCTTCAGGATGGACATTACAGACCATGTGGAAGTTAAAACCAGATATGGTTAAAAAAAAAAAAAAAAAAGATTTCCCAATGGGGAGGTAGGAACCAAATGCTACAACTAACGTCACCGCCTCTGGAGAGGGGCGGGGGGAGGTATTTCTTAAGGGGGAAAGAGCTCTTCGGTTAACAAGCTTTAAGAAAAGGCATGTCTTGAGGTAGGAGGAGGGCCTGCATGAACTTTGAAGTTACTGTCACACGAAGGTCCACTATGATCCTCACCCTCACTGTCTCCTTGACACCACAACCCCCCCCCCACCCCAACTGAGTCTCTCCTTCTGAAGCACCTGGCTGGCTGGCTACCGGCTATTTCTGCTTTTTCGGGAGGGAAGAGCTGGGTGTCTTCCCCTTCTCAAGGTCACAGCTGTCTGGGCTGGAAGGAAATCTGTTCCCTCCCCCTTCTGGGTGTTTGACCCTAGGGATTAGCACAACACATGGCAAACTACCTAGATGAGTCTCATCCATGTCATTCATTCCGTGCCTTTATTGAGGACTACTAAGTGTCAGAAGCTGGTAATACACTAGTGATAACAATAGACATAAAGCATAGTCTTGTCCCAGTGGCCCTGAGGCTTCAGAAGACCCCAAAACGGAGGTCCTCTGTGTTTATACACTCATAGAAATATTTGCAATACCTATAACCAACAACGGACTCATATTTTAAATATATGAAGAACTCCTACAAAGCAGTAAGACAGAAAACCTGAGAAAATTGACCCCCAAAAAATGGATAAAATACTTGAACAAATATCCAAGTGGCAAATAAATATATGAAAAGATGTTTAACGTCATAGGTTATCAGATCAATGCAATTTAAACCACAATGAGATGCCACTACACACCCACCGTAATGGCTACAATTTTTTAAATCTTTTTAACTTGACAATACAAAATGTTGATGAGGATGTGGAGCAATTGGAACTCTAAGATAGTACTGTCAGGAGTGTAAATTAACATGAGCACTTTGGGAAATTATTTGGTAGGTTTACTAACACTTAAACATATGCCTGCTCTATCACCCAGTAAGTCTGTCCCTAGGTATGTATCATAACAGAAATATAAGCATACATATACCAAAGGACACAAACAAAATTGTTATAGCAGCACCCTATATAATAAAAGCCTAATATGCAAATTGTCCCCTCAGGTGGTCTTTCGACCTGGAGACCAACTGGGAGACTGGGAGTTTGACCGCTTGCTATGACATGCACTGACCACAAGGGGGCAGCACAGACCATGGTGGGCATCAGCAATGTGGTGCTGGCAGCAGATGGCAGTGGAGATGCTGCCGACCCCAATGGGCCCCAATGAGAGTGGGACCAGCAGGACTGTGGTTGGATGGTGGAGCAGGTGAGGGGGGCAGCGCCAGGCCAAGGCGAGGTGCCAGGTGGGGCTGCGGGGCTGCGGGGCTGCGGGGCTGCGAGGCTGGGGGTGCCAGCTGGGGCCCTATCTCTGCAGGCCACCTAGAGGGACCCCACCCCTGCACGAATTCGTGCACCGGGCCTCTAGTTATTCATAAGAACCCAAACTGGGGACATCCCAAATGTCCATCAGTAGAATAACAGATGAATAAACTGTGGTATATTCACTTAATGACAAAATATACAGCAATGAAAATGAATTAGCTAATGCTACCACAATGTTATGCATTAATTTTACAAACATAATAGTGAGAGAAGCCAGGCACAAAATAACACCGACTGAATGGTTTCATTTATATAAAGTTCAAAAGCACACAAAAGTAATCTATGGCGTTAGATGGGGATTACCTTTGGGAAGGAGGGTGGGAAGTGACTGGAAGGGGATATAAGGAGGGCTTCCAGGGTGCCAGTAAGATCTAATTCTGATCTGGGAGGCGGTTATATGTGTATGTTCACTGTGTCATAACCTCTTGACCTGCACACGAAGGCTTTGTGCACTTTCCCATGTCTGGTATACTTCAATTAGTTCTTTTAAAAAAGAATCCTAGCCGGTTTGATTCAGTGGATAGAGCATCAGCCCAAGGACTGATGAGTCTCAAGTTCAACTCCGGTCAAGGGCACGTAAGTAACCAATTGATGTGTCTCTCTCACATTGATGTTTCTTTCTCTCTCCCCCCCCCCCCCACTCTCTCTAAATATCAATGGTGAGGATTAACCAAAGTAAATTTAAAAATTCTTTAAAAAAAGAAAACCCAGGAGACGGGAACTGTTTTCAGGGGGGTGGGGGGGGGATGGAAGGTGGGAAAGGAATATGAGGGAAATCAAGGTTACATAGAGGTGGCTGAGCTGTGGCACCATTACAAGAGGGCATGAGGACTGTTGAAGGGAGAAGGGCAGGAACCGTCGCTAACACCTCACCGAAAAGTCTCCAGGTACATCAGCCTTAATTCCCCACCAACCCTACACCCCCTATTCAAAAACAGATCCTTTGGGGCAAAGCCCAATGTTTCCCACTTCTATCTTCAGGCTGAGAGACCCAGTGTTTGAAGCCAGAAGTGCGGCTCTAAGACTAGGTCCTGTGAAGACCGCAGGCCATTGTGCAAATGTCCTAGCAGCTAAACTGGAATGATCGCCAATACTGGCGTGGGAGGTTGTAGGTGTTGCTATCCTTGTCCAAAGGAATTACCTGGTGGCTGTGTTCTCTCTCGCTCTCTCTCCCTCTTTCTGAAAGGGATGCCAAAAGCGTCAAACCCAGCCCTGCGTTCTCTACACACACACACACACACACACACACACACACACACAAACACCGGCACACCTCTACTCCAAGCCCCATCCAGAGGTCTGAAGTCACGCTCCCGTGGCCCCTGAGCCACTTTCCGGGAGAAAAAGAACAGGAAGGAACCACTGGTCACAGGTTCCACTGACAAGAGGGGAAAACCCGAGGGTGGCGGTTCCTTTTCTCGGGCGGGAGGGGGGGGGAGGCCACACCCCCTGCACAAAAACATCCCAGAGCACTGGTCCTGCATCTGCGTCGGAGAGGCGGAGCTGCCCCGGGGAGGAAGCGGCCCAAGGCTGGAGGGGAACACCCCTCTTTGATCCCACGAGGTGCGTCAGGGAAAGTTGGATTTCGTTTGGCCCGGGATGGAGACACCTCTCCCCACGCTGCCACCGGGACCAGAGGAAGCCAGGCTCCGCTCCGCCCCGACCTCAGGTGGTGCGCGTGTGACCCCAGCCGAGAGCCTGACCTCTTTTCCCTCCCGCCCGCCCATCCCCACCCCTTTCAAGGCCGGGACTTTATTAAGGCCGGTTCCGTCCGGGCTGAGCCATCGGCTTAGAAGAAGGCGGGATCTGGCGGAAGCTCGCGGCGACCAGGCAGCCGGAGAGGAGCCGTGACCAAGAACGAGGTAGGGACGGTCCTCCCCGAGGACGGAGCGCGGGAGCTCCGCGGGAGTTTCCCCGTCTCCCCGCAGGCCGAAGCCCCAAGGAAGCGCTCGGGTAGCCAGAGCGGGCGCGCCCTGGGCGCACGCCTTTCGGGGGCGAGGGAGGCCCCGGGAGCGGTGGGCCGGCCCGAGGGAGGTGTCTTCTCCGGCGATCGCCGGGCAGCGGGCACCCGG
>NW_005871193.1:1212755-1221209 GCF_000147115.1 Myotis lucifugus | reverse complement strand
TCCGCGCGGCGGAGACCGCCCCGCTCCGGGTTCCCGTCACCCCGCCAGGGTTTCCCCGACGCCCCGCCTCCCGTTGCGCAGCGAAAGAAAGGGGCCGGGAGAGGCGGGGCCCGCCCCTCCTCCGTCCCTGATTGGTGGCTGCTGCTGTCCATCCAGAGTCTATTTTTGATGGAGTCGGGGGGGCCACCCAGGGTGCCCCAGATCACGTTTGCCACTAGCAGCCAACCAGTCGGGCCCGAGTCCGCGGGCCAAAAGCGATTGGGGGCGAGCGAGCTCGGCCCCACAGTTCCCGGTACGAGTGCCCCCCGCCCGAGCCCGAGGAGGTATATCCTGCCCCACCGGCCACCTCCCCTCGTGGAAGCGGAGCAGCGGCCTCGCTGTAGCGCAGAGGCGAGATGTAGCGAGCCGGGGGTCGCGGCTGGACGCTCGCCTTGGCTGGGAGTGTGGGGGGGCACGCCGGGGGCCGAGGAGGACGGCCGAGGAAGAGGAGTGATGAGAAGAGGGGGCACCCTGCCCTCCCCGAGACCACGGGCCCTTGCTGCCGCTCGCCAGGCGCCCCCCTTCCTCCTAAGCGAGGACCAGGTCAGTCCCCTTGCGGGGTGGGGGGCGGAGGGCGGGAGTCCTGGCTCGCAGCGCATTTGCTGAGTCCGAATCGGGGAGAGGCGAGGGAGGACAGCCGTTTGCTTCTCCCCCTCCGTGGGTTTGGGGATAGTAAAACGGGGCTTTTGTGTCCCCTTCTCAGGGCATCCTGGTTCCGTTTTTGCTTCTTTCATCCCAGGGCCTAAGGCCTGTCCGGAGTCTCTTTACTGGAAGGAGTGGAGTTAGGGACTGGCTTCCCTTCCTGCCCGTCTCCTTTCAGGTTAGGTGGCCTGCGTGGAAGACGGGACGAGGGAGGAGGGCCAAGTCTTAGCAGACTCAGAAAGTTTCCTGCCACAGGAGCAGTGGACTCCCTCCTGCTCAGAGGTTTCCGCTCGGGTGAGGGTCTTGGAAAGGACCACAGCCTAGGTTAAAGGAGCCTGGAAAAGGGAGTCCTGGCGGCTTGAGTTGACAGAAAACAATACTCATGGACCAGTTGCTGGAGTTGACCCACCCTTTCCCAAGCCGGAGTTGACTAATTGTGTGTTTGGAATACTTAAGGACCTATTCTTCTTAACCTCGGGAAATTCTCTTTAAAACTATTTTTTCACTTTGTAAAAGCTATTCTGGTGAAATGGAATAGGGTGGGATCAAGGCCTGGGGACTCCTTTAGGCAAAAAAAAAAAAAAAAAAGTGGGCTCATTACAGCCCAAAAGACATACACTCGGGAGCAAGTACATTTTGGTTTATGCTGCTTTGTTTCTTGTTTTGCTTGGTTTTGTGTTTTTTTAGTTGGTGCTTTTGTTTTTTAAGAATTCCACTATGTCCAACTCTCAGCAACCCTGGGGAACAGGGCGAACCGAGAGAACTGAAATGTGTGCATAACAACCAGTAGTTTTACCCTCTTTCTCTTCAAACTGCGATAACTCCCGTGTCCCTATCTGACAAGCTCACAGGGCCCAGAGCAGGGGGAGAGGAGCAGAGACAAGAGGCCTGGCTCCAAGTCAGCGTCTGAGCTTTTTGTAACACTGTTGACTCTCAAGGGCAGGAGTGGGGAGGCCTCTGGCTCTTGGCCTCGGGCTGGCAGGCTGGCCTCATTGCCCAGGGAGTCCTCCTATTTTTTTTTTTTTCTCAGGGGCTCGGGCGCTTGGGAGTCTGGGGACCTTCGCTCAGTGATCAGATTCTCCCTGGTTAATGGCCCTGGGTGGCTGTCTTGTGATTGTAAACAATCATGTTCTACAGTGGGGTGTCTGTGTGGCAAAGAGTCTGTGCCTGAATGTGCAACTGACTCCCCTGGGAGACCACATCTAAATAATCCCAGGTTCTTCGTGAGCATCCAAGAAGGGGTGTCCCCCAGGACATCCTTGCCCCCACCCCCGATTACTAAGAAGACAATGCAAGCTCTCCTGCACAGCGTCTTCCCCGTCCCAGGCTGCTCACCACTGTGGGTGAGCCCTGTGGAGCGGTGGGTTGCTGATTGCTGATTGGGAGGGTGGCGGGGATGGTGCCTGCTGGGCCTCCAGATGTTGCCGTGCAGGAATGGGTCATTTTAATGGCCAGAACAAACTCTTGGTCTTGTGCCTCCTTTTGTGCCTCCCAGTACGAGATGCCCTTTGCTGGATCATAACATTCTCTTCTTGTTGTCTTCCTCCCACATAAGGTATTCCACGCAGTTTCTCGTGACTTGAAGGACCGGGGATTCTGGGAGGTTCCAGGTCTTCCCGGGAAGGAAGGAAATCTCTGGAAGAAAGGTGAAAGACGACAGGCACTGCCCCGGGACCAGCAGAACCTGAGAAGCTGTGGGAAGCTTAAGGACACCAGCCAGAGGCGTGGGAAGAAGCCGCAGCCCCAGGCCCACGCTGCCTTCGGAAAGAACTGAACTCAAACCACTTTTCATGAAAGAAGGGCCGCCCCAGAGGTTACCCCACATTTGGCTGGGCTCTTCCACCCTGGATGTCCCCGCTCTGAGCAACCTGTTGCTGAGAACCAAAGAAGATAAGAGGCCTGATTAATTTCCCCCCAGCCCGGCGCTGGACAACAGGCGTCAGGCGTCTGCACCCCTAGTGGCTGGCTGCGGGGGCTGGTGAGGAGTTTCTGGTTCCCTCCAGCCTGCGGCTTCAGTGCTTGATGGGGCTGCCTGTTGGTCGATCAGTTTTTGCAGCACCTGGTAGGAGCGGAGAGCCGTGGGAAGAGGTCCTGCGGCACCCGAGCCTGGGTTCACCCCAAGACTAAGTTCTTTCCTGAGTTAGAGAGGGAGAGAGAAAGCGAAAAAGAAAAAGGAGAGAAGTTTCCCCTTCCTGTTTTCCCTTCCCGTCATGTCCTCTAAGTTGGAGCTGAAGGACATCCACCAGCTGAACGGGACTGGCCCTGCTGCTTCACCCTGCTCTTCCGATGGCCCCGGGCGAGAGCCCTTGGCCGGGACCTCCGAGTTCCTGGGGCCTGATGAGGCTGGGGTAGAGGTGGTGGTGATTGAGTCTCGGGCCAACGCCAAGGGGGTGCGGGAGGAGGACGCCCTGCTGGAGAACGGGAGCCAGAGCAATGAAAGTGACGACGTCAGCACAGACCGTGGCCCCGCACCACCCTCCCCGCTCAAGGAGACCTCCTTTTCCATTGGGCTGCAAGTGCTCTTTCCCTTCCTCCTGGCAGGCTTCGGGACTGTGGCTGCGGGCATGGTGCTGGACATCGTACAGGTAGGACCGGGGGAGGGCAGCTCCTGACCGTGAGTCCCGGGGCCACGTTTCCTCCTGAGATACGGCCTCTTGGCGCTTTCTCTCCACCTCCAGTCGGAAGCAGCTGCTGCTTCCTAGAATACGGTTTCCCTTTGGATCAGAGCCTCAGTTTCTTCTTGGTCTAGTTACTACAGACGCCTCGAGGAAGCCCGGTAGCCCCAGGGAAGTGGTCAGGGCAGTATTGCTTAACGGAAGCAGAATTGGTTCCAGAGCTCAGGTTGGAAGAGGAGCGATGGAATGGGGCTGTTGCCTGCCATTCCTCCTGGGCATTCCTGCTAAGCCCGGCTCAGCAGGAGACATTTCCATGGGTCTCCACTTTACGCTTTCTTTTCCCTTCCCTTGAGGTTTCAAGGATACCCATAGTAGAAAGCTCAGTTTCAAGTCTCCTTTCCATCCCCCTGCTGGGCAGGAATTTGCCTGGCTGCCAAGAGGGTCTCAAATGAAAAGGGAAGGTTCTTAAAGGCATTTTGTGTTGCTTATCTGCCTGTAACCTTGGCAGGATCTTGAGGCATGGGGCTGGGCACATGCTGTCTGTTGCATGTTTGGAGGGGGGTGGCATGATAAGACATAGAAGTGCTAATTCTGTGACATAAATGGGGGTAAAATGTAACCAGGCTTGGGCAAAACTGTCTTTGCTCCTTATCTGTCTTCATGAACCTGCCTTGGACAAAGAAAGCTCTTTTTTTTTTTCTTTATTGATTAAGGTATTACATATGTGTCCTTATCGCCCCATTGCCTCCCCACCCCCCCAAAGAACGCTCTTTTTGAGGCTACTGGGTAGAATTATGGATAAGAATTGGTAGGTCCTGGGAGAGCCAGGGATATGCTATATTAGTGTATTGTGGGTTAGGACTTACCCAAAACCTCCAGGTCCAAGAGATAGGTAATGTCTTCTTTCTAGATAAAAGTTTTTGAAGGACAGTAAGGCACACAGAGCTTTCTGACGATGCCACATTTAACTAAGTCAATCACTAGCAAATATTGCTGCTGAGTACTGGGCTTTGTCCTATGTATTCAGAGAAATACCAAATACTGCGGCTGAAGGAGATCTGGCCTTTGTTTTTTGTTTGTTTTTTTTTAATATGTTTTTATTTATTTCAGAGAGGAAGGGAGAGGGAGAGAGATAGAAACATCAATGATGAGAGAGAATCATCCATCGGCTGCCTCCTGCACACCCCCTACTAGGGATCAAGCCCACAACCTGGGCATGACTGGAATCAAACCCAGGACCCTTCAGTCCGCAGGCCGATGCTCTATCCACTGAGCAAAACCAGCTAGGGCTGCTCTTTAGGACCCATCAGTGTCTGTGACCGTGAAATCTCAGGAGGATATGGAGCTCAGCATCCCTCTCCCGTGCCAAGCCAACCCTACAAATGATGCCTGTGGTGATGCAGAATCCTGCTGATGGGTCTCCCCATGCTCTTGTCCCAGGAAACTGAGGGTAGTTGGTTCTAGGTGTTTCCTTCTTTGACTTGAGCCCTTCAGAAGAACCCTGCACCTTCACTGGCTAACGAGGATGTTGTTTATGTCATGCCAGAGTGCCTTGTACTGCCTCCTCACCCCTAACCTGTTACCTTGAGAATTGTTCCTCATGCGGGTGAGGAAGCCAGCTTGGAGCTGGGAAGGTCAGCTTTGGATTCCCCTTCAGTGGCTGCCCCTCCTCCTAGTGCAGTGAGAGTTGGGTAGCAGTTTCTCCACCTTTTCCATCCCTTTCCTGTGTCCTTGGTTCTCAGTTTTTAGAGTTTTTGAGTTCTGATTTGGTATCTACAAAAGGATATAGAACCGGGGTCCAATGGTGAACTGGGAGAGGGTTGTCTTTATTTTCTGGATATTGGTATGGGGAGCATTTGCTGGGCTCCTCAAAATGCTAATCATCTCCATTCTGTAGATAGGGACCTATGGCTTAGAGCAGTTAGGTAACTTGTCCTTGGTCATCTGACTCCGAGCCTGACCATTAACCTCTATGGCCTTCACCATGGCCATGATTCACCAGTTGATTTAAGAGTCTGGGAGGAGCCCTAATCGGTTTGGCTCAGTGGATAGAGCATTGGCCTGCGGACTGAAGGGTCCTAGGTTCAATTCCGGTCAAGGGCATGTAGCTTGGTTTCGGGCACATCCCCAGTAGGGGGTGTGCAGGAGGCAGCTGATCGATATTTCTCGCTCATCGATGTTTCTAACTCTCTATCTCTCTCACATCCTCACTGTAAAAAATCAATAAAATATATATATTTTTTAAAAAGAGTCTGGGAGGAGTCTGCTCTCTTTGTCTTCCCCTGAAGAACAGGGTGGACTGAAATCTGGAACAATTGGAGTTAGATTCTAAAACAAGCAAGAACAAAAGTTCTTAGAGGGCCCCCTGCCTTCCCTTCCCACATACTCTGAGAACTGTAGAGCTGGAAAAGGCTTCTGACATCTTGCCTCACCCCCACCCGACCCCCACAGCCTGAGACATTGAGAGATCTAGGTAGGGAACCTCTGGAGCCTGCCCAACACACCCACAGAGGGCCGAATTTGTCCTTGGCGTGGCACCTCAGCTCGCTGCAGAATTAGGTCCAGTTGGTATGGATGACAATGGCTGGATTGTCCTAGTCGCCTTCCCCCAGCCTCCCTACCACAGCTGGGCTGGAGCAGGCCCTGCAGAGAGCTGAAGAGAGCTTGGGAGAGAATGGGTGCAAAAAGAACAGGACATGAGACCACTGGGAGATTCTTAATCCGTATCCAGGGGAGCAAGAGGGGGCAACTGACCATCGCAGATTCCGGAAGAGCAGGGTGATGTCTAAGGATTCACACCTGCATTTCCCTTTCACAAGCTAAGATAGCCTTCAGTGAGGCCTCATCTGGGGGTTCCTAAAGACGGGGGACCGTGGGGAGGAGGTGGCTGTAAAGTGTCCCCAGTGTCTCGGAGCCCGTGTTGGTGCAGATGTTTCCTGGGCCCAGGGCCCCCAACCTTTCCCCACTGCTGGGGAAGACCCAGTCTCTTCCTGGAAGGCCCATTTCTGTCTCCTCTTATCTGCCCTCCTCTCTACTCATGTGTACAGCCCGCTCTGCTGTGAGATAGGGGCTGGCACACTGGCCAAAAGCAGGAAAAGGGTAAATGGACTATGATTTGCTCCAACTTCCCACCGTGGCTGAATGTTCCTGCAGCACTTGGGAGGGAAACAGCAGTGGGCCCAGTGTTGGAACTGAAGTGGATTGGGGTATGGAACCCTCCCTGCTGCACAGGCCTTGGGCCCCACCCCCTAGCTTGGTCCTGGCTGCTGCAGGGCACCTCACTCCCTTGTTCCGTTAGCCTTTTGAGGAATGGGGATGGCAGGAGGTGGTGTGTGCACCTTCACTGGAATCTCCAGCTGTGTTAAGAGGTCATTATTATAACGTACTGCTCACTCGCTGAGGACCCCAAGGAAAGGAGACCCCCTCCCCCAAGCACCGCCTTCTCTGGCTTCTCTACCTGCTGTGTGTGTGGGAGCATCCACAAAGATGAGAGTGGATGGCAAGCATGGCCTTGGACGAGTGGATTGGGAAAGGCACTCTCTCCTGTCTGGCCTGCTCCCGTGGCGGTGGGCATTCCTGGGCATGACACTCGGTTCCATCTCACTTGACCACCCCTTTCTCACAGCGTCCAGCTCTCTCTATCCTGGCGTTGCCCTGAGGTCCTTGGACAGCTAGAGGACACCTGCAGAGTTGTGTGTGTAGCAGGGAGGGTGGCTCAGACAGGTGAATACTGGGCTTACTCCAATCTGATCTGCAAGGTCAACTCCAGCCCTACTTCCCAGGGTCTCCCTCAGCCCGTGCTTACAGCTTATCTCTACCGATTTTAGTCTTAATGTCCTGACTCCTATTCTTCCTGGCTGTGACTTTCTTCCCCATTGCTACCCTCCAGGGTGTCCAGTGGGGAGGAGGCTCAGGACAGAACACTCCAAGGCAGGCAGGGGGAGGTGAGGGGTGGAAGGACAAAGGAGGGGGACTGGCAGGGCCACTGAGGTGATTGCTCTGAATCAGGATTAGTTCTGAGCGTGGGGCAGGCAGTCTCATCCCTCACCCCCAGAATATCAGGGACCAGTGAGCCCCACCTCCATAGGAAAGAACTGGAAAAGGAGCTGCATTTCTGAGAAGCAGTGAAATGTGTAGATCCGCCTCCCCCCACCCCCACCCTGCCCCGCAGTGGGGCCCTGCTTCCTGGAACGCACCCTTCTCCATCCCCAGCAGAGCAGGAAGGCGTGGGTGAAGGTTTGGCTGAAGGCTGAGCTGACAGGGCTGACGGGTTTGACTTCGTGGGCAGGCACTCCCAGCCAAGATGAACAGGATGGGCCTGAATTAGGCCCTGTCTGCCCTGCCACATATAGTCCTATGGGCTCCCGACTGCTTCCAGGCTGCCCCACATCACCATCTCTTCCCAGAGCTCTGTGTGTGAGCGCCCTGAGCTGCGTCTTTGAGAGGGTTTTGTGGGTAAAGAAAGCGGGTGTGTAGGACTTGGCTGCTCTGACCCAAGGGCCAGCTTGGCTTCACCGGGCTGGGCTCAGGGTGCCTGAGGTTGCTGTATTCTATGCGGATGAGGGGACTTGCGTAGGAGCTGTTACTGTGGCTGCTTTTCTCCCCGCCTGCCTGTCTCTCCTCTTCGCACTATGAAAACCCTACATCTTCTTGGTCCTTGTGTAATTAAAAGGAGAGAGGTAGAGAGAGAGGGGGCATTTGGGGAATGCTGATAGTGGCTGCCAGTGGGGCTTAGCTGAGCCTCATATATTATTTTTCTTAAATGATTATAAAGACAAACAATATTCCTTGGAAATGGTTCAGAAACTATTACTTGCATATACTCGGAGCATTTCTTTCTGGGCTCTTTCCTCTTTCACTCGGCCAGTGCATATGCATTACATACACCTCTTGGAGAACAGAGCTGGGCGCGGGGGTGGGGAGGCGGGGGGAAGAGGTGTTGAAGCTGTGCTCAGAGAGGCCTTTGAAAGCCCACAGTAGGCCACCCTCCTGAGGAGAGGGGAATTCTTCCCTCTCTGAACTGTTGTCCAGTTTAGGTGAGGAAAGAGGAGGTGAGCAGAGCAAGGCCGGGCCTGCAGGGACCTGGAACCCCAGGTTATCACAGCATCCAAAAGTGACAGCCCCCGAGCTCCTCCCAGGCCCATGGGGCTCACTGTGG
>NW_005871193.1:1200651-1212321 GCF_000147115.1 Myotis lucifugus | reverse complement strand
CCAGCATGCAAGATGGCAAACAATTGTTGATTGATTTTTCTGTCTCTATCTGCCCTCTACCCTTCCTCTAAATTCAATTAAAAATAAATGATTAAGCCCTAGCCGATTCGGTTCAGTGGATAGAGCTTTGGCTTGCGGCCTGAAGGGTCCCCAGATTCGATTTCGGTCAAGGGCACATGCTAGGTTGCAGGCTGGATCCCCAGTAGGGGGTGTGCAGGAATCAGCCGATCAATGATCCTCATCATTGATGTTTCTATCTCTCTCTCCCTCTCCATTCCTCTCTGAAATCAATAAAAATATATTTTAAAAAATACACACACACACACACATATATATATATGTTTTAAACACTCTCTCTCTCTCTCTCTTTCTCAGAGGTCCTTGCCTTATAGGACCCCCAGTGTCCAGCCTCACCTGGTCTCTAGTCCTGGCCCAGCCCTCTCTGATCTCCTTGATCATTTTTTTTAATTGTGGCAAAAAAACACATAACATAAAGTTTACCATTTTAACCTCTTTTGAATGCACAGGTCAGTAGTATTAAGTACATTCACATTGTTACGCTACCATCGCCACCATCCGTCTCCAGAACGCTGTCATCTTGCAAAACGAAAACTCTGTGCCCATGAACCACCAGCTCCCCTTTGCTCCCTGCTCCCACCCACTGGGACCGCCATCCCACTTTCTATTTCTATGAGTTTGACTTCTTTAGATACATACAGAGGTGTTTGTCTTTTTGTGTCTGGCTTATTTTACTTAGGACAATGTCCTTAAGGTTCATCAGTGTCGTCGCAGGTGACATGATACACCTCCTTTTTAAGGCCAGATAATATCCCATTGTGTGTATATACCACATTTTATTTATCTATTCATCTACCAATGGGTTGTTTCCACTTTTTGGCTATTGTGACTAATGCTGCTATGAGCATGGGTGTACAGAGGTCTGTTTGAGACTCTGCTTTCAACTCTTAGGGCTATATTCCCAGCAGTGAGATGGCTGGATCATGTGATAGATTCTATTCTAATTGTTAGAGGAATCGCCATACTACATTCCATAGTGATTGCATCATTTTACATTTCCACTAACAGTCACAAGGGTTCTAATTTCTCCACATTCTTGCTAACACTTGAAGTTTTAGTGTTTTTTGTTTGTTTAATATATTTTTATTGATCTCAAAGAGGAACGAAGAGGGAGAGAGCAATAGAAACATCAATGATGAGAAAGTATCATTGATTGGCTGCCTCCTGCAAGCCCCCCACTGGGGATCGAGCCCACGTGCCCTTGACCGGAATCGAACCTGGGACCTTTCAGTTCACAGGCCAACGCTCTATCCACTGAGCCGAACTGGCTAGGGCTGGTGTTTTTTTTAATAGTAGCCATCCTAATCGTTGTAGGTCCGATTTGCAACCTTGCTCATCCTTAACTATCGAGTGTTGGTGCTGGAATTGCCTTTAGAGACCCTTTGATCTGGCCCCTGAATTGTACATTTTTATAGTCAGTAACTTGAGGTCCTTGTAACTTGCCTAAGGTCCCCCCTGGTCAGTGTGGGGAGGATGTTGGAGAGACAGCGTGAGGCCCCTCCCTGGGGTGTCTTGTGGGAGATCTAAGGCTGTCGGTCCAGGACATTACAGCACGTTGCCTCAACCTCTGTACTTCTGCCTGGTCACCTGCCCCCTCCGCCCTCCCCAAAGTTGAAGTCTTTCCATTCTCAAAACAAATAAAGGAACCCACAGTTGCTGCCAAGGCCAGGGAGGGAGCCGCAATCCCAGCCTTTTTCACAAGTCTTCCGTTTCAGTTGCCACTAAAGTAGCTTTCAGATAGCCAGTCCTGGCTCCCACTTTTCCCCCTTAGCACTCATGGGTGTAGTGCTCTCTGAACCTGTTTCCTCATTTACCAAATGGGGTTAAAAATAGCCCCTACCTCACCAGGTTGTTGATAGGGTGAAATGGAAAATGCATGTAGAGCACTTGGCCTAGCACAGTCTGCGTGATAGATGTTTGCTGGAGGACCTGGGGGCGAGCCAGGCCTAACATGTCGGGCTAGAACCCGTGTCTCCTGCCTCCCGGCTCAGTCTCTCCCTGCAGGGGTGCACTTGCGTCTCCTCGCTGAGAGGTTGGGGGAAGTATGTAGGGTGAGAGAGTGCAGAGGCAAAATAAAACGCCTCTTGCAGACCAGCATTTTGAGGTTTGGGGACCACGGTCTTAATTCAGACCCTGTTCAGAAGGAAAATTACGATGGCTGAGGCCCAAGGCCCTTAGAGATAGAAACCAAACAAACCCTAATCTCCTCAGCCCCGTGGAGCCCAGCTCTCAACAGCTGAGACAACACTACCCAAGGCTGAGGCCACAGAGAAAACGGACTAAAGGCAGAGGGGTTGGGGATTGCGATTTGAGGGGGAATCTCAAAGGAACTTGGGGTGTCAGCCACCTAGGGTGACTCAGCGGTGTGGCTCTTCACCATTCTCTTCCCCCTGGCCGAATAGAAGGCAGTGGAAGTAGAGCCAGGCTAGGGTCTCCTGACCAGAGAAGCCTCTACATCTACATCTCCCCTGTTCTGGGCGGTGGGGGGGGGAGGGGGGACTGCGGGGGGACTGTGTTGTTTGGAGCACCATGGGCTTGGTTTGGTTCCAGGGTTCTTGGAGGAAAAGTGGCTGATGTGCTCACTCCCTGCTGATCCCACTTCCTCCTCAAGCCCCTGATTCCTGACTATCTGTTCAACCTCGAAGCCGGCCCCTTGGGGCACTGAAATTCCTGAGATCTGTTTTCACCTTGTAGCACTGGGAAGTCTTCCAGAAGGTGACAGAGGTCTTCATCTTGGTGCCTGCACTGCTGGGGCTGAAGGGGAACCTGGAAATGACCCTGGCATCGAGGCTGTCCACCGCAGTGAGTGTCCTGGCCGGGAGGACGGGGGTATGCAGGACTCTGGGCAGCACGGAGCCAGGCTGGGAGATTGCGACTGGCCTCCTCAGCGGCCCAGGCCTGGGGTGTGGGGCTGGGGTGGGCAGGTGTAGGGAGATCCCGGGCCGGTGTCCTGCTCCTGGCAGGGGCTCCCTGCTCGAGTGGTTCCCAGGCTCGGTTTCTGGATGTCTCAGCCGTCCCTGGACGCTTGCCCCACCCCCTGTTTTGCAACCCGCCTCGTGACTGTTTGTGCAGCTTTGACAGGCAAGCATCATGCTGGTCCCTCCACCTGCACAGATGGGGGCCGCCTCTGATCTCCAGCCCTACTCTGCAGCTGGGCCGGAGCAGAGCCAGGCCTGCCCCGCCTCTCCCATCCCATTCCCTTGCCCCCTTGGCTTTGAAGGAATAGCCGGGGAGGGGTGCTCATCACCCCCACCTCCCAAACCCCTTAGATCAGCCATGACAGTTCAAAGGCTGGACCAGATACAGGACCAGGGGGTAGGAGGTGGGAGGCAATAAAACTCAGGAGGCAGGGGAACCAGGTGGCAGAGATGTCCCTGCGTGGCCACCAGTCGGGAGAAGGCAGCAGAGAGAAGTGGTAGCCAGCCTGCTCTGCCCCAACTGGCCCTGCTCCTGGCCTCCTGTGCCTCCTCACTCCTTCCCAAACACACTTGCGGCCACAGTCCTGCACCAGCAGCTAACCTTTCCTTCCTGAGGACAGCACGCGGGCTTCAGAGCTGGGGGGCCATCGGGCCATTCTCACCTGTGCAGGAGTGGGCTGTCCTGATGAGCAGGGCAGAGGGTGGAATCTGGGCTGGGCAGGTGTCGGGAGCAGCTCTCCTGAGAGGAGGAGACTGCCTTAGGAGCCCCCTTCCTGCCACCACCCGCCACAGGCGCTCAAGGAGCCCCTTCCCTCTCACTCTCCCCCCCCGTGCCTGCTTCACTCTCCACGGGGCTAGTCCCAGAGTCTTAGGGCGCATGCACTGCTTCCTGAGCCAGTTGGATGCTAATGGTCTGAGCTGCAGGCCTTTTCCAGCCTGGAGTTCCAGCCCCCTGTCCTCCCTCTCCCAGGCCAACATCGGGCACATGGACACACCCAAGGAGCTCTGGCGGATGATCACTGGGAACATGGCCCTCATTCAGGTAAGACAGCAGGAACCAGAGAGACTGGGCTGGGCGTCCTCCTTGGTCAGGGATGAAAAGCTTGGGCAGCCCCAGCTGGGCCCCGGGTGAAGTTCCGGCGTCCTGCCGAGCTGGCTTCTCCGAAAGCAGCTTTAGGAGGGAACCAGGTTTCCCAGGAAAGCAGCCAAGAAACTCGGCATCTCAGTGTCAGTTCTCGGCTCCCAGTGCTGCAGGGGGCTCATGTCCCCACAGATCAGACTCCGAACACCGGAGTGCTGACATGTCCTTGACCGCCCTTGTCTCGTGTCCCCTTGAGGCCCAAGCCTTGTCTCTGGGCTGAAGTCCTAGGCGCCATTGAACCTCACCCCAGTCCGCAGAGGAACACTCATTCCACCAGTAACATGTCCTGGACTCCTGCGGGGTGCACTGCACAGTACTAGTGTCTGGTGTGAAACTAAACAAATAAAGACATCATTCCTGCTTGGGAGGACTGGACAGTCCCGCCCCACCTACCTCCTGGGCTGCAGAGGGCCAGGACAAGGTCTCTGCTAAGAAGCTCTCTGCTCCCAGTGCTCCAGTTACCACTCCCCCCTCAGGTGCAGGCCACAGTGGTGGGCTTCCTGGCGTCCATTGCAGCTGTCGTCTTTGGCTGGATCCCTGACGGCCACTTCAGCATCCCGCATGCCTTTCTGCTGTGTGCCAGCAGTGTGGCCACAGCCTTCATTGCCTCCCTGGTACTAGGTAAGGAGGGAAGGGAAGGGGAGGAGGGTGCGAGGGAAAGGGAGTAGGGAGAGCTGCCCCAGAGGTGTCACCTGGGCCTGGCACTTCCAGTCTCTCTTTTTGTTGCTACCCCTCTACCTCTTCTTACCCTTCCTGGCTCCTCTCCTTCCTCCCCAGGTATGATCATGATTGGGGTCATCATTGGCTCTCGAAAGATTGGAATCAACCCAGACAACGTGGCCACTCCCATTGCTGCCAGCCTGGGGGACCTCATTACCTTGGCACTGCTTTCAGGCATCAGCTGGGGACTCTACCTGGAGCTGGGTGAGGATGAGGCTACGGAGGGTGTGAGCCGGGTGGACTCCTGGGTGGGGTTGGGAGAGATGGTTAGTGTATATGCAAATGTGCAAGCATTTCTTCTGCGTTCTTTATTTGATTGGAATACAGTTGTAATAGCTCCCCACCTTAGAGAATTGAAGTTAAGTGCTTATCTCAAGTTCATGCAGGTAGCAGGGGCAGGATAGAGAGTATCAGAGAAATATGTATATTCCTGCTGGATTATTGCTTGCCTTGGAGGGGTAAGGTGTACAGGGTAAAGGAAGGGAACGGAAGGCTGGAATCTGCTTGCAAAATGAAGAAGGGGAGGGGAGAGAGTGATTTCTGGGGATCAAAGCAAGACACCTAGAATCTGGTCTCTGTCCCGTATGAGTCCGGTGCTGGGGAAGCTTTCAGCCTTGGTTTTCTCATCTACAAAATGGGAAAGCCTGGCCCCTCCTATCTCCTGGGCTTACAGTGAGAATCAAATGAGGTTATATATGTCCAGGCATTTAGTGTGGGGTGGCTGTTGATCTGTTGGGATATTTGCAGGTTCAGCCAGGGGGAGGCTGGGAAGAGGGAGCCACAGTGCTCACCTCCGTCTGATCTCTGCTTCTCAGAAAACTGGAAATACATCTACCCCCTGGTGTGTGCCTTCTTCGTGGCCCTGCTACCGGTCTGGGTGGTGCTGGCCCGGCGGAGCCCAGCCACAAGGGAGGTGCTGTACTCGGGCTGGGAGCCTGTCATCATTGCCATGGCCATCAGCAGGTAGGCTCAGGCCGTGGGTGCCTACCCCCACCCTCTCCACCCTGCCACAGACTCCCTTTTAAGCCTGAAGAGAGGGAGCATGGCACAGACCCTGGAAATGCCTTCAATAGTGTGTCAGTCACTTGTCCTTCTATTTTAAATGACAGAAACCATCTGAAGAGGGTTTCATTGAAAATCAGAATGCATTTGGCTCAGGGAACTAAAAAGGCACAGCTGGATTCAGGAGCAGAAATTATATCATCAGGGCCCCAGTATTCGACAACTCTTGGCTCTGCTTTTCCTTGTGCTGGCCTGCAGTTCCGGTTTATACTTTTCTACTTGTACTAATTCAGTGGTAAGAGAGATTCTTTCTCTCAACAATTTCACAAAGTCCCATTATAAAGTTTCATTGGGAAAAAAAAATAATCTATATATATAAAAGCCTAAGCGACCGAACAACCAGTTGCTATGATGTGCACTGACCACCAGGGGACAGATCCTCAACACAGGAGCTGTCTCCTGATGGTCAGCGCGCTCCCACAGTGGAGTGCCACTCAGCTGACCAACAGGCACCAGACATCAGGCTCACAGCTGGCCAGCGCAGCTGCAGCAATGCAAGCCTCTCCCGCCTTCCGTGCAACGCTACCAGGCAGCAGTGATAGGCGCAGCGGGGCCAGGATGAACAGGAGTGGCACGGTGCCTGGGCTCAGGCTCCTCCCCAGCCGCCTGCCACTTTGCGCACTACTACATCAAGGGGTCCCGGGTTGCGAGAGGGCGCAGGCCAGGCTGAGGGACCCCACTGGTGCACAAATCCGTGCACTGGGCCTCTAGTAATAATAATAAAATAAAATTTCATTGGCTCTCCTTAAGTCACATGATTATTCCTGAACCAATCACTGTGGCCTTGGGGATGTGATGCTTTGATTGGATGAGTTTGGAGCCTAGTCCTCATAGGAGTAATGTCATGTGAACCACAGCCACTGAGTTTGAGAGAGACCATCCCCTGAGGAAAGGGAAATAAATACTGAACAGGCAGAACAGCAGAGGTTCTCACAAGCAGGTTGTCCTATGGATGGCGCCTCCAGCCAGCTTGGGAGGTGGGTGCCATCAGCTTGCTCAGGGAGCACTGTGACAGCCGAAAGTTATGAGCAGCAGCTGGTTCTGGCAAAAGAAGCAAGGACTGGGAGAGCAGGGACTCCTGAGAGCCACCTTGCTTCCCTTCCTGCCCACGGCCAGATGGGCCTGCCCCTCTCGTGCCAGGGACTGGAACAGAACCCCTTAATGGCCTTTGTGTCATTTTGTCTTTGTGTCTTTGTAGCGTGGGAGGCCTCATCTTGGACAAGACTGTGTCAGACCCCAACTTTGCAGGGATGGCTGTCTTCACACCTGTGATTAACGGTGAGGTTTGGCCTCAGCTGCCAGGGGAAAGGAGAGGGCAAAGAGGATTTGGGGGGCTTTGCCTCAGTCAGGGTTCTAGCAGGCAAGAGAACCCAGCTCAATTAGTTCAAGACTTGAATGAAGGGGCTTCTCCCAGAAGGGAGAGCCGGGTAGGACCAACAAGAGATGCTGAAGCATCCGGACATGAGCAGCAACAGGAAGCCCTAGTTCTCAAGGGGCCAGGGGAGAAAATAGTGTTATGGAAGCCCAGAAAGAGCCCTCCTCTGCCCCCAGCAGGGATAAGCCACAGCCACAAAGCAGAGAGGGAACAGGAAAGAAATACCTGGCCCCTGTCTCTCCTCCACCCTTTCTGATCACCTACTCATGCCTCCTGTTGAACAAATCTGATTAGAAGCACCATCACGGGAGGTTGGGTGATACAGTCTGTAGAGTCAGCCTCGCAGGGCTCAGAGCAAGGCCGAGGGGAGCAGGGAATGGGTGGGGATGGGATGCCAAGGAGAGTAAGCATAGTTCCTGGGCGCCAGATTCCAGAGCACAGAGCTCAGACCTGATCCTTGACATGGGTTACCAGAACCATTGGGTCCCTGGGTCTGCTCGGCGCTTTGGCGAGGGCCCGAGGCAAGCAGGGCCTCATCCCCCGGACTGTGTGCAACAGCAGGTGCATACACCCCGCTGCTGGAGAAGTCAGGCTCCCTGAGTCGACAGATCTGCCTGTGTCCCTTCCTGCACACGCAGCCACACCAGGGCCGCATGAGTCTGCCACATCTCCAGAGCGGGGGGATGGGAGGATTGGAAGACTCCTGGAATGGGGGTAGGGGGTTGTCTTTGTCTTTCTTCTCCATGTCTCACTCTCCTCCTGGGGACTGCTCCCTCCCCCCATGTCTAAGGTCCTTTTGTCTCTGCAGGTGTCGGGGGCAATCTGGTGGCCGTGCAGGCCAGCCGCATCTCCACCTTCCTGCACATGAACGGAATGCCCGGGGAGAACTCTGAGCAGGCCCCTCGCCGCTGCCCCAGTCCTTGTACCACCTTCTTCAGTCCTGGTAACGGCAGAGTCCCCCCAGCCTGGGTCCACTCCAGCCCTGGAGGGAAGGGTCAGCAGTCAGTGAGCTTCACTTAGGAAACAGCTGGGCCCAGATACCAGCTGTCGTAGTGGGCACAGGCCAGGCAGGAAGGCTCTCCTTTCCTGAGAACCCTGGGGGCTGGGACCAGGGGATGGAGAGCTAGAGGCAGTCCGCTGCCTGCTGCCCTGGAGTTGTAGCGTGGTACCTCCTGATGTTGAAAGACCTTCTGGGGCCAGGTTTCCTCCTCACCCCTGCTCTTCCTCGCTCCCAGATGTGAATTCTCGCTCGGCCCGGGTCCTCTTCCTGCTTGTGGTTCCAGGACACCTGGTCTTCCTCTACACCATCAGCTGTATGCAGGGAGGGCATACCACACTCACCCTCATCTTCATCGTCTTCTACATGACAGCCGCACTGCTCCAGGTACCGACTGGCAGGGGCCCAGGGGCCGGGCTGCCCTGCAGGGGTGGGAGGGGAGGCCCAGGCTTGGCCCATCAGACACTCTGCACCTCTTTCTCCGGGACTGGACGGCAGGTAAACACTGGACAGGGGGCTCGGACGCACAGGCTGTGACTTTGGCCCAGTGGTAGAATGATCTCTGAGCCCAGTGATTGAAGTGTTTGTAAGTTGAGAGGAATGAACCAGAGGTGGTGGTTTTCAGCAGGTGGTTGTAGGGCGCTGAGCAGGTGCGCTCTGACCGCAGAGCTCCCCGTGGCTCTGCTTTGCATGCTGGGCTTCCTCAGGAGACTTCGTATGAATAAAGGGTTTCCTGGCTTGAGAAACTGTTGCTAGAGAATCTGTAGGATCCTGTCCAGCCTTGCCATTCCCTGACATTCTCCCTTGTTGTGTTATTACGTTTTTCAACATTTTATTTAGAAATAATTATATATTCACAGGGCAGTGAAAAAAAAATGTACAGAGCGATCCCATGTACTGTCCACCAGTCTCCCCCAGGGTACCCTCTTACATAAGGTAGCACGATGTCAAAAGCAGGAAATCAAAGCTGATACAATCCGCAGAGCTTATTCAGGTTGCACTTGTTTTACATGCACTCGTGTGTGTGTGTGTGTGTGTGTGTGTGTGTGTGTGTAATTCTGTGCAGTGTTATCACATGTGTAGCTTCATGTAACCACCAGCAAGTCAAGACACAGAACTGGTCCATCAGCACAGGGCTCCCTCATGCTGCCTCTTTATAGCCACACTCACCCTAATTATTACATTTTAAACTTGTAGAGATTCGTCTGTGAATAGGTAATAACAGTCACATTACAGTTCAAACATTTCAAAGGTTCATAGTGAAACCTCAGTGAAAGGTCTAACTCTGCCCCCACCCCCACCCCCACCCCCAGCCATCCAGTTCTCTTCCTCCCGGGCCATCCGTGTATCCATTTCTTTTTTTTTTTTTAATATATTTTATTGATTTTTTTACAGAGAGGAAGGGAGAGGGATAGAGAGTTAGAAACATCGATGAGAGAGAAACATCGATCAGCTGCTTCCTGCACACCCCACACTGGGGATATGCCCGCAACCAAGGTACATGCCCTTGACGGGAATCGAACCTGGGATAGAGCAGGCTGACGCTCTATCCACTGAGCCAGACTGGTCACGGCCGTGTATCCATTTCTTATATGCCCTCCAAGCTGTTTCAAAAGCATATAAGCAAACATACCTATTTTTCTTACTTTCCTCTTTCTTTTACACACAGGTAGCCCTGCCTTTTTCACATAACTATGTGTCTATCACAGAGATCATTCCACATCAACATGTAAAGAGAAGAGCACCCTGATGTTTCACAGCTGCATTCTATTCTGTTCTAGAGAGGCTCCCTAATTTCATTTAACCAGTCCCTATTGGCCATCACTTATCCCTGCACCCCTTACCCCCACCTTGAGAAAGGCTGTGGGTTGGGACACCTTGGCAAGGGCCGGGCTGAGAACCTACCACATGCAGTTTCCCGGAAGCAGTCACCCAGGTCACCACATTCCCTTGCGAGGGTCTGAGGCTGGAGGTTAGCCCTTGGCCTGCATTGGGAAGGATAAGCCTTAGCTCACTATCCATCTCTGCCCTCCTCTTCTCCAGGCCTGTGGAGGGGCACCGCCTGGCACTGATCCCCAGAAAGGTTCTTCCTGATCCTTTGCTGCCTCCTCAGCCATGTGTCCCAGGGCCTGCTCAGGGGTGGAATGTAGGGACAGCTGCTGCCATTCCATTCCAGAGCGTGAAGTCCTCCTGCCACACTCTTAATTTGGGGCTCTGCTGAAAAGGGTGTGAAGTTATTGGGGGGAGGGGCTGGCCCTCACCCAGGGTCAGGGCCAGGGCCACAGGGGTACCGGGCAGCTGTGCAGGGGAGGGGGGATGTGAAGGGTGCTAGAACTGTAAGCACCGGCCCCCCTGGAGAGAAGACAGGAGAACAACCAAGTTTGCCTAAAAATAGGTATCAACTCTAGTTTCTTTATCCTGCGAGAGTCTCTGCTTTCTGCATCTGCGCCCCTTAGGGCGGAATTTACATACCGCAACATTTGCAAAGTACAGTCAAGGGTAAAACCTCCCCAATGACTGTGCTGGAGCCTTCCCGTTAGAACCCTTTTCATTCTCAGCCAGGTGTAGTGATTTAGGGAGCCCACCTGCGAGGGAGGATGCAGAGCACGTAGAAGATGTGGGCCTGCCCATCGCATCTAAATGCATTTCCAACTTAAACCTGCGTGTGAATCTTGTTTAAATGCAGATTCTGATTTAGGAGATTGAGGGGCCGGGGGGCTGAGACTGCATTCTAACAAGCTCCCGGCTGCTGCTGCTGGTCCTGGGCCCACTAGCAGGCTTCTAATCCAGATCCTTCTTAGCTGTCTGTAGTAATGGCGGGAACTCAAGGGCACAGAGAAAAATCGGAGCGGCAGGTAATCCAAAGTGTCTTTCGAATTGCTGTGCACTGTCTGCTTTCTGTCTAGCAGACTTGTTCATGATTCTGCTTTGCTAAGACTAACATTAAAACACACTTGCGTTTTTTGAGCCACAACAGCAGAATGGGCAGGGTCAGCCGTCTCCAGCACTGTTCTTATTCCACTCGGCTCCGGGGAGAAATCCCGCTCTGAAAAGCCAACTCCTGCCCCTGCCCCCTGCCAAGCTCCTGGAGACGCCAGCATGGCGGGAATTGGACTGACCCGAGAATAGAGTGACCTAGAATTAGAGGCGAGAGGGCTGGATTCCTGTGGCACGTCGGATTTCAGTCAGGGAACCGAACGTAATGCTGATGTGGGTGACCCCGGAGAGTAGAGCACCTTCCTCTCTAAAGGGCTCACATTATGCTTGTCGTCTATTCAAGGTGGTAACTGTGGGGTGAGAACAGAGAGGTCACCGTGTGGAGAGATGAACTGCCCCAGCACAAGGACTGTGGAGAGCCAGGCCTTGTGATGCCATGAAT
>NW_005871193.1:1173465-1199637 GCF_000147115.1 Myotis lucifugus | reverse complement strand
ATGAGCAGTGGCTGGTTCCTTGTTGACTCATATTCCCCTATAGGTTTGCCAAGATCTATATCCTCTCTGGGCCCAGAGACCAATTCCTTATCTCTGTTCAACCTTCATCTCTAATTGTCTCTCAGCTCTACCTTCCCCCAGAGTTGACCAGATTGGGTTCCAAGATTTAGGGGCAGGGATGGGTACGTGGAGAAGGGTTGGGAGGTGGAGGGCCACAGGGATGTCTCGCTGCTGCTGTTTCTCCTGAGGACACATGGTCACGTGGCCACCTTAAGGCTGTCACTTCACAAAATCCCTCATTCTGTCACCCCGTGGCAATCAGCTGTCCTCTCGCTTGGCTTCTGCCCACGTTCACCATCCATTCATTTACTCGTTCAACAAGTACACGGCCTCCCTCGAGGAGTGCTGCCGCAGGCATGGTCTGAAACACCCATTGAGCAGTATTGATTGCGTGCCTACTGTGTGCTAGGTACTGTGCCAGGCACTGACCAGCCTGTGGGAAGGGAAATACAGCTCCAGCCTCACCTCATTCCCCAGATAAAGGCCACCCACGGGCTCCTTTCGTTCCCGCGCTGTGTCTCCATGTGTATCACCACGCCAGGTTCTGCCTCTGGATCTCCCTCCTAGATGCCACCTGTGTAAAATGCTGACCCCAGCTACAGCTCCCAGCCCCGTGGCTCAACCAGTGTCCATTTCTCTAAATGTCCCTTCCTCACCTTCCCTACCCTCTACCTCTCTTCACCAGCCACCCAAAAAAAGGATTCAGAACTAGTAGACTAGACATCAACTAGCTGCCTCTATTCTCTGCCTAGCACAAGGTTGGGAGAACACTGGAGTCCCTGTCTTACCCACATGTTACTCTGAACAGATTGGAAATCTGTCCACACACATGTACAAAGTCTGGGCGTTGTGGATGCAGGTTTTTTCTAGCCTCTCTATCCACAGCCTTCCCGGAAACCCTCCCCTCTGTCACCTGAAGGACCCACCTCCAGGGAAAGGCGAAGGAATGACCTTGTCTCTTACCAACACCATGCCTTATCCAGGAACTTGCCCTATACCTCCAGACGCTGTCTTCTCTCTCCCTCCATTCCCACCCAGGCCACCTAGTGGAGCTAGAACCTTAGAATCGGAAGGAATCGTAGAGGTTGTCTAGTTGGAATTGTGTCCACCAGAGTTCATTAACACCAGCCTGGGCTTGTCTCTGCTCCTCAGGCCTTGCATCTTGTCCCCCGTCTCCAAACACATTTGCACACACTCTTCTTGTACAGGCACCAAAACCAGCTCCTCTGCCCCCTGAAGCTGTGCCCTGTGCTCCCCAGTCACCCCTTCCCTGTCGCTCACCCCTTCCTCATCTCGGCCAGGCTGCCCTGGAAGTCTCTGGAGCTTCTTTGCTGAAAAGGCAGGGAGGTAGGCGCGCCCCCAGTCCTGAGTGTGTGAGCAGAGGGAGGACTGTGGGGTGAGACGGCACGAAAATGAAGTTGGCTTTTATGGGAGATTCATTTATGTTCCCTGATTGCACAAACCGCATGTACTTTCGGCCTGGCTGCAAGGAGCGACATTGGTTTACTCTTGTATCCTTAAAAAGTTACAGAACTGTGTCTTAAGAGAATTATTTATAGTTACTATAACTGATTTGACAGATGTCAACATAACTGATAAATTATATTTGGTAAATAAAGAGGACGTTTATTTAGGTGGTTGGTTCCTGTGTGTCTCGTCAAAAAGCAACTTCAAAAGAGAAAAGACAAATAAAATCAGCTTCAGCTATTGTTTTGGGCCCCTCTGTTGTCCCACCTCCCTCAGACGTGGAAAGGGGCCAAAGTGTGACAGGAAATGAAGCATCTCGCCCTGGCTGGTGTTGCTCAGGGGTTAGAGCATCGGCCCACTCACCGGAGGGTCCTGGCTTCGATTCCTGGTCAAGGGCTTGTACGTGGGTTGCAGATTCCATCCCCAGCCCTGGTTGGGGCGCAGGCGGGAGGCAACCGATCGATGTCTCTCACACGAATGTTTCTCCTCCTCCCTCTTCCCCTCCCTTCGCTCTCTTCCACTCTCTCTAAAAATCGATGGAAAAATATCTTCCGGGTGAGGATTAACAGAAAAAGAAACATCTCTGAAATACAGAGATATGTGATAGAAAACACACATCAGTCATTTATTGAAAACACACATGGTCTATTCAAGGTGGTGACTGTGGGGTGGAGAACACAGGTGTGCGGTGGCCTTGGTTGCAGTATTGTGCCAAGAGGTTAAGATTCCTTCCTGCAGAGGTACCATTTGGTTGGGTCAAAATAATAATAGCTGTTACCTGTTGAATATTTACTATATGCCTTCACTGTAAGCCCTTAGAAAATTCACAGTGGACTGCAAAGGGTTTGGAGTCAGGCCTTGGTTCAAATCCCAGCTCTTCTGTTTGCGTTTGTGTGAGCTCGGGCAAGTTATTTGCCCTCTCTGAACTTTAGTGTCCCCATCTGTACTAAAACCTATTTCCTCGGATTATTAGGAGACGTCAATGAGATAATATACATGAAATACTAAGCATGCCCAGCACATAGTAAACCCAGAAATGCTAGTCAATGGTAAAGGGGGAGGGAGGCCAAGGACTAGGCAATGTCAGCACAGTGACCATAGGTGTCGATCGAAGGCGGCCACAGGAGCAGGCAGGTGGAAAGGACACTCAGCCATGTCTGGAGGGTCAGGGAACTCTTGGAGGAAGCCTGGAGAACCAGGAGTTGGAAAAGTGGATAAAGAAAGAGCCACCAGTAGGGGAACAATAGACAGGGAGTGAGCCTGGTTTTTTTGGAAACTACAAGCAGTTCCGTGTCACTGGAGTTTGGAGGACAGAGGCGACAACACCACATCTTCTGAGGCAGATACACATGTTTGTGACAAAGCAGAGTCACAGGGGAGCCCCACCCAGGCTGTCTGACTCCAAAGATTATGCTGGAACCGCTGGACCCAGGACACATCCCCACAGGAGGTGGCAGTATTATCTATATTATAAAAGGCCTGTGGCCCTAACGCTGTAACGACCAAAGACCGGAGCAGGTGGGCAGGGCTGTGCACACGGGTGGGCGGTGGGCAGGTGGGTGGGCCCGCTTGATTTTGCGCGCTGGGCTTCTAGTATAGTATATACTGAATGCTGAGTGTTAGCCATCTCAGTAGTCAGCCTTTTTTCCCCCAGCTTTATTGAGGTATAATTGACAAATAAAATTACAACATATTTAAAGTGTATAAGGTGATGATTTGATAGACATTGTGAAAGGATTCCCCCATCGAGTTAATTAACACATCCATTACTTTACATAGTTACTCCCTCTCCTTATTTTTGATGACATTTAAGAAATCGGCATTTTATAACCAGCCTGAGCTCCAGTCCTAACTCTTCAAAGCAGCAATATGAATAAGGCTACTAAGGGTTAATGGAAAGAGGACAATTGCATGTTGGTTATTATTCGTATAATATTTTTATTTATATAATGTTTTAATACAGTATATTACGGTATACTGTACAGTATCCTTTTAAATAGCCTCATTTACAACTTCAAAAGTGTCTCTAATAATTGCAAAGCAGATATCGCCATTTTATGAGGGAGATACTGAGGCTCAGAGGAGTTAAAAGTCTTGCCCCAGGACCTATATTCACACCCAGGTTTCTCTCAGCCTGGGGCCTTCCCTCCATGCCTCAAGCCCAATGAACCAGCTGACCAAGTTGCCCTGGGAACACAAAAACACTCCTGAAATGATCAGGAACATGGTGCCTCTTGGTTTTGTTCATGAGACACCTTGAATTACGGCAACATGTTCATTGTCTACTGACATAGTATCTTCCAGGGGACATTTAAAAACATGCCTCCCCCATGCCCGCCGATCTCTGAGGATATTTTTGCAACATAATTACAGGCAACACAGCCAGCCCTGACATCAGCCAGCTGACAGTCTCCTCAAGTTTGCTGTCTTCTTCAGCTAAAATTCAGAAGCTGAATAAAGCACAGTACACTACTGTTTACTGCACGAAACTGTATTCTATTACATTAATTAAATAAGCTCCCAGGAAAATGTCTGCCTTGGAAAATTAAAAAAAAAAAAAAACACCTAAAACTAGGAAACAGAAATTCCAAAAAAGTGAGGACAGTTTGGCCAGACAGAAAAGTATTTGTAAACACCATTTGAAAGACTTTCTGGCTATATTCATGTTTAGTTCAGTGTGGATAACTAATACTACCTAGCTATTGTTGATTTTTTAAGCTAAATGAAAAATAATTCTAAAATAAGTTTAAATGTCATGTCATTCAGTGTGTGGTATAAATTCCTTATTTTGAACATACTAGAACAAATTCCTTACTTTGATCATTATAGAAATTATTTTCTCTTTGTTCCTATCAAAGAAATGTTGAACAAGTAGATAGAGAGCATTGCTTTAAAGGAGCTCCAAACTCTGGCCTGCCTGGGACATCCACGTGTTTATCGGTCCTTGACTACCACAGACTGTCACCTGTGTGGCTTTCACGCACATACCTAAGTTGTTGAGTACCTCAATTGCTCAGAAACGAAGTATTTGGTATTTAGGAGTTAGAAATCCATGGAAAGAGAAACTAAAGCTTTCAGAGGATAAATGACCTACCAGAAGGGTCAAATATGGAATATTAACTAAGATCTCCCGATTACCAGGCAAAAAAAAACCAAATCATCCTCCCATACAGGTTCAGGAAGGTAGGGGAAGATGTTACCATTGCCTGAGGTATGTGGGGCAACCACTCCCAAACCAGGGGGTGCAGCCACTGATCCTTCTCCCTTATAACTGCCACGCTATGGAGGACAGACTGTGTGTCACGTTCTCCAACCCCCCCACCTTCCCCCCCCCCGCACACACACACACTTCTATGTTCTCTCTTGCTTTGCTTAGCATCTAGGTTAGTTTTTTCTGTATCAGAGTCAAAGCTGGCAGTCAAAGCTGAAACCTCTGGGACCCCCCCAGGGCCTTGCTAGAATTCTACTCCAACCAGACACAACTGCCAGGCTGCCTTCTCCAATCAAGGCAGATTGTTTTTTTGTTTTTTTTTTTAATCAATAAATAAAAATCCCGTTGTCCACTTTCGGAATGTGGAAACACACTGAGGATGCTGTACTCTTGTTCGCGGAAGTCTCCCTAGTCTCTTCATGCAGCTTAATTTTTAAAATAACAATTAAGCACAAGCTTTAGAGGTAGACAGACATAGATTTGAATCCCAGCTCCCTCAGCTGGAGGCCGTAATTAGCCTCTTCTGATCCCCAATTGTCCCATCTACAGAATGGGACAATAATACCTTCTCAGTGGAGCTGTTGGGCTTGCAGAAGTTTCAATAAATAGAAGCTATTATTATTATTATTATTATTATTATTATTATAGGCCCAGTGCACAGATTCGTGCACCAGTGGAGTCCCTAGGCCTGGCCCGTGCCCTCTTGCAATCTGGGACCCCCCAGGGGCTGTCAGAGAGCCAGTTTCAGCCCGATCCCCACAGGCCAGGCTGAGGGACCCCAACAGTGCATGAATCCATGCACCGGTCCTCTAGTATGCATATAAGATCTTTGGTTAATCTCTTTCCACCCTTCCCCCTCCCCTCTTCCCTCTGAGATTCATCAGTCTGTTCCATGTTTCCATGCCTATGCGTTGAGCATCTGCCCCCTGGTGGTCAGTGTGCACCATAGCTACCGGTGGAACAGTCTGATAGTCGCTTGGGCTTTTATATGTAGAGACGATTATTATTATATAATGTTGATTGAATTGGTGGTGGTAGCAAAATGAGAAGAGAAATACTCAGAATATACAGTTTGGGATGATATGAAGGAGCTAGTGAATGAAGAACTGACTAGACCTGGACCTGCCTTGGGTTTTACTCATTGCTGACAAGGGTGCAGTTGAAGGTGGACAAAGCTGTGCAGAGAAAGACCAGCCGGCTTCACAGACAGGTCTCCTTTGGGTGAGTGCACTGTGACCCTGAGCCTGGCCTCATCTTCAGAGCTCAGAAACTGAACCCCACCCCGAAATCATCTCAGTGAGCTGACCTGGACCCATGAACTCACAGAGACCTGCGAGGAAGACCAGATGGTGAATGGGCCCCACACACACGCGTCCTGAGCAGCACATGCACTGCCTGGAAGGAAGCTGATAAGGAAGGCAGATGAGCAGAAGGTACCCAGAGAGTTTGGGATCCTAACAGAGAAATCCGTTTTATAACTTGAAAATAGAATAGCATCAGGCCTTGTTAGTCGGCTGCGTGAGTCTCCATGATTCCCCATAAGACTCTAGTCTCTGCCAAACAGAGCCCAAAAGTATGGCCAGTAGTTTCTTTCCTTCTTTAGATATGTTTCTACATTCAGTCTGTCTAGTCTCCTGCCTGGGAACCTCTCGTTACATGTTTATTAAGAGTTTAACTCTGAGAAGGTTAGGAAAACAATGGTATTTCCAAGTTGTAACTAAGATGGCCTTTAGATGCATCTTTGCCTTCCTCGCCTCTTACAAAGTTGAAAAGACAGGAAATTAGAACAGACTCATCTGTGTTCAAAGGGGCCACCTTCACTTTACAGAAGTGGCTTTCCCAGTGCCACGTGGACCGTGGGACCACACACTGTTTTTTGTTTTTGTTTTTTAAAATATTTATATTGATTTCAGAGAGGAAGGGAGAGAGAAACATTAATGATGAGAGAGAATCACTGATGGGCTGCCTCCTGCATGCCTCACACTGGGTTTCTCTCACATCTCTCTCTCTCTCTCTCTCTCCTCCCCTACTCATCCCTCCCTCCTGGGTATGTGCCCTGACCAGGAATCGAACCGTGACCTCCTGGTTCATAGGTCAACGCTTAACCACTGAGCCACGCCCGCCAAGTTACACTCAGTTTTTTAAACCAAAATTTCCCCTCTAGCTTCCACCCTTTTCCTGTCTTGTTTCTCTGGTCCTTATTTAGGGTGGGAAGGAGGTTCTCCATGGAAGGAGACAAATGTGGCAACAAAAGCAGTAAAAACTAGTTTGATGCTTTCCCTATCAGGGGTGGGGAACCTTTTTTCTGCCAAGGACCATTTGGATATTTATAACATCATTCAAGGGCCATACAGAATGATCAACTGAACAATTAGCCGCCTATACTTGGTCAAACATTTAACTAATTCACCCCCACTGCCTTGGCAGGGCCGACCAAATGATTTTGGGGTCCTTACACCGTGGGCGGGATGTTCCCCACCCCGAACTCTGGCTGCAGATGGTCCCAGGCTCAGAGCTAGTCCCTGACTCTTGGGCACGAGCCTGCCAGCCTCTCTCTGTCTCTGGAGCGTTTCCTCGCGGCCGAGCGGCCGAGCCTTCCAGCTGAATGCTTAGCTGGGTCACAAGCTTCTCACCACACGGTCTCCTGAGCCCGAAACAATCACCAGAAAGTTGAGATTATTTAAATGAGCCTGGAGTTTGGGGCCGAGAGACAGCTGGAGCCCATGGCCTCCCCCTTCGCTGGGTTCATCCTTCTCCAGGCTGCCAGGCCACTTCCTGTGTCACTTCAGTCTCGTTTCACGCTACAAAGCATTTTCTGCTCAGTTAGCAGACAGGGGTGGACCCTCTGCAGATGATAGATGCTCTGTCTCTTCTATTTGGAGTCAAGCTCCCAAGTCCTTCAAAGACTGCTGGTGCTGGGTCACTCCTTCAGAAAGTATTTATTGAATTCATACTGTAGGCATCACAAGCAGCACGTATATGGGTTGTGGGTTCAACCCTCAGGCCCGGTCAGGCATGTTAGGGAGGCAACCAATCGATGTGTCTCTCTCACATCATGTCTCTCTCTCTCTCTCTCTCTCTCTCTCTCTCTCTCTCTCTCTCCCTCCCCCATTCAGCCCTCCCTCCCACTCTCCTCTCTAAAAATCAATGGGAAAAATATCCTCGGGTGAGGATTTAAAAAAAATTAATCCGACCCTCAAGCGCTACCCTCTCGGTAGCAGTCGGGTGCCTTTCTGTTAGGGGCAAAAATAGAATATGGGGGGGCTAGCTATGGTTATGGGAAATATTAATCATGCTCAGTTAACCATGATGCCTTGTGTTGCTTAAAGAAAGGACATTCTGACCTGGCTGGGAGTTGTATGCCCCCAGGACCTGGGAGTCAACCTTGGACCTGGGACTGACTCAACCTTGGAACCATTCTCATTTAAGAACTGCCTATTATCATGGAAAGATGAACAACCTTGTTGCCCAAATAACGGAGTCCCACCTCGGCCTCCTACCTCCCCAGGCCTGTCATCCCTACTTCCCCACATAATCTTTGTCCCACTCTATATAAGCAGCTGGCTTATGGGGGGCTGCAGAGCAGATTTCTGTGGATGACCGGCTGCTCTCCCGTGCTGCCGGCAATATTGGAATAAAGGCTCCCATATGATTCAACGCTGTCTCTGCTGAATTGGCTCAAGTAGTGACAGGCAGCCCGGACCCATTGATTGCCTGGTTACATTTCCCTGCCCCCTTTGATCTCCCCCAGGTGAGTCACCTTTGCCTCGCTCCTAAGCTCCAAAGGCCCTTCGGTGCCTCTGTAACTTGTTCTCTTAGCCCATTTCTTCTATGGCTCACTTTTACTATCTCTGTAACTTTCTAAATAAACTTTCTCTAATCATTTGTGTTAACATAAAACATTCAAACCTGTAAAGAATTTTTGTGAGTTTGTCTGAGCCAAACAGTGGACAATTGCCGGGAAGCAGAATCTCAACGGATTGGGATAATGCTCCAGAGAGTGGTGGTTTTTCATCTATTTTTATACATTGCAATCAAAGGAGGGGGCGTTGCCTGGCCGACGTGGTTCAGTGTTTGAATATCGACCTATGAACTAGGAGGTCACGGTTCAATTCCCGGTCAGGGCACATGCCCGTGTTGCGGGCTGGATCCCCAGTGTGAGGCGTGCAGGAGACAACCAATCGATGATTCTCTCATTATTGATGTTTCTATCTCTCTTCCTCTCTCTTCCTCTCTGAAAGCAATAAAAAAATATTTTTTAAAAAAGGAGGGTGAAGAGTAAAATGATAGACACATAACAGTCAACAATTAACATGATAACAATAACAATGAAGGAATTTGTGGTATCTGTCCTGGTACCCATGATAGACACATAACAGTCAACAATTAACATGATAACAATAACAATGAAGGAATTTGTGGTATCTGTCCTGGCACCCAGGCACATTAGGTTATGCCCCAAGGGGTTTGGAAAAAGGGAAGTTACAAGTTACCCAGACATTTCAAGGGTATATTATTATAGATGCAAAAAGACAGATAGGCTCAGTGAAGGTAAAGGCTGACCTTGTCAGTGAAGATACCAGCCTAGGAGGTGACCACCCACCATAACTGCTTTTAGTTAAAGTTTAATTTCAGACCATCCTTTGTGGTTACTTTAGGTCTTTCAGTTTGCAAGACTGCCATGCAGGCCTTCCCTAAGCTTGTCAGATTAGCATGTGGCTCCTTTCGTCCACATTTGAAACAAATAAAATAATAAAATAGTCAAATTTATAGAATCAAAGAGTGGAACAGTGGTTGTTAAGAGCTGGGGGAGGGAGAAATAGAGTTCCTCATCAAGAGGCATAAGCTTCAGTTAAGCAAGATGAATCAAGTCTGGAGAACTGTTGTACAACATTGTACTCATATTGCACATTTTAAAATTTGCATCTTTCTGTATTTATATTGCACACTTTAAATTTTGTTAAGAATGTGGATCTTATGTTAAGTGTCTCCTACAATAAAATAATTTTTTAAAAATGTTTGAGGTCTGAAGTCTGAGTAGAGGAAAGAAACAAGGAGAACAGAAATAGGGAAGCTGAGAAAAGGAGCTGTTTTTGTGGTGATGTAGTGAGAGGGAGGACTTCTAAGTGGATGTATCTTTATGGTAGTTGAACATCATTGATTGGCAATAAAGATATAAAGTCAAGACTCCGAGAGATGTTTGAGGCCAACTGCAACTTACTAAATAAAGAGTTTAAAGGACCATCAGCTCAGGGACATAGAATTGAGCCTAAGGAATACATATTTAGGGGGTGATGGTGAAGTATGGTAACAACCATCTCAGGTAGAAACTGTAGTTTAATACTAATCCTGTTGTTTGGCTTAACAATAGAAAAGTTACTTTGATTTTCTGAATTGTATAAATCATCCCATTCGATTAAATGCCTTATTGATTGTAATGTGAATATCCCATGGGTTGTGGTCATACTGGTCTTAGAAAGCACATTTTCCTTTACCTGGGAAGGACAGCACAGTTATCCCAAGGTCAGAGGGCTCCAGACCCAAAACTGTAATTTAGATAACATGCCTAAGTTTAACCCAGGTTACCCAAGGGCTCTAGACCCAAAACTGTAATTTAGATTACATGCTTAATTCTGCTTCTGTAAACTGCTTTTTTTTGAACCAGGTTTCTCATTCCAAACCCTGGGATGTAATCAATACCTTTGTGATTTTTTGGCTATATAACCTTGGAGCTGCGACCATCTTGTTGCTATGAGATTTGGGGAATGGCCCCTCATAGTCCCGGATTGCAATAAATGTGACTCTTTAATTCGACTTCTTGAGGTGTCCTTCTGTGATTCACGGGGTACATTACAACAATGGGATGAGAAGAAACCATGAAGGAAAAAAAGATGATCAGAAAAATAGAGGGTAAATGAGAAAGAACTGTCACAAAGCCATGTGAGAAACAAATTTAAGAGAGTGGGCACCCAGCCAGTGTGGCTCAGTGGTTGAGCATCGATGATGAACCAGGAGGTCATGGTTCGATTCAGGTCAAGGCACATGCCCAGGTTTCAGGCTTTATCCCAAGGAGGTGTGCAAGAGGCAGCTGGTGATGATTCTCTCTCATCATTGATGTTTCTGTCTCTCTCCCTCTTCCTTCCTCTCAACTATGTTTCAATAAAAACATACTTTTAAAAAACATATTCAAATAAAAACAAAGAAAAGAAATGGGTCAACTATGGAAAAGCCAATGAGAATTGAGAAAAGACCATTTAAGAGGTCTGAGATGTCCTGGAATATGAGTAGCCCAGCCTGACCTCCCCTACCTAGGTAACAAACATTTGGGGCTAAATAAGTTGTGAACTACACTGATGTTCCTTCTTCATAGAACGTAAATGGTGGCCTCCCTGTCAGGAAACCTGGCAGGCCTGTTTTCCCATGGCCCTGCTGCTTTCTCTAACATTCCTGAGAAAAGCATAGGAAAGGGGCTTATTTTGCTTGTCATGAAACTCATTATCCCCTTAACTCTTACCAAAAAAGTTACAGATTGAAAAACTAAAATTGTTTGCAAAACTTTAGTTTAATTATTATTCCTGAGCAACAGAGGCAACAAAAGGAGGATTCGCAGTGTACTCCAATTAGCTTCCAGCTCAAAAGTTATAGGAGTAGTGTAGCTAGACTAGGGATTGTGGAAGTGAGAATGACGAACTGCCTCTTGGTTTCTATCTATCTTTACTGTTCTGACTAATTAAATGTTAATAACTTACACTAACAGCATGGGTTTTTGTAAGGGTCAGTCTCTTGATCAAGTGTCCCTGAACTTGAATGATATGATATTGGGATCCAGAGAGAAATGTAGGAGTTGGCTTTTATCATGTTCACAAGATTCTGGGTTTGTCTACCTAAGTGAAAGAACAGGAAATGGATTTCACTTGAGCTTTTATTAGTGGAAAATTTTATGAAGTCTATGGAATAATTTGTAATCTTTGCTGCATAAAACCTTTCAAGATAGTGAGGAACCTGAGGACTGATTCAGGAAGATGAGATCACGTCGAACAAATCCCTCTTAAGAATCTTTTCTATTCCAGAATGACTTTTTAAATAGCATTCCGAAAGTTGAAGGAGTTCGCCAGCCTTGAAACTTGTGTTAAGTTTTTAAAAAACCAATACTGCGTAAACTACACTTCCCAGGAGGCCTCGCGGGCGTGTCTCCTCACTCCACTATTATTTTCCCCGCGAGAGAAGCTGGGAAATGTAGTTCTCCAGACAACCAGCACGTGACGCGTGCGGAGTAGACCCGAGGAACCGCGCCTGCTGAGTCCGGGGAGCAGAAGTGTGAGCCGCTCCTTCCGCAGAGTTTGGTTGTTCAGTGGAGGGAGGGCGCCCATCTGCTGGTCCAACCCGGGAAGTGAGCTGGCCCGGTTTAGTCACTCACTGGAGCCGCTCTGGGGAAGTCCGGGCGGGTGCGGCACCGCCCAGCTTCATCCCGTTTCTCTGCAGCGGGGCGGGCAGGGGGAGAAGGTGCGATCAGCCCGGGGCTCGGAGGTCGCGCCCAGCGCCCGGCGCCCCGCGCTCCACCCAAGCTGCGGCCGCGCGCGGAGGAAGCGCGCAAAGGTTGAGTGTAGTTTCCCTTTTTTCTTTCTCGTCAGTGCAGCCCCAACAGGCGGTGGGCGGAATGCCGAACCTCAGTTCGAAGGGGGTCGGGAGCCACAGAGGTTAAAACCAGCGGTTCCTCCGGCTTCCCGCCTCCCTGAAACGTCCACCGCGCTCGCCATGGGCAGCCGCGATCACCTGTTCAAAGTGCTGGTGGTGGGGGACGCCGCGGTGGGCAAGACGTCCCTGGTGCAGAGGTACTCCCAGGACAGCTTCAGCAAACACTACAAGTCCACGGTGGGAGGTGAGCCGTCCAGGGGGGCGGGCCGGGCTGGACCGGGGCCGGGACCGCGGGCTCCCGCTGGGGCCTCCAGCGGGGTGGGAGCTGGGGATCTCGTGTCGTTGGGTCTTTCTTCGGGTCAGGAAGTAGGTGTCTGGGATCCTGCAGCGGTTCTCAACCTGTGGGTCGCGCGACCCTTTCACAGGGGTCGCCTAAGACCCTCCTGCATATCAGATATTTAATTACGATTCATAACAGTAGCAACATTGCAGTTATGAAGTAGCAACGAAAATAATTTGATGGTTGGGTCACAACATGAGGAACTGTATTTAAAGGGCCAGAAGGTTGAGAACCACTGCTAGAGGGACTAACTGCTGGGTGTTTGATTGGCATGCCTGTTCGGGGTTCCCCCGTCAGATTTTCCTGACCTGAGCTGACTGCCTGGAAAGAAATGGGGCGAAGGTGTGAAGATGAGACGTGGGGAGGGGAGGGGAGAAAAGGAGCAATTGCTGCATCTGCGAGGGAACTCTGTGCTCAGGTCTCTTGCTGCGGGCAGCCGGCCAAGCGGTCAGGGGCAGGTCTCCAAGCCCAGCAGAGGCAGCTGAGACCCCGCGCAGGGCCTGTGAGGGGTCCTGCCTCTCACGGGCGGTCGAGGCAGCTATTGCAGGAGCAGAAAGGCATTGACCCCGGCCTAGCTTTGTTTGCGGGATGCCTGCGGGGGAGAGTCCGGAGGCCACGCAATCAGACGCTTATCCGGGCAGATGAGCTATGTGTTTGTTGTCCATTGATTGCTTAAAGAAAGGTAACCTAGCCCTAACTGGTTTGGCTCAGTGGATAGAGCCCTGGCCTGCAGACTGAAAGGTCCAGGTTCGATTCTGGTCAAGGGCATGTACCTTGGTTGTGGGCACATCCCCAGTGGGGGGTGTGCAGGAGGCAGCTGATCATTGATGTTTCTAACTCTCTATCCCTCTCCCTTCCTCTCTGTAAAAAATCAATAAAATATATTTAAAAAGAAAGGCAACTTAGGAATTCTTCAAGGATCTAAAATATACCACTTCTTGGCCTATTTTCCCACCCCTTTTTCTCTCAACCTGGGTTATGGAGGAAGGAAGAGAACACCTTAAGAGTTAATTCATTTCTTTCTAGGTGTGATCTTTGGACTGGTTTTTCAGGAGTAGAAATGCCTTTTTGTTAAATAGAAAGTGCTTAGCTGGGCAGAGCTGGTGAAGTGGAGAGTAACAGACATTTATTTATCTCCATTTTAAAAAAACTACACACGTTTTTGACACACACCCCTCCTCCTGCTTCTCCCGCTGGGCGCCCTCATCCCCTCCCCCACACGCCCTATCCCACCCACCCACGCTCCCCTCCCCCTGCACATCTGGGGGTGGGGGGTGCGAAGGGAACCTGGGGAAACCCTGCCCCTTCCCTACTCACACTCCACCCAGTGCCTCCTCGAGAGACGCCTGGGAAGGGATTGAAGGGTGTGAATTTTCTCTCAAGTGGTTTGGGGACCTGGATCTTGGGCTGGAGAGGGTTCCGAGATGGGGAGGTTGGGGTGGAGGGGAGGGGAGGGGCGGTGGAAGAAAAAAACACGTTTTTTAAAGGAAAAAAAATTTACACCAATGTAAATTTTGAAAATGTGTGCTGGTATTCATTATGGAATTTTAAAACGTTAACAAGCATTTAAATATGTTTTTATTGATTTCAGAGAGAGGAGGAGAGGGATAGAAACATCAGTGATGAGACAGAATTAGAAATTATCTTGGGCAGGAATGAGATAGAGTGACAAGGTCCCAGAAGATTACTAGAAAGAATATGGTTGCAATGAGAATCATTGATCAGCTGCCTCCTGCACGCCCCCTACTGGGGATCAAGCTAGCAACCAAGGCATGTGCCTTAAGGGGGAATCTAACCCTGACCTCCTGGTTCATGGGTGGATGCTCAACCACTGAGCCACACTGTCGGGGCTACTCATTGTCTTCTTTCTAGGAATCCTCTGGGACCTTATCACTCTATCCCATTCCTGCCCAAGATAATCCCTACAGCCTTAGGAAGATGGAGAATTCCCCAGAGTGTGTTTGTATCATAATACGATTGGATGAGGAGCCAAGAGTGAAATTGAATGTGAAAGAGGCAAAAGCCACCACACTTACTTCATTTCCCCTTTGCCCTCTATCCTCCCTTCTCTGAGAAAACTCCCTAAGTCTCCCAGAAACTGTTTAACCTGAGATTAGTAATTGTTTTCATAATGACTCCCACCCTCCTAGTTCCAGCCTTGGAGACAAATAGTATCAAATGAATTGGTTGGACAAGAGAGTAAAAGCTAAAGACTGAGACTGAGTATGCATGAGCTGTTCCATACGTAATACCTGAGTGTGGGCTCATCTCAGCTCACTGAGGGCTTAAAAATTGAATGAATGAATAAGTAAATAAATAAATAGGAGTTGTGTCTCCCTAGTGTTGAAACTGCAGATTTGATCTGAGGTTTTCTGTGGATTGTTTAAAGGTACATTTTATTCAACTACATTACACGTATATTTTCAGTGGATTTCGCGCTGAAGGTTCTCCAGTGGTCTGACTCCGAGATGGTGAGGCTGCAGCTGTGGGACATTGCAGGTAGGCTGGGAAGACTGAATAGGAACAAAGGGAGAAGTTTTGGGGTAACCAGCCAGCTCCCAGAGAAAAAGGGGGGCAGGAAAACCAGGAGTGTGTGTTCCCGAAGCTGGGACGATGGAGCTGCGCGGAGGGTGCACGAGCTGAATAGACACAGGACTTTTGTAGACGTTTCTGCCGATGTCTTGCCCGGTAAATGTCAAGCAGTCTCTGTGGGGAGGGGCTGGCAAGGCGGTAGATGGTCCAGGCCACAGGTGGATGCTCCCACAGCAGGGGGAGGGTGCTCGTTCCAGCTGATCTTGGTGAGAAACAAGATGCTCGAAAAACAGAGACAATAATGATAGCTAACCCTTGTTATGTGCCAAGCACTTTCCTAAACATTTTTTTATTCACTGACTCATGAATCCTGGCAATGACCCTATGATAAAGCTACTGCTCTGCTTCTGTCCCCACTTTTCAGATGGGAAATACTTAGCCTTGAAAGCTTGACTTGTCCAAAGTCACATAGATAATAAATGACAGAGCAGGGATTTGCACTTGGGCGGTCTGGGTACAGAATCTGGACTCAACCACCATGCCTACTGCCTTCTCTCCCACAACGAAGGCAGAAAGGACAGGATGTAAGAGGGGCTTCTGGGACTGGTTCTCAGGATCACCTCCTAGGGGCCTCTCCTCTCCTCCCAGGGCAGGAGCGCTTCACATCTATGACACGACTGTACTATCGAGATGCCTCTGCCTGTGTTATTATGTTTGATGTTACCAACGCCACTACCTTCAGCAACAGCCAGAGATGGAAACAGGACCTGGACAGCAAGCTCACACTGCCCAATGGAGAGCCTGTGCCCTGCCTGCTCTTGGCCAATAAGGTACATGGTCAATCTAGGAAAATGGTTCCTGGGCTCAATCGGTGGTGAGAGGGCAAGCTATCTAAAATGCTCCAGCCCCAGCTGGTTTGGCTCAGTGGATAGAGCATCGGCCTGTAGACTGAAGGGTCCCGGGTTCGATTCCTGTCAAGGGCACATGCCGGGATTGTGGGCTCGGTCCCCAGTAGGGGCATGCAGGAGGCAGCCAATCAATCATTCTCATCATTGATGTTTCTGTCTCTCTCTCCCCCTCCCTTCAACTTTGAAATCAATAAAAATGTGTTTTTTTTTTAAATAAAATAATCCCTGGCTGGTTTGGCTCAGTGGAAAGAGCATTGGCCTGTGGACTGAAGGGCCCCAGGTTTGATTCTGGTCAAGGGCATGTACCTTGGTTGCGGGCACATCCCCAGTAGGGAGTGTGCAGGAGGCAGCTGATCGATGTTTCTCTCTCATCAGTGTTTCTAACTCTCTATCCCTCTACCTCTCCCTTCCTCTCTATAAAAAAAAAAAATCAATAAAATATATTTTAAAAAATAAAATGCTCTTCCATTCTTGTGATCCACTTTTCCTTCTCAAATTGGCAAAATCATCTCTACCTCCTTTCAAGGGATATTGAGACTTTCTCGGGGAAGAACGTTGAATGTAGATTTTAGATGCTGCTGTTCTTCGCCATTGGTGGAAAGGTTTTAAACCCACAGGTATCTGAGCTGTGTCCCTAATCCCAGGAAGTTTATGGTGTTGCCTTTTATTTATTCTCTTTGCCAGTGTGATCTGTCCCCTTGGGCAGTGAGCCGAGACCAGGTTGACCGTTTCAGTAAGGAGAACGGTTTCACGGGTTGGACAGAAACATCCGTCAAGGAGAACAAAAATGTTAATGAGGCCATGAGGTGAGTAGCTTATGGGCACACAGACGTACCTATCTTCTACTGTAGCTCATTATACCTTCTTTTTTTAATAAATGTTTCTTGAACAGAATTCTGTTTCTTGACAGCAAAAGTAACTCTGGGTTAATCTTCTGAAATACCAAACTGGAGATCTTACTCCATCTTTCGATCACTAAACCTCACAGTGCGATTCTGGCAGGTACTTAGAAACGAAGTTTTGTTCCAGAAACCTCAAGTACAAATCAACTAGACACTGAAATAACACACATCAGGACTCAGCTTGCTTCTGTGTTCCAAACAAAAGATAAGCTCTTCCTTTTCAGACAAATAAACGACATTAAATTTACTATGTTATGGTATCAATCACAAATACCGGGTGGATGGCCAACAAGAAACATGTAGCTCTTGTTTATTTAATCTATGCACTCTGCACAGATTTCTGATAAAATTAAATAGATTTTTTTTAATTAAATAGGTTTATTTTTTTTTAAATATATTTTATTGGTTTTTTTACAGAGAGGAAGGGAGAGGGATAGAGAGTTAGAAACATTGATGAGAGAGAAACATCGATCAGCTGTCTCCTGCACACCTCCTACTGGGGATGTGCCCACAACCAAGGTACATGCCCTTCACCGGAATCGAACCTGGGACCTTTTGTCCGCAGGCTGATGCTCTATCCACTGAGCCAAATCAGTTAAGGCAAAAATTAAATAGATTTAATAGATGTACCCATCTTCCACTGCAGCCCATTGTACCTTTTTTCTTGTTTCTGAGCAAATAAGAACAGACTGGGCCACTTGAATGCCAGCTTCTGAAGGTCAGAGATGCTGTCCTCTCTCCTGAGATAACTGGGGACAAACCTGGTGGCTTTATTGAACGCCATCTGGCGTTAAGACAGACAATGTCTGCTGTTTCTCCCTTTCCTCAGTTCAGCTTTTCAGGCTTATTTTTTATTTGTTTTTTAGAGTCCTCGTTGAAAAGATGATGAGCAATTCCAAAGAAGATACGTTTTTGTCCACCCAAGGGGACTACATCAACCTACAAGCCAAGCCTTCCTATACTTGGGGCTGCTGCTAGTCGTGTTATGCCTGTTTTCCCTCCGGGTTCTAATTCCTTCCCTTTGGTTGCCCACCCAGCAGTTTTATTAAGTACATTTGAACTGTCTCCTGCTGACTGTCCAGTAAGGAGGGCCATCATCACTAAGAAAAGACACCTGGGACCCATGTGCATTTCTGCATCTCCTGAAATTTGGTTCCCACTTGCTGCTGACTCATGTGGTCCAGTTAGTGCCTTCCCATTCTTCCCCTTTATATTGAATTTATTGGGGTGACACTGGTTATCAAAATTATATAGGTATCATGTGTACAGTTCTACAATACATCATCTGTACAGTTAGTGCCTTCTGTATAAGAAAAATCATCTCATCATTCAATTTGTGATCTGGGATTTTGTGGGTAGGATTAGAAATCAGTGTCTGGACATACGAAAACATGCTCAGGACTAGTCATCTGAGAGATGCAAATCAAAGCCATCTCACACCTGTCAGAATGGCTGTCATCAACAAATCAACAAACGACAAGAGCTGGAGAGGATGTGGAGAAAAAGGAACCCTCCTCCTGCTGGTGGGAACGCAGACTGGTGCAGCCACTATGGAAGACAGGATGGCGTTTCCTCAAAAAACTAAAAATGGAACTGCCATTTGACCCAGTACCACTTCTAGGAATGTACCCCAAGAAAACAGAAACACCAATCAGAAAGGATATATGCACCCCTATGTTCATAGCAGCACAATTCACCATAGCTAAGATTTGGAAACAGCCTAAGTGCCCATCGGCAGATGAATGGATTAGAAAACTGTGGTACATCTACACAATGGAATACTACGCTGCTGTAAAAAAGAAGGAATTCTTACCATTTGTAACAGCATAGATAGAACTGGAGAGCATTATGCTAAGTGAAATAAGCCAGTCAGTGAAAGATAAATACCACATGATCTCATTTATGGAATATAAAGAGCATTAGAAACTGTTGAACAAAAATAGAGGCAAAGAAGCATCGAACAGACTGTCAAACTATAGGGGGAAGGTAGGGGAGGGTTGCGGGGGGCGGTAAGAGATCAACTGAAGGACTTGTATGCATGCATATAAGCACAACCAATAGACGCAAGACATTGGGGGGCGGGGGGTGAGGGCAAGTACTGGGGGGTAGGGGAGGTCAATGGCGGGGGGAGACATATGTACTTTTAAAGATCTGATTCAGAGATACAGTAAGAGTGGGGCTTGATATCTTTGGGTTTGGGGCTACTGGGGGTGACCCAAAAGTCACTGTATTTTTGAAGCTTCTAAAGTCATAATTAGCTTTCTCTTGTCTTGGCTTCAAGAACAATCAAGCTTGCCCTGACCAGTGTGGCTCAGTTGGTTAGAACATCATCTCCTGCATGGAAAGGTCGCAGGTTCAATTCCAGGTCAGGGCACATGCCTAGGTTGTGAGTTCAGTTCCTGCTCAGGAAGAAGCAGGAGGCAACCAATTGATGTGATATGTCTCCCATATAGACGCTTCTCTCTCTCCCTCTCTCTCCTCCTTCCTCTAAAAAAAAAAAAAAAGGTCAAGCTTTCAAATTATCTATCTTGTGTGATGCCAACATTTCTTTCTGAAAAGAAATTACTTCTCACATTAGGGTGTGGTCTAATTGTCTCCCTTCCAGTAGGGTAAGGGAAGGGTTTGCAGTGTCTGCGGGTTTCTGGGTTGATGTCTTGATGCATAATGCTTCATGTGGTGCCCAGTTGTCTGTTCCTCGAAGCTCTGGGAATCTGAATGGAAGAAGAGGGAGAGGTTAATAGAACAAAACCCTGTGAGCAACTTGCTTATGAGCAATCTGAGTGGCTAGCACTTAACAGCCACAGGAACTAAATATTATGTACAGACCTTTGCCTGGGAGTGGGAGTAGACAGACAGGAAATCATTAGCTAATTTAAGTGCTAAATCAGGGAGAGTTTTTAGTATCAAATCACTTCTAAGCAGTATAATTTGTTAAATTCTCGCAGGATAGTGATTTATAACCTACCCAGAATTATGAATATTCTTAGTGAACCCAGGGGCCCACAGTTCTTTGAGAGATACTTGTCTAAATGTATCCTAAGTCAGTGGTTCCCAAGTCTGACTGGTCAGATGTAACTTATAGGTGGAATCGAATGAACAAAATAAACTGACCAACAAAATAGATCCAGAGGCATGGAACAGACTGACAGACCTCAGTCTGTTTGTTTTTAATACCAATTATAACTTTTGCACAATGTTTGGAGACCTTGAAGATCTCTTTTCTATCACCCTTTTCAGGTAGGGTTTTTATTACAATGATTCTGAAGGTAATAGTGGGTTAACAAATTCTTTTTATTTGAGAAGAACATTGATTTGTAGGCACTGGTTTCAACCCCAGCAATATCAAATAAATGGGAAATAAGTCTTGATTTCATGATAGTTATTGGCCTTTAATGTGAGTTTGTTAAAATGTTAGTCTATCTCACCCTAGCTGGTTTGGTTCAATGGATAGAGCATTGGCCTGCGGATTTGGCCCAGGTTCGATTCTGGTCAAGGGCATGTACATGTGCGGGAGGCAACCAATCAATGTGTCTCTCACATCGATGTTTCTCTCTGTCTCTCCCTCTCCCTTCCACTCTCTCTAAAAATCAATGGGAAAATATCCTCCGATAATCCTCCAGTAAGGATTAACAAAACAAAACAAAAAGTTATTCTATGCTGATTAATCAAGAGTATTGTGGAAGTAGAGACTTTATTTTTTAAAAACCTTTAAAAACGAAGGTAAATGTTTTTCTGTTTATCTGTTAATTTATTGGTACCAGTCGCCTAATACCAATTCAGTACTTGATATAACATCCCAAATGCAGCTCGGAAATGTGACCATTTTAAAAAATAGAATATCCTTTCTTTTCCCATTTGCTGACTCAAAATCTACCTGCCTTTCAAGCATTGCTAGAAGCTGGCCTGCCAGCCCTTATGGATTTTCTCTCCTAATTGGTGAAAATTATAGGCCTGAAACTAATTAAAGAAGAAATTGAAATACAACTAATTTCTCTCTATGTCCGTATCGATAAAGAAAAGGGAAAACAATTAAGGAAGAAGAAAATATTTACAGGACTTGAAATATGATTATATTAAAATTATTAGATCTTATCATTTGGATGCCACCTCTCAGGTACAATTGTTTGGAACGTGGATACCGTTGTAGCCCTTCCCTAGAGAAGTTTCCGTATTTGAGACAAGATGTCCCTCCAACCACAGCTGGTCTGTGGCCCAAAAGAAAACAAGCATTCCCTGCAGTATGTTCTAAGAGACGCAAGGAAGGGCTGAAAACTGGGCTGTGGGATTGTGCCCTGCCAGGCTTTCTACTCTGGGCAAGATAGCTAAGTGACCACACAAGCAGAGAGAAAGAGACCACAGGCCAAGCAAGGCCCCTCAGCGGTAAGTGAGGTCTGCTCTTTTGTTTCTACTAGTCAGCCAAAGTTACTCCAAGAGATTTCCCTAATTCCCTTTCCGTAGCTATTGCCAAAGTATGTTTGGGTTCCTCATTATTTCCAGATTTAACTCTTCTTTATGTGGTCTGTCTTCTGTCCTCAAGACAATGCCCCATCTTCCATGAGGCTTTCCTGCCCTTCGTTGTCCTTCCGTAGGCAGTGTGGCCTGCTTTTGACATGATCTAAGGCCACGGTTAAAAGATGTAAAAATCTCCACGGTATTCTATAAACTCCATTGACCAGATTGCCCAAGGAAGTTTCCCCTCCACCCGTTTTGGTCCACTATGTGTGAAGAGTCCTCAGCTGTATAAGTGACTCATTTATTACAGCCAAACAACCCCCCAAGATGCAAGTTGGATTAGGTAGGAAACCACTAGGACAGTGGTTCTCAACCTTCCTAATGCCGCGACCCTTTAATACAGTTCCTCATGTTGTGGTGACCCCCAACCATAAAATTATTTTCGTTACTACTTCATAACTGTAATTTTGCTACTGTTATGAATCCTAATGTAAATATCTGATATGCAGGATGTATTTTCATTGTTACAAATTGAACATAATTAAAGCCTAGTGATTAATCACAAAAACAATATGTAATTATATATGTGTTATCCAATGGTCTTAGGTGACCCCTGTGAAAGGGTGGTTCAACCCCCAAAGGGGTCTCGACCCACAGGTTGAGAACTGCTGCACTAGGAAGAGATGTGTTCTAAAGAACTATACGCGTCTTTTTAGTTCTGCCATAAAACCAAAGACTTAAAAATACGAGCATATCCACCTATGACTTTCATTGTTATTAGAAAAACCCCACCTTCTCTTTGGCTTTCAAGCATAATCTGAATTCTCTCAAATTTTATCTGCAGAGTTTCAGTATAATAATAGTATTGCTCTATATCAGGGAAAGAGACTAATAGGAAAATATATATGTAAAGGGATTTACTATTTCAATGGCTTATGCAGTTATGGAGGCTAACAGATCAAAAAATCTGCAAGTCCTAACATCCCCGTTAAAGTCCCACAGTTGGCAGGCTGATACTTCAGTTCGAAAGCCATCAGGCTGGAGAATTCTTGCTTACTCAGCAGAAAGTCAACCTTTTCTTCTATTTAGGCCTTCAACTGATTGGATGAGACCCACCCACACTGGGGAGAGCAATCTGCTTTACTCAGACTACTGACTTAAGTGTTAATTTCATCCGAAAACACCGTCACGGAAACACCCAGAATAACCTTTGATCAAATATCTGGGTACCCCAGGGTCTAGTCAAGTTGATACATAAAATTAACCACCACATGCACTGAATAGTACTTTACTGTATAATGGTGCTTTTGGTACCTTTCCTTTCCATTCTAACTTGACCCGTATTCAAAGTCCATCTGATTAGGAACTCAGTGGGAATAAAGAGGTGAGAGCAAATAGGAAGAGGAAGGAGACAAGGTAGGCTTTTATGATTTATCGTGATAGGAGAAGGGTAGCTCTGGACACCTATGTCTGGTTTAGTATTAAACTCTTTCCTCAGATATGTAAGTTGTTTGTGCTTATTACACTATCTTGGAAATAAAGCAAACAGTTCTTCCCATTTTATGGCTGAGGGAACAAATGCCTCTAAATCTGACTGTCTGAAAGGCAGCTGGTTGAATGTGTAATGAAGCCAAGACATCACTGCAAGTCATCTAATTCCCCATCTTCATGCTGCCCTTTAGGCTTCTGGGGAACATTGAACCTGAAAAACCTATTTTAGAAAATAAGCTCAGGCAGTTAGAGGAACAGAACTGACCCCTTTTGGGTTTGAAACTCTTGGTTTGTGTTAGAATTTGAGACCATGTTCATGTGTGGAATAGAGAATCAGTAATTGAATTTGGAGCCAAATTAGTGCCATTTGAATAGCAGGCACTACAGATATAAGATGCTTAACTGACAAGTTCCACTTATTAACATATGTCGCCAAAATCCAGTGACTATCATTTAATTTTGAGTATTAGCTCTCTTGTTGGAAAGTACAGGGATTTTAGCAGCCATTACATTTTCACCTGTTGCTGCCAGCAGCTAACATCTGAATGTTGCCATAAACCAAATAGTCTGAGCACTTCACATAGATCATTTTTACAAAGACCCTCTGATATATATAAATAAGGAAACTGAGGCACAAAAAAATAAGACTGCTCAAGATTAGATAGCTAGCAAGTGGCAAAACTGATTTTTAAGCTTAAGTAGTGTGACTTCAGAAACTGGGCCCTTTACTACCATACACTGCCTCCCCTTTTACATGTGTGTGTTTGGTGGTGGCATCCTTTAAGTTTTCCCATATAAGGATTTTTCAGTATGGTGGAAACAAAAGAGTTTATTAAATGGGCATACAGGTATTCTAATACCTTTATCATGAAAACTTTTAAATCTACTTATTAAGGGAAATGGAGGAAAGAAGAAAAGTCCAAACCACCATTAATTTACATATTGATAAGTTCGTTTCCCATCAATTTGTTAAAGCAAAGTTTTTTTTCACATAATTGTATAATCATTTTAGATTACATACCTTTTATGTGTCTAGTATTATCGTAGGAGTTATGGGGGATATAAAGATCGGTGCCATAGAAGTTCAAAGAAGAAAGAGATCGAGAAAGATTTCTTAAAGGAAAGTAGGACTTGGATACAAATTGAGAAAGAGGTGGGGAGAAAGGGAGTTTAGCATTTCAGGTTGGGAAGAAATGGAGTTTACAATTCTTACACAAGTTTGAGAAGTAGCCAGTAGACTAGTGGGTGCCAGGGGCTGGGAAAAGAGATCATGGGGAATTCATGTTTAATGGGGAGAGTTTCCATTGGGTTTTATGAAAAAGTCCTGGAGATGGATGGTGGTGATGGTTGCACCATAATGTGAATGCACTTCATGCCACTGAACTATGCATTTCAAGTGGTTAAAATGGTGAATTTTGTGTTATGAGTCTTTTTACAACAACAACAACAAAAGAAACATTCAAGGGAGGAAGAGTGGTGTGGTGTGGAAGAGGCAGAAGATAACGTTAATGCTTCGCTGGTTCCCTGTGCTGGTCTTTCCCCTTAGAATAGCAGAGCCCACGAAGGACACTTTAGGGGGCAGACAGTGGTGGGTTTGTTTGATATCTGCAGTTGTTTATCAACAGGCTGCCTGTGTCTACTTTGCAATGGTGGGGTACACCTTGCTGTTCCCATAGGGATCCTGAGCTTTGCCTCGGAGAGTTCAGGCATCCAACGCATGTTCATGGATTTTAATGGGGTGACCGGAGTTACCCTAAGTTATTTGACTTGAGTCTTGAGCCAGTCCCCCTATCTCTACCTAGGGATCCGGTCACCTTTTGAAAACTGCACTTAACAATTTTAAGCGCTTAGATAGTGTTTATTGTGCGCCAGAGACTGTCCTAAACGTTTTCCATATATCAAGTTATTTAATCCGAATAACCCTATAAGGTATGATTGCTTCCCATTTTACACATAAGAAAATTGAGGCACAGAGAGGTATAGTTATATAGCTGTTAAGCTGTGGACCTTCACACCAAAACACCTTGTGGCCCCAGAGTTCATACTCCTGGTCATTAGGCCCCCGAAGTAATGTCCAAGACCGGAGCTTGGTGACCCTGAGGTGTCTCCCAAGGTCCAGAAAGGAGAATGGAAACTGGGGGTGAAGTTTTCCCTTCGTTATGATCCTGCCTTTCTGCTCCAGCAGCGGGATTGGACCCCTGAGGGCTAAATACTAAATCCAGGGCAAGGGGCTTACCGGTCTAAGATCAAATTTTTTGAACCTATGGAATTTCCCTCCAATTCTGAAACAGCGCTTTAGTGACGAATCAGCAGCCTATCCCATAGGTTTTGCTATTGGTGTGGTTTCAGATGATCAAGCAGGCGAAATAAAAGATAGTGACACTAACAGTAAATGACATTATCCCCTATATAAATCTTTTTTCCAAGTCCTTCGAAGGCGCGACCCAAGACGAATCTGCAACTCTGGAGTGGAAACCAGGGGGCGGGCTGCGCAGCGACCATTTTTGTTTTGCAGCCGTGCGCTCTCAGAGCAGCTTGACTAACAGGACCCAGTGGGGGAGGCGGGGCCTATGAAAGCGCGGGGCGGGGCCTAGGGGACGTGATGATTCAAATGGACTAATGAGCTCGGCGCAGCTGGCACCAGCCGCCAATGACCGGGCGTTTGGGGGCGGCGTCCACCAGCCCCAGTGCGTTTGGTTGCACGGCGGCTTTGGCGCATTTTCGGCTGGTTTGATTCATCCATTTTGAAGAGACGGGGGAACGGGGGCTTCGTCTGATTACGGGCCTCTGAACCGAGGAGCGGCGTTGTTTGAGAAGCCAGCAGCTCGGGGTTCTGCGGTATCGGCCCCCTCGGCCAAAGTTGGGGGGGGTGGGGCGCCGAGCGCGCGGGGTGGGGGGGGTCCTGGTCTTTGGCTTCTCAACTCGGTCCTGATTCGACAGCGAACATGTCTCGGCCTGTCAGGTCAGTGCGGAGTCTGAGGCCGGAGCGGGTGGGAGAAGTGGGGGGGTGGGGGTGAACGGCGAAAGAGTGGGGGACACAGACCTGGAGTCTGCTCGCTCCCCTGCACCCGCGGCCTCCTGCTCTGGGGGCCCCGCGCGTCCTTGAACGATGCGTGTCTCCCTGGCGCCCGAAGCTGGGAGAAGTAGGTGACCATGACCACAATGGTTATTTTT
>NW_005871193.1:1125945-1173365 GCF_000147115.1 Myotis lucifugus | reverse complement strand
GCGGCCGGGCTCCCGGCTGCTCGGCTGCCTCCCCCACCCGCCGCACTCGCGCGGGCGGGGTGTTCCCTGCACCGCCAGCGGCCGGAGGGGGAGGGGTGTGGAGTCAGTGGCCCCACCCAGGCCCCACCTCCTCGGGGCCGGCCCCCGGGATCCCGCCGCGGGGACTGCGGCGGAGCCGGGCTGGGGCCCCCCACCTTCCGCGAGGAGGAGCGCTGACACCCGTCTCGCCCCTTCCCCGCCTCTGCTCGCGTTGGGGGCTGGGGCGCACCGCACTTTTTCCAGCGGCCCGGAGTGTTCCACGCGGAGGAGGAGGGCAGCTCCGCCGCGGGCCCCGCCTCCGGCATCGGGCGTGGGCGGGGCCCGTCCTGTGCCCCCTCCGGCCCGTGTGAGTTCCGAGCCGGTCGCTGGGGAATGACTGCTGCGGCTCCCCCAGCTCGGAGCGGGTGGGAGCCTCCGGGGTCGCCCTGACCCTCCGTCTCGCTGTGCCTGTCCTCGGGGAAGCGCCCTTCCTCCGGGAGGTGCGGGTTGGCAGCGCGACCCAGACAGATCTCGGGCGGTTCTCGGTCCCGCTAGCTCCCGACTCCCAGCGGCGTACACGTCGCGAGGTTTTTGTAACCCTCTCTTTACCCCGGCAACTTTAATAATGAAGGGCTTCTGTTCGGTTCGCCGTTGGACTTTATTCTGAGAATTTCAACAAGTTCGCTGTCCCCCCGCGGACGGTGGGCTCGTCCTTCGCCGTCCTCCCGGCGGTGGTATGGAATGTGCCATTTGTGGAGGGGTGTGGCTGGACGCCGTCCGTGGGGGCCTCGGGGAGGAGGAAGGAGGGCTGTTGCCAGTACGACTGCATGGGATGTCCGTGACGTTTTCGATGTAAGGAGTTGGCTACTTGGCATAGTGTTTTCTGGATAAGTACGTAAAGGTATGGTTTTAACGTGTGTAAGAGTTGCTTCCCCTCTTCCAAGTGTTGGGAGAAACGGAAGTGCTCCGACCTGGCGCTGTGAAGACGTTTGCAACCCCTGGACCGGGGTTTGTTCTCCTCGGTCCTGTTTCCCGACTAGGCCGTCCGTCTCCAGCGGGTGGTGGTGTGGCCCTGCGTGCCCCGCGCTCGGGATGGGCGCGGGGCGAGTTCCAACTACCTGACTCGCTTTTCTGCCTTCTCATTTCAACCCCCGTCTCTGATAACTCGCCATCACCACCGGGAAGAGTTTAGCCAACTTTTTGCAAGGAGTCTGAATAGGTATTTCAGGTTACCGTATGCATACCTTTTTTTGGCATAAAACTTACCTATGTATCCCATCCATTTATGTAGAATATTTTCTTGAGGATCAGGTCAAATAGATGATCAATATTTGTTTCATCTGCGTTGGACCTTCTGTCTTCCTCAAGTAATTACTGTGTGGTGAATTGTACCGTATTTTTTTCTCTGCTTTTTAACCTTAAGTCCACCTAGGCTTTGATGGGTTTAATGTGACGTTCTCTATATGCCTGAATGTGTTTCCAGATTTAAATACTGGAACACAAGCAGAACTTTATTTTACTTGAAAACTGGATTTTTAATATCACCAGGTGGAGACAAATATATTAATCATGCTCTATAAGTTTTTTGGAGGCATTGGGATTTCTGCACAACCTTTTTCTTGCTCAGTATGTGTTAAAAATAATTTTAACTCTGTATTTGCTCCTAAATGACGCATGAAGTTAATATATTGTGGGCTTTTTTGGGATCACTTTAAAATTATTTCAAAGCAACTTGGTTTTTTATTATATATTTTAGTGATAGTCTCTAACTATTTTTTGAAATCTTTAATATACTCAAGACCAATAATAAAGCAGAAATAACTAAACATGAATTTGGTGGTTGGTTAAACTTGCAATTTAAAAAGTCCTCTTAGGGAAGTGCTTTTGCTTCAAGGTGTAATTGAAGATCTATGTACCTGTGGGCATTTAATAAAAAATTAATAGTCGACATTGATTTAGAATAATCAGCCTTGTTTAAAAACAGAAAAAATCATTTTGGGAAATAATAGTATCAGCACATCTTGTTTTGGAGTATGTTTCTTCCCTTAGGCCTATATGTAATTTTGAGGTTTATTTGGTTTTCAGAATACTGTAAATATTATTCATTTTCACATTAACCTAAGCATTTAAAGAAGATTTATTAATAGCTGCTTTCACTAGTTTTCAAATGGGAATAAGCTACAGCAGGGATTTCCACAGATGTGTGTAACATATAGTATTATTATCCTTACCTTTTACAGTGTCTGACTCATATATAAATGAGCGCAAATATTTTAGGCCTTGGATTCAAATTTATAACATAAAATTAGTCTTGGAGTTAGAAAAAAATTTAAGCTAATTTATTTTTCAAGGGACTTAATGGGAACCTGAACAAATGAAGTGCCTTGTATCACACACTAGTGGGTGCCAGATTGGGTCTAGTAGAACCTAGATTTCTCATTCAGTCTTGCTCATCCTTCCCCTCCCCCTTTCTGTATAGTTATCACTTTATCACCTTCTTCCTGGTAAATATTGACAAAATTGTAGTGTATGGAACTTTTTTTGAATATATATTTTTCTTACTGACTTCAGAGAGGGAGAGATAGAAACATCAGTGATTAGAGAGAATCACTGATTGGCTGTCTCCTGCACGCCCCCTACTGGGGACTGAGCCTGCAACCCAGGCATGTGCCCTTGACCAGAATGGAACCTGGGACCCTTCAATCCACAGGCTGATGCTCTATCCATTGAGCCAAACCAGCTAGAGCTGTATGGAACTTAACTTTTCAAAGTGCTTCCATGACTCCTAACTGTGAGGGAGGAAGAAAAATGCTATTGCTTGTAAAAGATGAGAAAGTTCAGAGAGATTTACGACTTGCTCAGACTAGAAACCAGGTTTCTTGAAATTCAGCTTGTTATATTCTCCAGAGATCTCCTCTCCTCCCAGTTTGTACATGATCCAAGTTACTCAGATCAATTTATTTGCTCCTTTCTTTGTAGGGCAAGTGTACTTGATATCTTGTCTTTTTTTTTTTTTAATTGACTTTTAGGAAGAGAGAGTGAAACATCGATCCGTTGCATCCCAACCAGGGATGGAACCCACAAACTGGGTATGTGCCCTGACTGGTAATCGAACCCGCCACCTTTTTGTGTACCTGACGATGCTCCAACCAACTGAGCCACACAGGCCAGGGCGATATCTTGTTTTTTGTTTAGTACAGTGGTCGGCAAACTGCGGCTCGCGAGCCACATGCGGCTCTTTGGCCCCTTGAGTGTGGCCACGAAGTTTCAATCGCACTGTACGTGTGCGCCCGCACGTGGTATTTTGTGGAAGAGCCACACTCAAGGGACCGCAGTTTGCTGACCACTGGTTTAATACTTCAGATTGCAGGGAACCTTTAACATTGAAAGTTTATATGTGAAATTATAGGCTCTTGCAGATTAATATAAAATAACTTTTATGTTTATAATTATGCTGAGAATTAACAGCTTTCCCAAGATTCCAGATTTCTTTTCCAAGGAAATTCTGTTTGAGATATGTCTAGATTCTAAAAATTGATACTCACCAGAATATTAGTTTCAAAAAGTTAAAGGGTAAACTGGAAATTCCTGATAGCTTGGGATTTATGATACCAAGTATGCACAGGAAGACATGAAAAGTTTAGTAGCCTAATAAATGTGGTTTAGACTGGTTCCTTATATCTCTTATTCTCTACATCCAGATTGGGGGGGGGGGCGGCTAACCTTGGATCTGTACATTTTATTACTATTTACATATCATTTTCCTCTAAGACAGTGGTTCTCAACCTTCTGGCCCTTTAAATACAGTTCCTCATGTTGTGACCCAACCATAAAATTATTTTCATTGCTACTTCATAACTGTAATGTTGCTACTGTTATGAATAGTAATGTAAATATATGATATGCAGGATGGTCTTAGGCGACCCCTGTGAAAGGGTCGTTCGACTGCCAAAGGGGTCGCGACCCACAGGTTGAGAACCGCTGCTCTAAGAAGATGTAAACTCTTCTGTAGACTTTACTTTCAAAAATTACTCACATAATTGACAAAGCCTGAATAATAGGGGGAGTTAATTGTTCAACATTTCAAAGTAGTTTACTGAAAATAGAGTCACTTTACTAGAGGCTTTCACTCTAACTTGTTTTATCCTCATTACAACCCTGTATGGTAGGATTTTTTTAAAAATTCCTACATAACAGATGATGAAATAAGCTTAAAGATTATGTTACTTGAGGTCATAGAACTATTAAAAGCATGGCCAAGATTTGAACTCAAGTTTTCTGAATGCAAACCTGGCCTTCTTTCCATGGTACCAGTTTTTCCTTCCTAGTATTTGGCATGAAGATAGACTTTTTAAGTTTAGTAATCTCTTCAGTGGCAAGAATTTTCTGCATGCATAGGTTTTTTTATTCTTTATAGAAAATATTTTACAGAAAATGTGCCCGTGTTGTGTTTTTGTTTTTCATTTTTAGAGAGAGAGAGGAAGAGGGAGAAACATTAATGTGAGAGTGAAATATCTATCGACTGCCTCCTGCATGCCCCCTACCGGGGATCAAGCCTGCAACCAGGCATGTGCCCTGACCGAATTGAACTCATGACCTCATTGTTTAAGTCAAATCCGGTTTACCAAAATACTCTGCCAGGTACGTTAACATATTTCAAAATCTTGAAATAACTCTTAAGGCATGGTATACTGGTATATTATCTCCATTTCATATGTGAGGTAACTGAGGCTTAACGAAATTAAGTGACAGGTCCAGTTCACCTAACTATTACTAAGTGAAGGAGGAATTCAAATCCCAAGTGTGGCCAACCCAAAGCCATATGGTCTTTCCTGTGAGATACTGCCATGAAGCGTTACTCTTTTCATGATAGTAGTGCACTTTGCTGTCTCTGGAGGGGGTTACAGTTCATAATAGGACTTTTGTAGGGAAGACCAACTTTAAAAGTGAGCTGGGCCCTAGCCGGTTTGGCTCACTGGATAGAGCATCGGCCTGCAGACTCAAGGGTCCCGGGTTCGATTCCGGTCAAGGGCATGTGCCTTGGTTGCGGACACATCCCCAGTAGGGAGTGTGCAGGAGGCAGCTGATCGATGTTTCTCTCTCATCGATGTTTCTAACTCTCTATCCCTCTCCCTTCCTCTCTGTAAAAAAATCAATAAAATATATTTTTTTAAAAAGTGAGCTGGGGGGTGGGAGGGGTGGCCTGTGTGCTTAACCCATGCACCTAGAGGCCTCTGGTTTGATTCCTGGACAGGGCACATGTCTAGGTTGTGGGCTTAATCCATTGGGAGGTGTGCAGGAGACAGCCAATCAATGTTTCTCATCCATGTTTCTATCTCTTCAGAAATCAATAAAAATATATTTTAAAAAAATTAAGTGAGTTTGGGGGGAGGGAGGGCAGTGGAGAAAAAGACAGTTGTTTTGGAAGGAGTGGAAGAATATGTGAAGGGATTAAAGAAAGATACCTGAATGTAGAGGGAAATGTGAAGTGTAGTGTGAAGCTTTTGTAGGAAGAAATGTGAATGTTAGGTAAGTGGTATTGCTTTAAGTTTATACATTTTATAATACAAGGACATTTCCTCGTGACTAAAGTGAATAGATTCCAAATCCACCTAAAGAATATGCTAAGACAATGAATGGGTTCATTTTAGTGTAAGTATAGGTGCAAAAATGCCAAACAGGATATTAGCTAACTGAATACAATGTGTATTAAAATATATATGATTAATTAGTATTTGTCCCAGGAATAAAACTTAAAATCTTTCAGATTCATCATAAAAAAAAGACTAAACGAGAAAAACTATGGCATTTGAAAAGATTCAACACCTATAACACCCATTAGTACATTATAATTAGAAGAAAATTAAGATTAAAAATGGAATTGTTTGAGCTTGACAAAAGTTATAAAGTAAGGTAAGTTGTTGCATTTTTAGTGTTTTAAATCAATTAGCAGTGGAACTGTTGTGGGAAAGTAACATGGTACAGCAAAAGAAATCCAACCTCTGCTTAGGTTTATATAATGGAAATGGTGAACTCCATTTGAATACTAGCACCTTGCATTTACAAAGCATTTTATAATTTTTAAACTTTGTCTCATAGGTTTCTTTCAGGTCTAAAAACTAGTATGAAGAGAAAGTAATTTTGAATGAAGGGAGATTGGTTTTATTTACTTCCAGAAATAAAAACTAGGCCGCCATATTGTGTATCTCCGCGACATCATCCATATTACATCTACATTATAGTCCATGTGAGTGGTGCCCTTCTGGAGTTAATAAGATTTAGAGTCTGCATGTCCAGATGGGTTGCATTGCAAAATTGGTTGCTTGAACTTAATAACAAAGAAGTTACTGAGAATGCTGTGAAGTGTTAGTTCTATTTGTTTTTTTAAAGTTTTAACTGTAAATAAATAAGTAAATAAATGTGACTCATTACTAGATGAAGAAGTATCTTCTTGGATTGTTGAGACTAGAGATCGAATCTTAATTTAGGCGACTGCTATGTTGTACAAAATAGAAGAAAATATTTACCACAGGACTACTTTGGTGAAACTGGGGCATCCCTTTGTTTTGTCTTTAAAAATGTATTACTATATAGATCCTAGAAAGTGGAACTGATTGTTTCAAGAATTGCATTGCCATGCTTTTAAATAACTACTACATAAATAGCCATAATCATAGGCCTTTGGAATACTTAGGTTGAGGAGACCACAGGTTGCCAAAAGTGTTTCAACTGGGTATAACATTTTCAGATGCTTTTTAGTGCATATCTATTTTTTAAATTGTGCACCTGTTCAGTTACCTGCTAAACAAGGGTTTCACCTCTCAAGACAAAATGACCCAGAAGATGAACTGCTTGAGAAACTAAAAATTAGCTTTACTGAGAAGTAAAAATCCACCTGCTTTTCATTGGGTCAGGATAATAGACACAGCTCTCTGAATTCCACAGACATGCTGCATCTATAAAGATTTATAATGATTCTCTAAAATCAGAGACTATCAGGAACTTGTCTGATTGAAATTAGATCAATAAGAATGAAACATCACACATTTGTCAGAAAGAGCAAAGTCCTTTTGACATGGAGAACCAGCCACAATTTACAACTTCAGAGCTTCAGAGGAGGGGTTTCTGGACACACAGGCCACATCTACCTTAACTTGCTTACAAATACGATGAGTGGTCCACTTTGCAGTCCAGACTTAATCTTAACCCCTTTACACACAGTCCTATTGTCCTATTGGGCCTATCAAAGCACTGCTTCATTTAAATTTCACCTAAATTCTACTTTTCCCTAAATCCTGTTATTTTCCCAGTTTGGTGAGATGCTCCACACTTGATGTCATTGCCTTCATTGTATGAGTCAATAAACCTGACTTTGTAGAGCTACAGATTTGTCCCTGGGGATAGGGTTAATACAACGGGAAATATTCCACTGAGGTTTCAGACACCCTCTCTACTACACAGGCCTCTGCTTGGTAATGTGCACATCTGGTACCCCTTCAGTTTCATTTGCTTGAGGTTTCTCTGTCCCTAATTGTATATGGTTTGCACTAAACTTCTGTTGGTAAAAATCTAGCCCACTTTACTTATGTAATACTTGATCTCATGCTCACTGAAATTTGTATGACTTAGAACATTTTCCTGCCAGGCCCATGTGGTTTAGCGGTTGAGTGTGGACCTATGAACCAGTAGGTTCGATGATTCCCTGTTAGGGCACATGCCCAGGTTTTGGGCACAGTCCCCAGTAGGAGGCAGCTAATCAGTGATTCTCTCCCATCACTGATGTTTCTATCTCTCCCTCTCCCTTTCTCTCTGAAATAAAAAAATATATATTAACAATATATTTTCTTATACGGAGATAATTTGATTATTTTGGAAATAAGGGGTGCTGTACAAGAGTTAATATTTATTCATCTGGACTAAGACATTATGTTGATTTTTAAAAGAAGGTTTAGTAAGGGATTTGGACAATTATTTAATAAACAGATGTGCCTAGTTCATCATTCAGAACTTTACTCTGTTCCCTTTTCTGCAGAAAATAGAAACTTGATTTTTCCATTTGAAAACTTATAGGAGCTCTTTGCTATAATTTTTTTGTTGTTGCTTAATATGTTTTACTTTTTGCTTTATATCCTGTGACTGTTTTTAAATTTTGTTTAATAGTAAATAACAAATTATATGAGATGCAGTGAGAACAATATATCATAGCCAAAAGGAACTTAAAGCCCAAAATAAATGAAGCATTTGCAAGAAATTACCCTGAATTCAGTTCAAGTATCCTGGCTTCTATGAAATAATCCAATCTAATAAAAAGGGAATATGCTAATTGGCTGTCATACCATCACAAAGATGGTGACTCCCACAGCCAATGAGGGAATATGCTAATTGACTGTCACGCCCTCAAAGATGATGGCAGCGCCCAGTTCCCTCAGCCCGGCCTTGCCGCGCCTGCCTCCGGAGTCCCCTCAGCCCCCCAGGGCTTGCCCAAGGTGTGGGCAAACCTCGGATGGCGGCTGCCCAGCCGCCCAGGGCCAGCCAAGGCTTGCTCTGCCGGCAGTGGCAACAGCAGAGGTGTGATGGGGCATCGCCTTCCCCTGATCGCCAGGTCGCCTCCCACCCCTGAGGGCTCCCGGACTGTGAGAGAGAGGGGGCAGGCCAGGCTGAGGGCCACTCCCCCCCCCCCCTTCCAGTGCATGAATTTTTGTGCACTGGGCCTGTAGTATTCTTATATGCTGAAAATATTTGGCATATGAGTAATCTTTGAGGGATAGAAGAATGGAGAAAGATAAATGTCCTAAGTTTTAAAGAGGGGGGGAATCTATATAAAAGCCTAAGCGACCCTTTGACTGTTCAGTAGCTATGACGCACACTGACCACCAGAGAGCAGATTCTCAATGCACAGGCATAGTAACATGGAACAGACTGATGAATCTCAGAGGGGAGGGGGGAGGGTGGGAAGAGATTAACCAAAGATCTTATATGCATACTAGAGGCCCAGTGCATGGATTTGTGCACCGGTTGGGGGGGGGGTCCCTCGGCCTGGCCTGTGGGGATTGGACCAAAACCAGCAGTCCGACATCCCCTGAGGGGTCCTGGGTTGCAAGAGGGCACAGGCCAGGCCGAGGGTTGTGCACCAGGCCTCTAGTAGTTAATATGCAGAAACTTCAGTGACATCAGTTCTATAGGGTAGTTAGATTTGTGTGAATGTATAGGAAGTTTTGAGAGGCAGCAAGTATCATCAGTACCCTGTGGGGTTTAGAGTTGGAAAATTGACTACCATTTTGAGGCTTGTGCTGTAGTCATGCTACTTAGCCTTTCTGAGCTTTAGGTTCTTCAGATAAAATTAAATTGATATTAATTAGCTCCTCGGGAGATTGTTGTGAGAATTAAGTTAGGATTTTAAGTTTATTTTAAAAGTTACAGAGGTAGGTAGTAGAAGTGAGCCAGATGGGCATTGTAGGCTCAGGAAACAAGTTACAGAAGCAGAATAAGGGCCCATGGAGCTTAGGAGAGAGAAAGGCAAAGGTAATGAGCCTGGGGGCAAGAAGAGGTTGAAAGGATGGGGGTAGGTATGCTCCCAGGGGGAAAGCGCTCTTAAATGAGAATTTAGGTGAAATATCTGGCACATAGTAACTGCTGTTGTAATGATTGGTAAAAGTCAACATTGGTTCACAAAAAAAACGAGTCTCATAGATCAGTGTTTTTCGCTTTCAGGGATATCTCAGGCATTTGATTCAAATTTTGTTTTTACAACATAGGTAATTTAGTATGTTTCTTTAATGCAAATCTTTCAAAGTTTGAACATTTAAACATTTAAACCTTCTTAAACGAAGGTGATAATATCTAAATTGATCTGACCAGGAAGCCTTTAGGAAACCTATCTTTACAGAACATAAGTTGGAAAATTTAAATAAGATAAATTTATGTTCTTAAAATTATTTAAATTAAACATTGTGTGTTTAATTTTTGTGGTTCCTGGGAATATTTTGTTTGAACAAAAAAGGTTTATTCCTAAAATGTTTTAACTATCATTAAACAACCTCATTTGCTTTTTAAAAATTTTATTAGACGCCCTAGCCAGTTTGGTTCATGGGCCTGTGGATGGAAGGGTCCCGGGTTCGATTCAGGTCAAGGGCATGTACCCGGGTTGCTGGCTTGATCCCCAATAGGGGCCGTGCAGGAGGCAGCCAATCAGTGACTCTCATCATTGATGTTTCTGTCTCTCCCTATCCCTTCCTTTCTGAAACCAATAACAATATATTTAAAAATTTTTTTTTAAATTTTATTAGAGTAAAAGAATATTATTAAAAATGGGGTTCTCTTTCAACAGGAATTTTGACAGCGCTTCACATGAGGTCCTTGTGGGGAAAATGAAGAAATGTGGGCAGAATGATAGTTTTCTGTGATGGACTTGGGCCTCAGTAGCCATACCCAGAGAAGGCCAATGCACAGATTGATATCAACCTGGAAGAATACTTCCACTGATGCCTTAAAAGGCCTATGCTGATTAAGTTTGTGGATAATATGAATTTGAGAAAGAAAAATATGTAGAAGTATCGGAATACAAAAAGGTCTTAGATTTTGAGGAAAGGAGGTTTTAGTCATTTTAATTGCAATATCCAGTCCATTGTGTGATATAACAGCCCCAAAAGGCAACTGAGATCTTGGATTGCATTAGTACAAATGGGAAGAGTAAGGTCATAATTCTGATCTGCTCCCCCTCCTCCACACACCTTTTTAAAACCATCTTATTATGTTTAGATTGGGGCACTACTTGCATAGATTTTAATCTGAAGTGGTGTAGAGGAAAGCAACTAGGTTGTGAGGATGCTTGAAATATGTTGTAAGGAAGAGTTAAAGGGAACTCTTACTATTTAGCCTTGAAGGAAAAAGTGGAAACTGTCATATGTATTTTTTAAGGGAGGAGGGGTTAGATTTAGACCATGGTAAATCTCAGAAGGTAGACAAGATAGAATTGGTGAGTGGACTTCAGATACAGATTCCACCTCATTGAGAATTGTTTCATTATTAGAATTTTTTTAGAACAGGCAGCCTTGGTAGATCAAGGGAGGTTCTCAGTTATTCCCTTGGTAGGATAAGTTATGGATAAGGTTGAATTAGATTGTCTAAAGTCCAATAGCCTGGTACAGCAGTTGCCAGCCAGTGGTCTGCAGACCACTGGTGGTCTGTGAGGTCTGAAAGGTTGGCGACTGTTGGCCTAGTACATATAATACACACGGCAGCAGCATCATATCCACACACACACTGGCCACCAAACTTTGATAGATTTTGTGAGTGCTTAAGCTTGAAAAAATGATTTTATTTTTGTGGTTTTAAAAAAAATCTTTATTGTTAAAAGTATTATATATGTCCCCTTTTTCCCTCCCATGACCGCTTCTATCTGTGTCCATGGGTTGTGCACATATGCATACAAGTTCTTTGGTTGATCACTGCAACCCCCCTCCCAGCCTTCCCTCTGAGATTCCACAGTCTGCTCTGTGCTTCTATGTCTCTGGATATATTTTGTTCATCAGTTTATTTTGTTCATTAGATTCCACATAATGAGTGAGATCGCATGATACTTGTCTTTCTCTGACTGGCTTGTTTTGCTTAGCATAATACTCTCCAGGTCTCTCTATGTTGTCTCGAAGGGTAAGAGATCCTTCTTATTTACTGCTGCATAATATTCCATGATATAAATGTACCACAGCTATTTTTTTTTTTAACCATAGCTTCTTTATCCACTCACCTACTGATGGACACTTGGGCTGTTTCCAGATCTTAGCTATTGTAAATTGTGCTGCTATGAACATAGGGGTGCATACATTCTTTCTGATTGATGTTTCAGATTTCTTAGAATATATTCCCAGAAGTGGGATTACTGAGTCAAATGGCAGTATCATATTTAATCTTTTGAGGATACTCCATACTGTTTTCCATAATGGTTGCACCAGTCTGCATTCCCACTAGCAGGGTTCCCTTTTCCCCACATCCTCACCAGCACTTGTCATTTGTTGATGGTAGCCATTCTGACAGATGTGAGGTGATACCTCATTGTTGTTTTAATTTGCATCTTTCTGATGATCAGTGACTGAGCATCCTATACTATAAAAGGCCAGCAACCATAATGGCATAATGACCAGAACGACCGATAGACCGGTTGCTATGAGGTGCATTGACCACCTCTTGGTCCCTCCCCCTGGCCTGTAGGCTCCGATCGCTGGATGGCGAACAGGGAACCATGGGTAACCGGGGTGGGTGGCGGTGGGGTGGGACTGGGGACTGTCAAGCGGGCAGAAGATGGCCCTGATCGCAGGCTAGGCCTAGGGCAGTGATGGCAAACCTTTTGAGCTCGGCGTGTCAGCATTTTGAAAAACCCTAACTTAACCCTTTGCACTCCGAACCATTCTGGACATTGGCTACCAGCTACTCGACACTACTTTGCGGAGGAAACGTGCATTTACAGACCCTCGTATTATTTAGTATAATTTTGGAACCAAGTAACGTATTATAATGATATTGGACTTATATGAATTGGGTGACATCGAGGAATGTATATTTGCAAAAAAAACAATATTTTATTGTTTATAATTTTGTACAGTATGGTAAGTTTTGTAACACTCCCCAATATGCATTGCAGGCTGATTAGTGCATGTTTGACAGTAATAAGTGGTTTGATGCCTGCCACCAGGTGTTTTCCTGTTAGAACACACAATGCAGTCCCGTTTTCTTTGTCCCACATCGGGAATATGTAGTTTATTGTTTAATCCGACACAAAACCCGCTGACATTTCTTGTATATATCTTAGTAATTTTACGATATTTTGATTTAATTTCTTGTGCCATTTCAAGATAAAACTTCAGGGAAACATGCATGTCTCAAAAAGTTGCGTTGAAATAACTCAATTCCCCGTAATCAGTAATAAACTGCAATGTCCCCTGAGAGGGGACATCCGAGTGATATGCTAGAATTCCGATGTCCCCTGAGAGGGGACAGCGGGGTGCAAAGGGTTAACTCTGGTGCTGTGTCACATATAGAAATTTTTTGATATTTGCAACCATAGTAAAACAAAGACTTATATTTTTGGTATTTATTTTATATATTTAAAGGCCATTTAACAAAGAAAAATCAACCAAAAAAATGAATTCATAGGCTCGCCATCACTGGCCTAGGGACCCTACCCATGCACGATTTTGTGCACTGAGCCTCTAGTTTTTGTATGTCTCTTGGCCATCTGTATGTCTACTTTGGAGAAGTCTATTTAGACCCTTTCCTTTTGTTAAGTTGTATGCCCATTTCCTTATATGTTTTGGACATTAACCCTTTATCAGATGTATCATTGCCAAATAAGTTCTCCGGTCATTTTTGTTTTTCTTTTAATTGAGCATTTTTTTAAATTGATTTCAGAGAGGAGGGGAGATGGAGAGAAAGATAGGAACATCAATGATAAGAGAGAACCATTGATCGGCTGCCTCCTGCACGCCCCCTACTGGGGATCAAGCCTGCAATCCCAGACATGTGTCTTGACTGGAATTGAACCTGGGACCCTTCAGTCTGCAGGCAGCTGCTCTATCCACTGAGCCAAACAGTTTTGTTGATGGGTTTCTTTTGTTGTGCAGAAGCTTATTATTTTGATGTAGTCCCAATATGTATCTATAAACATATTGCTATGAGAGATGTCTGAGATTTTGCTGCCTTTAGTTTCTTCTAGGATTTTTATGGTTTCACAACTTACATTTAAGTCTTTTATCCATTTTGAGTGTAGTCTAGCTTCATTTTTTTTCCGTCTGTCCAATTTTCCCAACACCACTTAGAGCATTTGTTCTAGATCTGTGAAATATGCTGTTGGTATTTTATTAGGGATTTCATTGAATGTATAGATTGTTTTGGGTGGTATGGACATTTTAATGATGTTAATTTTCTCCATGAACATGGTATATTCTTCCCCTTGTTTATATCTTCCTCAATCTCTTTTTTCAATGTCCTGTATTGTAATTTTCCGAGTACAAGTCTTTTACTTCCTTGGTTAAGTTTATTCCTAAGTATTTTACTTTTTTTGTTGCAGTGATAAATGGGATTGCTTGTTTAGTTTCTCTTTCTGAGAATTCATTATTGGTGTATTAAAAAGCCATCGATTTTTGGGTGTTGATTTTGTATCTTACTACATTGCCAAATTCATTTATTAAATCTAGTAGTTTTTTGATGGGGTCTTTAGGGTTTTCTATGTACAATATTATGTCATTGCAAATAATGAGGGTTTTATTTCCTCATTTTCTATGGGATGCCTTTTATTTCTTCTTGTCTGATTGCTGTGGCTAGGACTTCCGGTACTATGTTGAATAAGAGTGGTGAAAGTGCACATCCCTGTCTTGTTCCTGTTCTTAGAGGAAATGGTTTTAGCTTTGCCCATTGAGTATGATGTTGGCTGTAGTTTTGTCATATATGGCCTTTATTATGTTGAGGTATGCTCCCTCTATTCCCACTTTGCTGAGAATTTTTATCAAAAATGGGTGTTGGATTTTGTCAAATGCTTATTCTGCATCTATTGCTATAATCATGTGATTTTTGTAAGCTAGAGAAAGATATTAAAATAGTAAGGAAGAGAAAATACATTTACAGCACTGTACTATATTAATACTGTAAATTTATGTCATCTGTTTAGAAGATAAAAAATGTTATAAGTGGACTCATGCACTTCAAAGGCTCAACTGTAATTGGAACATATTTTTAAATTTTGCATCTTGACCCATTGAGGCAGTAAGTTGAGAAGGTTCATTGTTGGTAGAATAAAGAAAAACAGAAGGCAACATTCCTTAAGAGCCTTTCTTTTTTCTCTAAAGCCAAGCGTGTGTCTATACCATTGAACATCACTCCAAGTATGTTCTCAGAATTCATTCCTACGCCTATCTTTTTTGCATACTATATAGTAGTTCTACCAGTCCTTGGATTCTGACCATCCTGTCTTTGAATTTAAGTGGTATCTTAATCTTTATTATAAAACCCTCTGCTCAGTGTTGGTGGTTTGTTTCTCTTAATCTTTTCGGTTCACTTGTTCAGTATCATTTAGTTACAGTGCCTCTAAGGCTCTCTGAAAGCCAGGCTATCTGGATATATCTACATGGACACTTTTATACAGAGTGGAATGAAAGTTGGTTTACAATTGTTTGTATGGAAAATAATAATACACTGTAAATACACTGTAAATAATAAACTGTGTATTGAGTATTCACAACTGTAAACCTACCTTTCCCCCACCCTGTATATAAAGTAGGGAAATACAAATTAAGGTTTGTTTGAGATTATAAGAATCTTGAATGATTCCATTTTTTTCTTCCCCTTCGTAAGGCTTAACTTACTGTCACTAGGATTTATATCTTATAATGTAATTGTATTATAGTATTTAAAAATCACTTCATCTTGAAAAAACTCATTAATAACCTTGTTTATCAGGTATACATACATACGTGTATATAGCAGTAAGAAAAACATTTATGTCCTGGCCAGGTAGCTCAGTTGGTTAGAGCGTCCTGATATGTCCAAGTTTTGAGTTCAATCCTTGGTCAGGACATATACAAAAAATCAATCAATGAATATATAAATAAGTGGAACAATAAGTCTATGTTTCTCTCCCCTACCCCCTTCCTCTCTCTTTCTAAAATCAATTAATAAAAACAAAAAATATATATGAAGTCTTTTGGATGAGATGGGAGTTTGTTGAAAAATGTTTTTCTAATTGTTTTAGGAAAAAGAAATGTGTATGCTAATATCTTGGAAAGTCCTACATTTTTATTATCTTAATTAGAATTTTTCTTTCTACAGAAATAGGAAGGTCGTTGATTATTCACAGTTTCAGGAATCTGATGATGCTGGTAAGTTTTGTGATTTCAATAAATTATGAGTTGAACCCTAGTAGTGGAAGAATCACTAGTTTATGTACTTTTTACAAGGCTTTTGGAATAAGTTTTTAATTTTTAATATTTAGACTATTTATGTATCTAAATTACATTAAGATCTGTGTCACCCAAAATAAAACTTGAACTTGCATGGATTTTAAGTTTTCCTTAGTAAATTACTCATGTAAACATTGAATAATTTTTTCTTGGTTTTGCAGTCCAAAGTTTACGTGTGCAATAATTCTCATGCAGTGTTTATTAGTTAATGTAACCTGCTATAATCTCATTTTAAACTTGTACCTTTTAATAGAGAGTATTTTCGTTTTTGTGTAATAAAGTAACTAAGATGAGAGTATTTTGTGAAACAACTTTGATTTGTGAACTGACTCATTATAGAATGAGTAGTGTATCTTAAATCTTAGCCAGAACAGGTTTCTATAGAATATGATGTTTCTGCCCTAACCGGTTTGGCTCAGTGGATAGAGTATCGGCCTGCGGACTGAAAGGTCCCAGGTTCGATTCCGGTCAAGGGCATGTACCTTGGTTGCGGGCACATCCCCAGTGGGAGGTGTGCAGGAGGCAGCTGATTGATGTTTGTCTCTCTCTCATATCGATGTTTCTCTCTATCCCTCTCCTTTCCTCTCTGTAAAAAATCAATAAAAATATATTTTTAAAAAAGAATAAGATGTTTCTAATTTTATTGTTTTCCAGATGCATTTACTATTTTTTTTAAATCTAATTTTACTTTATAAAGATAATATGTGCACTTTGGGAAAACTTAAAAAATGCATAAGGAAGAGTTTTTTAAAAATAATCCAGCCTCTCAGAGGGAATACTAACATTTACGCCTTTGTGCGCCATAAGAGTCTATAGACGCAAGCGAGATAAAAGCGTTTTTGGATGCATGGCAGTTAACTAGTTATTAAATGCTTGCTGAATGTTTGCATTTATAAATTTAATCCTCAGAACAATGCTATTAAAATAGGATATATATTATTATTTCCATTTTGCAGATAACGAAACTGAAGCAAAGATATTACTCAAGATCCATTAGCCAGCAAATGGCCATTTTAACCATTTGTTGAAAAAGGTTTTGACTTTTTTCCCTTAAATGTTTTTATTGATACTTGAGAGAGAGGAAGGAAGAGGGAGAGATAGAGACATGGATAAGAGAGAAAAATTATTGATCGGCTGCCTCCTGCCATTGAACCATGCTTGCCGGGGATTGATCCAGCAACCCAGGCATTGTATCCTGACCAGGAATCGAACCAGAGACCTGTTTGATGGGTCGATGCTCAACCACTGAGCCACACCGACCCCTTTAAAAATCTAGTTGAGGTCTTGCTGTGGGATTTTTGGGTTCTCTCCCTTTACCATATCACCCCTACTTATTATACCACCCCTACTTAGTATCTGCCTCCTGTTATTAGAAGTTACTTGAAAAATTCCTATTAATGGTTGTATGATATTCCATAATGGAATTTATAATGTAGCCAACCTTTTAATAATTGCTGAAGCTCCGTGTATAATGATGTAGTAAACACATTTGGAATAATCACCTTTTAAGGTGGGGTAATTTTCTTTAGTTTAATAGGGTTTTTGAAACTGAAGTTATTTTGCATAAATAAGTAGAACAAACCGATGGTTCTCTCTCCCTCTCTTCCACTCTCTCTAAGATCAAAATTTTAAAAATATTTTTATTGATTTCAGAGAGGAAGGGAGGGAGGGATGGAAACATCAATGATGAAAGAGAATCATTGATTGGCTGCCTCCTGCACGCCCCCTACTGGGGATTAAGCCTGCAACCCTGCATGTGCCCTAATTGGGAATAGAACTGTGACCTCCTGATTCATAGGTCAACACTCAATCACTGAGCCATGCCAGTTGGGCTAAAATCAAATTTTTTTAAAAAGAAAGAAATTGGAGGTATTTTTCTTAAATGCCAGAGTATACTATACTTACTACTTTAATTTAAAAGTAATTTACTTGATAACAGGAATTGTATTAGCATTGTAGAATCATGGGTTCTTTACATTTTAAAATGCTTATATTACTATAATAGTTTTCAAATAAATATAAAGGTGTGGAAACATGGGAAAATCTTTAATAAAAAGGGTAGGATATACAAATGATGAGATATTTGGCTAAGGATACATTAAAACATACACATGAGGACTAGAGGGTAATATACAGAAATGGAAATGATAAGGTGGTGAGACTGGGAAAGAAGAATTTTATTTATTTTTAAAATGTGTGTGTGTGTATGTTTTTAAAATTGATTTCAGAGAGGAAGGGAGAGAGAGAGAGAAACATTAATGATGAGAGAGAATCATTGATTAGCTGCCTCCTTCATGGCCCACACCAGGGTTTGGGCCCTCAATGAACCGTGAACTTCTGGTTCATTGATCTACGCTCAACCACTGAGCCACACCTGCCAGGCTATTTTATTTTTTAATGAAAAAATAATTATTTGGAAAATCTTGCCCCTCATTATTTAAATAGTATGGGAGATAATTATCTAAGAAAATGCAGTGGTAATTTCTACATGTACAAATCATAATATAGTTTATTGATTTTTGAAAAATGCTGTGTAGATGAAGATTATGGAAGAGATTCGGGTCCTCCAGCTAAGAAAATTCGATCATCTCCACGAGAAGCTAAAAATAAAAGGCGATCTGGGAAGAATTCACAGGAAGATAGGTAAAAAGCATTGTTTTTTTTTTGTTTTGTTTTGTTTTGTTTTTGGCAAGAAGCATTGTTAATTTGTTCCTGATTACTCTGTCAACCACTCTGATAGGGTAATTTCTGATCTCTAAATTTGGAGAATCTTCATTTCTTTTGGGAAGGCACTTACGGGTTCGCTTAATATTATTTTTGCATATTTTATCTTAACTTAGGCAGGGCTTCTGAGTCTAGACATTGACATGTGGCTTGTTTGAACTCAATCTGGAATCCAATGTGGTCTCCGGGGATGTCTACGTTTAGACCTCTGAATGTAGCAGAAAGATTGTTTTAAGTATATAATTTGTTACCTAAGGTTAGTATTGACATTTTCATTGTAGTAATAGCAAAGAATGAGTGACCTTTCACATTCAGTCACAAATCACTGGTAGAATCATAACTAAAGCTTACAGAATTTCAAGTATATATAGTCTGCTGAGTTTTACTGTCTATAATCCTCCTTTATTTAGATAATATAATAATTTGGGACAGTTTCCCTTCCCTTAGTTTGATAAATGAGTTCAGATGAGTTGTAATTTTAACTAAAATTGCCTCATGAGACCAGGATGCTGTAGTTTTCTCCTCTGTTCTTATAAGTATACACATACATTCTCATACTCACTGTGGCAAGAATTCCTTGATGATGGTGATGATGATAGCTACCATTTATGATTGTCATGTGCTAGTCTCTATTATGTGCTAATTTATATTTATTATCATTTAATTTTCACAACACCTCTAATTAGGCAAAGTAATATTAACTTAAGCGGGGTTCAATGATATGTCCAAGGTTACCCAGCAAATGGGCCAACAGAGGGTTTTGTTTGTTTAGTTTTTGTTTTTGAACCAACAGGTTTTGAAACCATGTCTATTGGACTCCGGAGTCTATTTTTTAACCTAGTTATTCGAAGCTATTTACCGTCAAGCCTAAAGTCACTATAATAAAACCATAGGCAGAAGTCTTCCCATTCTGAATTTACAGGATGCTAAATTTGCAAGAATAACGATACTATGTATATACATTTACCTAGTATTTTATGTTTGCTTGCATTGCTAACATCTAATATTTTCTTTTCTGGAGAATTTCAGAAATTTGATTTTGAGGAAAAATAAGACAGTTGCACTGTGGGGAAACAAGTCTTCCATAGTTTCATAGTATATCTCTCTAATCCTGTCTTATATGGCAGCCTAATTTAGAGCTATCTTTTATTATATTGATTCTATTTCTCCAAAGGAATAAGCTTTTTTCTTTTAAAATACATTTTTATTGATTTCAAAGGGGAAGGGAGAGAGAGAGAGATAGAAACATAAGTGATGAGAGAGAACCATTGATTGGCTGCCTCCTGCACACCACTACTGGGGATCGAACCCGTAACCCCAACATATGCCCTTGACCAGAATCAAACCCAGGACCCTTCAGTCCGCAGGCCAATGCTCTATCCACTGAGCCAAACCAGCTAGGGCTGAGCTTTTTTGCAGCCTGTTATAATGTCCCTTCGATGAAATTAATATCTAGCCTAAATTTTTGTTGTTGTAGTCATTTAGTATTCTCTCCAATGTCAGGAGTGGTTGAAATAAATACAGGTTTGATTGCCATTTGTATCAAATGACTTATATGTTTATTCCCTAGGACTATATATATATTTTTTAAAATATATATATCTATATTTTTTATTGATTTCAGAGAGGAAGGGAGGAGAGAGAGATAGAAACATCAATGTATGAAGGGAGGAGAGAGAGATAGAAACATCAATGATGAGAGAGAATCATTGATTGGCTGCCTCCTGCATGCCCCACACTGGGGATTGAGCCCACAACCTGGGCATGTGCCCTTGACCAGAATTGAACCCGGGACCCTTCAGTCCACAAGTCAACACTCTATCCACTGAGCCCAACTGGGTAGGGCCCCTCAGACCATATTATGTTGATTTTTCCATTGGTCTCTACGTAAAAGTTTAGCTTTTACTTGGCTTTGCTGTAATGGGACTCAAGGATCAATGGTTTCTATAAACTCAATAATAAAAGAACTAGAGAAAAGTGATATAATTATCGTTGTCATAGAGTTGGAGATTAAATGCTTATTTTGCATAAAAACATTTATATAGAACAATGACAGGTTTCAGAATTAGTGTTCTTGGATCAGATTGCTTTAGTAAAGAAATATGTTTGTTTTTTCTCTTTGCTTAGGAATCTTGGGTTCGGTAGCTTGTCTTTTGAATGTGGTCTAGATTATGGGAAATATCAAAAGAGATTTGCAAGACCTGCTGTTTAAGAAAGGAAAGCTTATGTATGACTTTTTGTATTTGTTTGTCAGAATTTCTCATAGAATCATAAAATTTTAGCACTGTAGGGTATTGAGTGATTTTCCTGAGATCATAAAACTAGTTAATGACAAAGACAGGACACTAAAACCCATATTCCTGAGCTAAAATTTGTGAGGACGTAAAATGTGCATTTTTGTGACTTTAAAATTGTTTTATAAAACTTTTCACTGAGCTTCTTTTAAAATCCTCACCAGAGGATATCTTTTTATTGATTTTAGAGAGAGAGGGAAGGGACAGAGAAAGTGAAAACATCGAGATACATCAATCATATCCTCCCTCCCTCCCTCCCTCCCTCCCATTTTTGGGGGGAGGCAACCTAATTTTTGGAGGCCTTGCTTTGGCAAGGCTAAAAAAAGGGGGGGGGGGAATACATCAGTCAGTTGCCTCCGTATGTGCCCCGGCCAGAAATCGAACCCACAACCTTTGGGTGTATGGGACGATGCTCCAACCAACTGAGCCACCTGGCCTGGACTCTTTGTACTTTGCAATTTTTAATTTTATTTTGAAGTGATCTTGAGCTCACTTTTATTTTCTCCAGGATACAAGGCAGACCCATGTGCTCATGTTTCTGATGTATAGAAATATTAGAGGCAAAAAATATATATAGTTAATATTTTGTTTTAGATAAATATTAAGGCATATTATAATTTATATAAAATTGTATTTTTATATTCTTCCTCTAATAACAGAATTTTTGTTTGTTTTTGTTTTTCTGTTAATCCTCACTCAAGGATATTTTTCCATTATTTTTAAGGAGAGTAGAAGAGAGAGAAACATTGATGTAAGAGAAACACATCAATTGGTTGCCTCTTGCACGAGTCCCAACCAGGGCCCAGACCAGGGAGCAGCCTGCAACCAAGGTACGTGCCCTTGATCGGAATTGAACCCAGGACCCTTTGGTCCACAGGCCAAGCTCTATCCACTGAGCCACACTGGCTAGGGCACAACAGAATTTTTTTATTAAATATTTTTTGAACTAGGCATTATCTACAGGTGAAAGATTTTCAGCCTGTGTTGAGATGCTTTCCTTTTTCTCTTTGGGTTTTTGGAAACAGTATTTTCCAAAAGTAGATAAAAATTGTGCTTACCAGCATCCCTGTAAAGTAGGGAAATAATGGAAACTCCTTAGCATTGTTTTAATTTTATATATAAAGGAGGTTTTCTTCAGTGTTATTAAGTCAGATACCAGAGATCTATATTCACTTAGATTTTGATCTAATAACTTAAATGTCTTATTCCTTCCCCTTGTAGTGAAGACTCAGAAGAGAAAGATGTAAAGACTAAGAAGGATGATTCTCACTCAGCAGGTAATAAATAGTATTTCTTTTTATGTACTTATTTAGTGGACATTTTAGTAAGTGGTTTTATAGTAATGCCTGGCATTGTTGTAAATATTGGCATTACAAAGATGCTTCCGTCTTTGAAGAGCTCATAGTGATTTTTCAATCCGGGTGGCTTATTAGAGTCACTTGTGAAGGTTGTTGTTTGTGGGGGGGCGAGCGGGGGAGGCGTGTTGATCTTTACAGCATCCTCTGCTCGCAGAATAAAATCACACTTGACCACAATCATTTATTTTCTTTTGGGCTTTGTGTTTTCTGGCAGATATTCTCCTAATCAGAGCTAGTTTGCATTGGCTTTTTTAGGTAGTTGTCAAACACAACTCTTAGATCAGTGCATCATAATTTTGATATTGCAGAGGACAGTGAGGATGAAAAGGAAGATCATAAAAATGTGCGCCAGCAACGGCAGGCAGCCTCTAAAGCAGCTTCTAAACAGAGAGAGATGCTCCTGGAAGATGTGGGCAGTGAAGAAGAACAGGAAGAAGAGGACGAGGCACAGTTCCAGGAGAGTGCGTAACGTTGGCTTGTTGCTTTGGTCATGATTGCAGTATGTGATCTTGATTATTTTGGCGTTTGGGGCGGGGGTTGGGGGGATGCTAGATGTTACAAACAGTCCCTTAAATGACTCACTGTTAGGTGAGATGATGGTCTTTGATATCTGTTGATTTTGTAAAGGTTCAAAGATTATCATGACTGCTGTCCATTGTTTGTATTCAAATACTTAATAAACAGTTGTTAGAATAATAGTTCCATGGCAGGTGTTGTGATTAAGATTTGCATTTTGGCCTGATGGAGAAGGGTGTAGACCTCCTCCCCTGACAAAAAGTGTTAATAACAGAATTCAGATGTTTCACAGGTTACTCAGATGAATAGTTTTCTTGTTTCATTTATTCATAGTTGGACCAAACACACTAAGTTGATTCCGTTTCATTTCCCTGGTCTCACCAGATCTGTATGGGAATGATATAATTGCCAAAAGTTACTTGATGGCTTCAATTTTCATTCAGATTAAGTTTATCCCTTCCTGTTTTCAACCTACTCTTCAAATCAGTCATGTATCCCTCATGTGGTGCTAAACCCATTTTACAGATGGGGCCAGTGACAACTCCAACCAAACTGGTAGCATAGCTGTAAATAGAGTCCAAGAGTGTTTGACTCCCAGATCCCATCCTCCAGTCATTCTTAGCGTTCTCTCCCTTTGTTCACTTGGAAGGATATATACATTAAGTTGGACGTTGAAATTCTTCTTTCCTCTCAGAAGATTCCGGCAGCGATGAAGATTTTCTAATGGAAGACGATGATGATAGTGACTATGGCAGTTCAAAAAAGAAAAACAAAAAGATGGTTAAGAAGTCCAAACCTGAGAGAAAAGAAAAGAAAATGCCCAAACCCAGGCTAAAGGCTACAGGTGAGGTCTTCAGAATTAAATTAAATTATTGCTTTGAAAAATTTCATGAGCTAATAAACTTTCTCTACAGAAATTCTTCATGAAGGCTTGACATTGGCCACATAGTTAATTAAGAATAAATGAATTTGGAAAGGATTCTGTTTTCTACTCCTACAAGTGTCGTTTATTAATAAGGACTCCAGACTCTCGAAGAGTCTGGTGGCTTAGCCCTGTTCTTTTTAATATTTATTTATTTATTTATTATTGACTTCAGAGAGGAAGGGATAGAGAGAGAGAAACATCAATGATGAGAGAGAATCATTGATCAGCTGCTTCCTGCATGCCTCCCACTGCTGGGGACTGAGCCCACAACCTGGGCATGTGCCCTGACCGGGAATTGAACCGTGACCTCCTGGTTCATAGGTCGAGACTCAACCACTAAGGTGTGCCACTGAGGGCTGGGCTTAGCCCTCTTCTTTAACAAGGGCTGAACACAAGCAAGATTTAGGAATGACCTATATGTGTCAGGCACAGTGTTAGAAATACTGCGTCAACACAGCTATTACTGCCCTTTTTCCCACCAGTATCCCAACTCCAGCAGCTAGTAAAGACTTGAAATTGTGGAAATGTACATCTACAGTAATTCATTTAAGTTCTGTGTTTTGATCCTACACCATCCTCTGTGTTCCCAAAATAAAACCACAGTTGACCACATATTTATGTTCCTTGAGGCCTTGCGGTTTCTGGCAAATGTTCTAATCAGAGCTAGTTTATCATTAAACCAGAAAGCTAAATTTGCTTTTTTTTTTTTACTTATATTTTGTTGAGAATATGAATATGAGCATTTGCTTTGTTTTCTAATGTTGTTGTTATTTTTTAATCCTCACCCGAGGACATGCTTAGAGAAAGGGGGGAATATTGAGAGAGAAACCCTGATTGGTTGCCTTCCACCTGCTTCCTGACCAGGAATCGAACCAGCAACCCTTCAATGCATGGGACAGCTCTGAACCAACTGAGCCACCCCAGCCAGGGTAGATTTACTTTTTTTTTTAATTCTGGCTAATAGAACTGGTGATTTTTAAACCTTTTACTCATCACTTCTTACTGTTGGGATTCCTGGACTTAATCAAAAGTTATTAAATAGCTTCAGTTTCTACTCAGGTTATCATAATCTTTTTTTTTTTTTTAATATATTTTATTGATTTTTCACAGAGAGGAAGGGAGAGGGATAGAGAGTTAAGAAACATCGATGAGAGAGAAACATCGATCAGCTGCCTTCTGCACACCTCCCACTGGGGATGTGCCCGCAACCCAGGTACATGCCCTTGACCAAAATCGAACCTGGGACCCCTCGGTCCCTAGGCCGACTCTCTATCCACTGAGCCAAACCAGTTTCGGCAATCATAATCTTCTTAGCCCACTTTTTAAACACCATTTAGTTCACAAGCCACTAAGGATGATGTACAGCAAGCATATCAAACTCAAAGGCTAACACGGGCCAAATAAACAAGGTTTAAGTTTATATGGGCCGCAAAAAAACAAAAAGCTTCAATTTTCATAGAAGTGTAGGTTTATTTCGATAGAGACCATGCTGAATACAAAGAGCTGAAATAAATGAGTAATCGTTAACATAAAATGATAGAACATCTTAATAAAAATTAATATTTTTTCTTGAACACTAACTTACCAGACACTGAATAACTGCACAAATTAATAAGCATCATGCAAATAAATCTATTTTTCTTGTTCTCCGAAAGCGAAATATTTCCTTATTGCACACACCAAACAAGTCAGTCCAAGACTAATGACATGGCAGTCGGCTGCTAAAATATTTGCTGCTAGTATTAGTGGAGAGAAATGGTGCACCTGCGCGTAAGGCACCTAAGGGAAATCAATGCAACATGATTATAGTAATCAGTCATTAGCAAACGTTGTAGTTCGTTATTAATATCCTGTGTAACAGGATATTAAAAAATTAAGTTATGGAATTTTTATTAAAACGTTTCTTACATACCGTTATATTGGCTGGGCCGCAAAAATATTCGTTGTGAGCCCCGCAAGTTTGACATGCTTGATGTACAGTATCCTGTTTATTATAAGCATTACTGCTAACATAACATTATAGTGCTGGTAAAAGTATTGGAAACCAGTAAGTTGGGAGTGTTGTCTTTATAGATCTTATTCTTGTAGATTGTCTTGTTTCTAGCTAGTTTTTATAAAGATATTTTCTTCTCTTCCCTTCCCAAAATTGGTGTTTTTCTTCTCAGTGACGCCAAGTCCCGTGAAAGGCAAAGGGAAAGTGGGTCGCCCCACAGCTTCAAAGGTATCAAAGGAAAAGACTCCTTCTCCCAAAGAAGAAGATGAGGAGCCGGAAAGCCCTCCAGAGAAGAAAGCCGCTGCCAGCCCTCCACCCGAGAAGTCTGGGGATGAAGGGTCCGAAGATGAAGCCCAATCTGGGGAGGATTAAAAGTGATGATGGTTTGGGAGAGATTTTATTTAAAAAAAGAAAAGAAAAAAAAAAGGAAAAAAGGGGGGCATAAAAAGAAAACTACATAAGATAGAACATGGTTTTGGCTATGGCTTTGACTCACGGGCTTTCAGTGCTTTTTTTCCCTTTTGTTGAAAATAACTTTCTCTTTTTTTAATTTTTTTTTTTAAAGAAAATCTTTGTATGTTTAATTTACCTTTTTGTCTATTGGTCTTTTCTTTTCTACCACCCTCTACTCTCTCCCTTTTTCAATGAAAGCCATGTCAAATTAATCACTGGATTGACTGCTTCATCTTTTTATTTTTAAAGGATGGTATACCACAGTTGTAAAGCAATAAGATTTGAGATGAACACTATGGAAATGTTGCTTTTTGCTAAACAGTAGCAAGTTGAACAGTAATCAAAAAACATAGAAGGATTTTAGTTAAAAATGATTGCTTCTTTCTCTACTTGGACTTAAATCAGTTGTCATCTAATACAAGTGTATTTTTTACCTTGCGGGCAGGGCAGGGAGTGGGTAACCTGACCTTGTGTAGAGTGTGGGGTTTTTTTTAAATTTCATCACTTGTTATCTCAAATTCAGAGCCAGTGATCCTTTTATTCTACTACGTCTTTAAGGAATTAAAAAAAGAAAAGGAAAAAACAAGGAGCGCCAAAACTTAAATCACGCTTAATTTCCTATTTTACTCTCCGATGGTTCATGTTTTAAAATATATATGTATCCTGTTTCTTGGATAAATTTTTACCAAGGGTAAAAAAAAAAAAAAGAAACCTAGAATTTAAATGGCAAGATCTATATATCATAGTGGATTTCTTCTCAAACTGACAATGTTTAGGTTATAAGCAAATAAACTACCGGTTAATGTGAAACTTGTTCACAAAGACTTGAGATTTTTTTTCCTTTATGAAAACAGAATTGAAATTCTTTTATGCCATAAATGTGTGTGCATTCAGATTCCATGAACTGTGCTCTGTTTTTATTTGTGGATAGAACTTTTCTTTTTCATACACTTATCTTCCCATTTCTTCATAGAACCATGGTATGAAGTGCATCTCTCGGCTTCCTGCTACCATGTAGGATGCCACTGCAGACCCACCCCCAGTGCCTACCAGCCCTGCTGGAGGACATGATTTCTCCTGGCTCTGTCTTCACCTACTTCACGTCCTGTGTTTGATGGGAGTGTGTTAAGTGGTGCTCCCACGCGTTTAATTTGCTTTTTTTTCTTTTTACTGGTGTGTCTGCTTACTGCTCATGTTGCTTGTTTGGAGTGTAAGGGGTTCCGCAGGGCTAGAGAAAGCATGCGTTCAGGAGACCTACGTGCGGTTAACAGACTTGACATGCCTTATGAAAGCAGTCAGGAGATAGACCTGTGCGTTCCATCCTCCACATCCTGATACCATGAGCTTCTGGAAGGAAGGGTTAGGGGCCTTAGTGTGCTGAGAAGTTGAAAAATTAGTGAAATTTAACCTCTGCCTTTTTATCTAGATTTGCTTCCTCAATATTTTACTTATGCAATTTTCTTCCTTTTAATTACAGCATATTTTACTCTTGGACAACATAGCTTTCTTACAGATGTTCCTAGAACAAAAGGTTATTTAAGGAATAGTTTTACTCTGATTATTAAGACACTTTAAGAAGTATTCTTTGTGATTTAAAAAAACAACACCACCTAGTGACAGTCGCTTCGCTGTTGCACTATGTGTTAAAGAATGAATTTGAAGATTTTAGTACTTGGCCAAAAATGCAAAGCTTGAATATAAATAGCAGTTGGATTGTTATCTAAAGGTTATTCTGTTTGCTTTAGTGGGTTTGTTTAGGTACCCAATTTTAACAAGGTGTGTGTTCTTCTAGCAAGAGACCTCTCAGTGTTTCCACCATGCACTTCTATACTTAGGGGTTTATAACTTTGTCTTACATTCCTAGTAACATTTGGGCTTTCTTAGATTATGTTTTGTGAAAATCAGTGGTGGGGAGGGGGTCTTTTAAAACTTTAGCCTCGGTATTTTATGTAACACAGTCTCTAATATATTAATCTGCACTAACATCTATGTGATACAGGCACATATTTTAGAGGTAATTTTGTCTTCTAAGTTCCTTGTGTGCATTTGGTTGGACTTTTTGTTTGCAATCCCTTTTTTAAAAATTAATTCATGAGATTGAAAAACATATATATTTCTAACAGACTGGACAAAAGGATCTGTGTCCCCAGGTGAGAGACAGGCTCTGAATGACCTTTTTTTTCTCCACTTTTTATTGATTTAAAACACTCTAGTCTTCCCCTCAAATCATGCATGCACATAGGAGGGTAGCTGTGGTGTCTGAACTGGAAACCGGTGCTCAATAGTCAGGCTTGATGTGATGTGAGGCTGGGTTACAAGCTCTAAGCTGATAGTGGCTGGCCATTGGCACCACCCGTGACTAATCTCCCTCTTTTTCCCTGGCGTGCCTGTGGTGAGATGGCAGTAGCTTTCACGGCCTTGTTTGCAGTGCTCAGGAAGTGGGACATTAACCTCGAAGGTGCTTGTTTGTGCTAACTTAATTCTCTGTGTTAGCTCTGTTAGGTTTACCTCTGAAACATGGATTTCGGCAGCTATGCTGACTGACACTACATTCTAGTTCTTAAGATTTTTTTTTCTAGACTTCTCTCCACACACACACACACACACAACTTGACATGGGTAGTTTACATATTAAGTCTATCTGTAACTTGCTGCTGCTTTTAGCCCTCCCCACCTTAGGTTGGAATCAATGGACTAGACCCAAAGGATACATTTTAATTTTAGTAATGGTAGATTTGTCCTGCTTTCCACAAACCTGCCTTTCATATCTCCACTCCACTCCCTATTGAGTCCATAAAGGAAAGTTAATGGGTGAGTCCTCCTTTAGGGAGATAATGAGTGGAAATCTTTTTAGTAGTTGATTTCCCATAAAGGAGGTTTAATGTCTTTTTTCTTTTCCACAGTAACTGTTTGCCCCAGGTTGAATCCTCAATTCAATACTTATTCTTGGTACTGGTTCAAATAGCTTTTTCTTATTATAGGTAACTAATCAAGAGGAATTAGAAGTTATAATCCAGTAAGGTTTTTGACACTCTTGTGAATATATGTGGTCAGCTAAACTGAACTTGACACTTTTTCCCCCAAAACATTTCTTTTTTTAACCATGACCATTCAGGTATCAAGTGAATTTTAGAGTACTGGTTGGAGAAAGGGAATAGTTCTTTAAAGAAACCAGTTTAGAAGATGCTTTGAGAGTGTTAGGCAAGGGCAGAAGTTAACACCTGGAGCGACAGAGAAAGCTTTATGAAAGGCCATGTGGCCGTTGTCACTGTTGTGAAGAAGGGGAGTTCGAATGGTTCTGTGCCCGCTTCACCTGTGGCTGCGCTGAGAAGCAGGAACGTCACCTCAGGAGTTTGCAAAGGGAGAGCCTGGCTCTGGGCTCCATGCACTCGGGCGTAGATGCTGAAGCAGACGAATAACACGCTTCCTACCAAGGGAAAGAGAAAAGCTAAAAATCTGGTTGCTCTTGAGGTTAGAAAATTGTCCTTTTCTCTGTGCTTGGCGCTGGGTTTATTTGGAAAAGGTGTTAGTTTATTTGAATATTGGGACATCAAGCTATCTGCAGCCAAATTTCAATCTGCAACCCATTTTCCCTTGGTCTTGGGATAAACTTGATACAAAATGACTTTTTGAATCCCAAATCCCTAAGTCACACTTCTTTTTTTTCAAAGCCTAGTTCACAAAATTCACAGTGGTGCTGACTGTGTATTAACCACTATTGACAAAAGTCCCCTCAACCTGCCTGTTGCCATGCCAACGGAGTGACTGAACTGGTGACATCTGTTGGAGCATGCTTTGTGTGGCTGGTGGAATGCCACCATTGTGCATACACTTTGTACATCAGGGGTGAAGGGGGGGTTTTCTAGATTTATGGGGGGGGAGGGTAAAACTTTGTTTTTTTGATGGGGAGTGGGTATAGTACTTAGCTTACCCCTAAATAACATGTATAAAAACCCCTGAAGTATTGTGTGGGTGTGTGTGTGAGTGTGTGTATATGTCTGGCAATTAAACCGTTGTCTTCTGGAAATTAGTGAATTCTTTTTTCCCTCCAGAAGTATTTGTTACAAGATTTGTAAATAAGAGCTCTACTTAGTTTGTTTACCATGACCATGTTGCAGCAAACCTTAAATACCTAATTCCTGTAAGATTTAAGGAAAGACTTGAAGACGTGTCAGGTTAAGCAGCAGCCACGTTCTCAGAAATTGTTTGCCTTGATTCATCTTTCAGACTTCATTTGCCAGCTCTAAAATTCCCAGTCTTCCTTAATTTTAGTCCTTAATCTTTTACGTTCTGAGCAGGAAGGGTAAAAGAGGAACCTGCGTAAATGTGTTTAATTGTAAGTCCATGGGCTGAGACCGGGGCATCCCTTTCTTAATACTGCAATGTTGCTAGATATGTGATCAGACACCAGAGGGTTGGGCGTTCTTGCAATACCTTAACAGTGCTGAGATCTGCAGCATGGTACTAAGGAAGTTAAAGTTTGAATGTAACCACTTTATTTAAAAGTTGTTTTTTATTTAAATGAAATGGGGTTGAAATGAACATGATTTTGTTCGTGAATTATAGATGCAACATACATTGGTAGACGTGTGATGGTCTTTTGTGATACTTAATTTTTACATATCCCAGTCTCTGTATGTACCTGCATAGACAAAAAAACAAATTCCTGCTTTCTTTATGGAAGGGTTTCCAGGACTGCGTGTCTGCTCCTGAGCTCTGTTTTAAGTATGTGTATCCTTTGCTTGTATTTTGTATTAAAAAATAAGAAAAAGAACCCTTTATTGTTGAGCATGTTGGCATTGTCCCCTTTACTTTTTTTTTTTTTTCTTTTTGGGACATGAAGCAAGTTATTCTTTTTCTGTATCTTTTTTTTCTTTTGTAAACTTTGTTTTGTTTAAAAATGGCTTTATAAAAGGGCTTTTATAACCCAGATATGTGCTCTGTGTACTTCTTGGAATACTCACACAAATACACTGACAGAGAGCTGATCGCCTGGGCCTATCAGCTCCCAGGCCAGCCTATTGGGGAAAACCTGCTTCCCGAATGAATTCTTTAGGCTCTAACAGTGACCATCACTCTTGCTGGTAACAAGAAAAGCATGTCTTGTCTCAAGTCAAAGGGTTACAAAGTGTGGAGGGCAAAATTCTTAATTTAGGATAATTATACTCACAAAACATTTGCATTCAATTTTAAGTACCCATAGGAACTACATTATATTGCAATTTTAGAATAAAATACTACTTAGGTGGTGAATATGGTAGAGTGTCCTATTTAGAATTGGGCTGATGTAGCTAATCGGGTTTTATTCTTTCCAGCCTTGCCCCTTATTTACTACATTCTTGCCTCGTCATGCAAATATTTAACATATAAACTAAGCTTAGCTTTGAAATTTAGTGTTTTTTGCATGCTCTTGTCCCTCTGACTAATTTCTTATAGAGTTATTTGTCCCAGGTGAAAGTTGACTTTGGAAGAATGTAACCAGACACTTCCTCATAATATGTGGGTGTTTTATGATTAACATACCAGATTTCTGTGTCAGTACAATGCTGAAGAAATGCAATCTGTTTAAAGGATTTCAGAACCCAGGGGATAAACAGGTTTGGTAAAATACGTTTGGAGCTCCCTCAACTCTTATTCATGAGCATTACTATACATATACAGTAATTTAAGACTGGCTGTTCAGTGCTTTGTAATTCATAAAGTGCAATTTACATACTACCTCAGTCAGTTTTCCTAACAACAGTGAGACTGGCCAGATGTTTGTTCCTCCAATTTCGTTGGTTGGGGGGAAAAAAAACTGGTTCAGGTAGGATGTGCTTTGATGTGGCAGGTATGGTCCAAGGGTTTGAATCAGGCCGTTAGTTCTGTGTGCTTGAAGTTGTCACAGCTCCCATTATCTTGTATAAATGGGTCCCTTGAATCTTGTTTCTAATAATCTTTTGTGCATTTTGCTCTTCAGCATCTCTTGAGTAACATGCTTGAACCAGCTCAATGACTTACATCAAAGACAATGAGGAAAATTCTTTTCAGTGAGATATAAAAATTCTCATTAAATACTTAAACTTACTTGAAAATTCCTGTGGTCCCTAGATAGGAAACTTTAACTTATTTAAAGCTTTTATTTTTGGATGTCTTAATATAGTGACTATACAGGAAAATCTTGTTTATACAGCCCTTATCCTCTGCCAGTAGAGGGCAGTGTTTGTCCTCCATATACTTAACTAGTGACCCTGATGCTCACCCCATCTCATTTTTAGATACTTTCCCCTGGGCTCAGTGTCCACTGTATCCTACTTGGGTTAGAGCAGCGGTTCTCAACCTGTGGGTCGCGACCCCTTTGGGGGTCGAACGACCCTTTCACAAGGGTTGCCTAAGACCATCGGAAAACACATATATAATTACATACTGTTTTTTGTGATTAATCACTATGCTTTATGTTCAATTTGTAACAATGAAATTGGGGGGTCACCACAACATGAGGAACTGTATTAAAGGGTCACGGCATTAGGAAGGTTGAGAACCACTGGGTTAGAGGTACTGTGCTCAGTGGGCCCACTCAACATCCTAGTGTATGCAGCAGCAATATTTTCTGGATTTTAAGTGCAAAATAGGATCTCGTGGTTCATGCACATCTGTCTGCTTATGTTCTCTTTATACTCCCAAATCCTACATGGATAACATCCCAAAACTAAAGCACACATATGTTGATATTTCAAAATGCAGCTGTAAATTCTTGGCCCTAGTTTGGAACAGGTGTTGCCTTTTGAAATTGCCTTCCAGCTCAAAAAGCCTTGTCTCTTGCACAAGCAGCACTGATACATGGTCACATACAGTGAATACGGAGACTTGTTGTCATGGTAACGTGGTAGCTTATGTTCCTTTATCTTGATGGCATGCTTCCCTTTCCCTCGATACCTTGATAGAATGGACAGGTACTCATTTGACATGTTTTGGCTGGGCCACCACCAGGAGAAATAATTATTCGCAGGTGTGCCCCCTGTTTCAATATTAAAGTCCTGGACAAATATTGTGAAATAAATGCTGTGTTCATTCTGGGGTCAGAGAGTGAGAGGGTGCAGCCAGAATTTCCATCTTAGTAAAGCAAATAATTACTTTAAAACATGATAACAAAATGTTGGAAGTAATAGTTTGCTTTAATTTAGGTCTAAGCTGGCATTCAGAAATGAGTTGTTAAAAAATGTACAGAATAAGTAGACCAAAGAAGATTACACACACATAAACTATTACTGGTAATGTTTTAGCTATTCAGTGAAACATACATGTGTGTATGTACACACACGTCCTTTTAGAATGTATGGGATCATATCCTTGGCTAACATGGAATGTAACATATCTAATAGATACACTTTTCCACTTTGGGTACGAACAAGAATATGTACTCTATGTGTCCTCAGGACTCTTCTGACTACAAGAGATTAGGGTGGATGGGTTAGGTAAGGCTCTGAAGGAGGTAAAAAGGCATTTGGAACAAGAAAAATGATGGCCTAAATTTAAGGATAACTACCAGTTTGGTAACTCTGGTTGGTTATGTACTAAGAAATGATTCTCACTGCTCCACCAGTGTAACTCTGGTAGAGTGTCAACCAGTGAATCAAGAAGTTACCAGTTTAATTCCCAGTCAGGGCACATGCCTGGGTTGTGGGCTCAATCCCCAGTAGGGGGCGTGCAGGAGGCAGCCAATCGATAATTCTTTTTCATGGATGTTCCTATCCCTCTCCCTCTCTCTAAAAAAAGTCAATAAAAACTTTTTTTAAGATGTAAAACAACAAAATTTTAAAAAATGATTCTCACTAACAATAAGCTGAATTTATAGTAATTAATGTAAAATAGATTGTGAAACACTTGTCTTTACCCAAAAAGTGTGCAGAGACGGTGACATACACTGGATCCTCACTTGTGACTATAAATTGGTTCTCTTGTACACTAATTTAGCCTATGGATTAGAATATTAAGCATTTTTAAAATATGGCTTTACTGCCCTGACTGGTTTGGCTCAGTGGATAGAGCGTCGGCCTAGGGACCGAGGGGTCCCAGGTTCGATTTTGGTCAAGGGCATGTACCTTGGTTGCGGGCACATCCCCAGTGGGAGGTGTGCAGGAGGCAGCTGATCGATGTTTCTCTCTCATCGATGTTTCTAACTCTCTATCCCTCTCTCTTCCTCTCTGTAAAAAACAACACACCAATAAAATATATTTAAAATATATATATATATATATGGCTTTACTGCCTGGCCGGTGTGGTTCAGTGGTTGAGCATCGACCATGAATCAAGAGGTCGAGGTTCAATTCCCGGTTAGGGCATATACCCAACTTGCGGGCTTGATCCCCAGTATGGGGCGCAGGAGACAGCCAATCGATGATTCTCATCATTGATGTTTCTATCTTTCCCTCTCCCTCCCTCTCTGAAATCAATGAGAATAAATTTTTAAAAATATATGGCTTTACTTCTAAAGTATAATGACATAGCAAAGCTCTTTTATAAGAACCTAAGTGTCTTTAGGAGTCACAGAGAACTCAATTGATACTCTATTTAGATCTTGGAACATAATCTGGGGCTTCAGTATCCTCACTTCATATCTAATGCATGCCACATCTCAGTTACTCCCCGCTCCCCGTTGAGTCTTTTCCTCCTGCCTCTGACCTAATTTAACACTATCTCTCTTTTCCTCTCCTCCTCCTCTCTCCCCCTTTGTGAACAGTTTCCATGAGGTTAGTGTTTTTGAGGCAAATATATTGTTCATACATGAACCAGGTAGTCCTAGAAGTGCTTGGGGAACCAGCTGTCCTACAGAGAGCCACACCGTTGGCCCAGGTACAAGGTAAATAGCATTTCTTGGTAAAGTGGGAACAATGCAGGGCTTATTCCAATGCTCCCTTGTAGGGAAGGGCTGGTGTGGCTTCAGGTAGACAGGATGTACACAGCAGCAGTGAAAGAGAGTGGTTTTTGTCCTGGGCCTTGCACAATGGGCCAGTCTTGGGCTATCAGCAAAGCGTTCTTTCTTTCCTTCTCCTGCATTTCTCTCATTCTCTTCCCACACCCTCCAGTGAAGCAAGAAGACCTAGTATTTGTCTCCTGGGTCACTAACTGTTCTTTAGAAGTCCACGCCAGTGCGCAGCCACTGGGAACCGGATGCCCGCTCGGGGAGATTTAAGTCTAAGTGGGGACACACTACTCATGCCAGACGGCAGAAGAGGGAATGCCTAGCACATGTGTTGCTTTTAGAGTTCATCTCGAATCATCCAGCTGTATTTATTGACAATGAAAATCCTGGGGCCTGTGTAGCATGAAGAGTTTTGTCCTGCTCCCCAAGAGGAAAAACTGTGTAAATAGAGTTTGGATCTGAGAATGTTGCCATTTCTGGGATACCTTTATGGCTGAAGGAACTACAGCATGACATACTTAAAACTGGATTATCCCTGGAAATGTATGTGACAAGTATAAGAAGTTCAGCAGGTGTTCAGCGGCAGCGTTGCTCACTACAGCCGCTGCCGGTCATTTTATTGAAACCCCACTCGCCTCTCCTCAAGGCGTGACCTGCTTTAGCCGAGCTCTGGTGGATGAAGCAGATCCGTGTACAGGGTGGTCTTGGGCTCTGGCACCCGCCTCGCCATCTCCCCCCTCCTCTTGCCCGGTTCTCCTTTTTATATACTGGGAATAATAAGCTGATGATCTCCCGAGTCAAAGGGACGGATGAGCGAGGCTGTGTGCACCTCACGCCCAGGAGAGAAGCTCTGCACTACGGTGCTGCTGGCACGGCAGGCCCACGGGCCACAGTGTTCCCTGGGCAGGGTCCACGGCTGCGACAGCACCATTCCGGCCGGACTGAAATCCCTTCCGCTTTGTCTCTGAAGCACAAATGAGTTATTTATTAGTAAGAGCACTCTTGCAAAAGGGTAAACTTTAACCAGCCACAATTTAGGGTGGCTTTCGAGGGGAGGGGAGGGTAACAGTAACTCCCAGGTCACCTGCACTAGGGAAGGGGTCTTTGAAGAGTGTAACTGCACAGGACTGATTGGGGTTTGACTCTTCAGCTTCTCATGGGAAAATATATTTTCATCCAGTGGTTACAAACAGTATTCCTAGTTACGGGACATATATTTCAAAGGCGGGAACACTCACTGGGACAACAAAACTGATTAGAAATACTTGCCGGGGGCACATTTTTGGCATATGAAATCATTATATTTTTGTGTCTTTGGTCTTTTAAATTTAGTAGCAGAAAGGAAGCCACGAAACTATCGATTGGAGCCCTCATCAGGGACAGAGCCCAGGGGCTCAACTGAAATGTCTGGCTGGTGCCAGGCCACTGCCCCTGGACACTGGAGCCCCTGTCAGGAGACCCTGTTACAGACAAACAGCGTGGTGGCAACTGCACCCCAGGGATGAGCTACGAGATGGATGCCTCCTCCCCCACACATTCTCTTCAGTCTTTAGGGAAGAAAGACCCAATTTCAGCAGATAGTGAGGAGGCCTTTTTTTAAAAAAAAGTTTGATTTATGTAAGTTGAGTAACGGCCAGGCTACATAAATACCGAAATTCTGGTCAGGAGCCTGTTATCTTGTAATCCGTCTTCCATCTGATCTTAGGAACATCCTGTGTGCTTCTTGTGAGATAAGATAACTCCCAGGAGGCGAAAGTCCCTCTTGTCATGTAATCTCCCTTAAGGAGATAAAACTGGTCATGTGTCTGTAGTAAAATTTTCACTTTCTCAACCCAATTACCATCAGTTCTGTTAATGTGCATGACACATGCTTCCTCTTCATTAAACATTGCAGATAAGTGAGGTCGTGAGAACTGGGTTTTTGTTCCCTCTTAAGAGTGTGGTATTAAGAGAAAACTTCGCTTAAAAACTAGGATAGCCCTCTTCCCGGGCTTAGCTTTCACATTTTCGGGGTCAGAATGCTAGCCGGTTCGCACACAGGCAGGTTCTCATGAGAAAGCATCCACTGGTGAAGGACCAACAGGAGGAGTAAGGATAAGGGGGGCCCTTTCTCCGCTCATTTGACAAGCCGTCAGTTCTGCCGTGTGTCCATCACACTTTCAAAAGAGATTGACTTGGGGTGTTTGTTTCTGTTTGTTCGTTTTCTGTTTTCAATATAAAATTCTTAATTGAGAATACAGGTCAATTTCCAATCAATGTGATAAAAGAGAGGAAAAGGCTAATAATTCGATGCAGCTGTCCTATGTATTGGAAAGCAAGGACCTGCATTAAGGTTTGTATTTGATACACCTTGGCTGGCCATAGAAGAGTGCTTTCAACCAGTGGTTCTCAAAATGTGATCCCTGGTCCAACAGCTGGGAACTTGTTCAAAACATGCACCATTGAATGCATTCTCTTCGGCCCCATCCCAGTCCTATTGGATCAGAAACTCTGGGGGTGGGGCCCAGCAGCTTGGGTATAACAAGCCTTCTGTTTGGTTCCGATGCACACTAAAGTTGGAGAACCACTGCTAGTTTATCTCAGGCCAAAGGGTCCGCTGGACCCAACCCTCACCCTGTTTTTCATATTGGAGACGGTAACTTGGCCTCGGTGATGTTGAGACAGAACCATCATGGCACCCGTCTGTCTGGCACGACAGCACCGATGAAATCCTGTGGTGGGAGCCTTCTTTGCCTTTCCTGGAAATCATTTCCTTCGCTCTTGGGTGCCTCGTCCCTGTGCGGGAGTCACCGGCGAAAACACGGACCCTTTCCCCCTCGATGAACCCCACTGTCCCTTACCTCCTCTGACGCGTCCGCTTTTCATCCTGTGACTTCGGATAAGCATCCTGCCTGCTAGTGAACCTCTCACAGATTCGGGTCTTGGTTCTGAGTTTTGTTTTGTTTTTCTTTTCATTCCCTTTCTGGAAAAACAACTGGACCCTGCAAATGTCTTTGACAAACCACAGATGTTCATGTTAAGACTGGAGCAAAGAGGTCCAGCTGGTGTGGCTCAGAGGTTGAGCAACGACCTATGAACCAGGAGGTCATGATTAGATTCCCGGTCAGGGCACAGGCCCAGGTTTCAGGTTCGATCCACAGTGTGGGGTGTGCAGGAGGCAGTCGATCAATAATTCTCTCTAATCATTGATGTTTCTATCTCTCTCTCCCTTCCCTTTCCTCTCGGATATCAATAAAAATAAATCTATTTTTTAAAAAGACTGGAGCAAAGAGAACATGCATATAGCTCCTTTAATGGCCTGCATCTCACCCTGGATAACTCATTTCGCTAACTTGTACTTCTTCCAATGTTGTCTTGCTAATAACAGTAGCTTCTCTTTTTGAGTGCTTCTGTTTGAGGAATGGAGGAATCCTCTTGGCCATTTCCCATGCCTTCTACCATTGAATCCTCCCAGTAGTTCCATGAGGGACCGACAATATCACGATACCCAGTCACAGAAGAAGAAACTGAGGTGGAGACAGTCGAACAGCGCGCTCCAGATCCCACAGCCTGACAGCCACCACCTCGGCAACCTTTTTATTGACACTGACCAATTGCCTTTTGGTTCCCTTCACTTGCTTCCCAGAATATCCAGCCTCTAGCAGGAGCTTGGGGAGCAGTGACTTGACCGAAAATAGATGAAAAGAGATGATGAAAACAAAAAAAATGCAAACCTCTCGACAGAAAGTCCCGGACCTGGTTTTGAGCTCTGGTTCTCACTAACCAGCGAGGCCCTTGGCAAGACGCTTCCCTCCCTGGGTCTCAGCTTCTCAGATTGTTCACGATGTTCGTAACACACGCTGCTCAGAGCTGTGAGGAGCAGAGGTGACCCTGCCCAGCAAGAGGCCTCCCACAGTCATTCCCCGCGGGGACGAGGAGGAATAAGGCCTCCACAGCCTCAGGAGGAGCCTCAGCTGCTGGACCACAGGGCCTGTCATGCCCGTTGCTGAGGGAAATTGCATTTTTAAAAAATATATTTGTGTTGAGGAAGAGAAAGAAACACCAATGATGAGAGAGAATCATGGGTCGGCTGCCTCCTGGATGCCCCTTACTGGGGATCGAGCCTGCAACCCTGGCATGTGCCCTTGACCGGAATTGAACCCAGGACCCTTCAGTCCGCAGGCTGATGCTCTATCCACTGAGCCAAACCAGCCAGGGCGAAATTGCATTTCTGACTGTTTTGTCTTGAGGGTGGGGTGATGGTGCAATGTAGGTAAATGAGGGGATGGGAAGAAGGGCTGGGAACCGCCCGCCACCTGGTCTCCATGCTCCTGGCTGCCCCCTCTCTGCGCCTCTCCAAGCGCCTGCTTCAGGCTCTATCTGCTCGTTTATACTTTCCTGTGAAATCGCTGCCGCAACAGGTTCCTGATGCGCATTAGGGTACTTGTGGATGCAGCCAGGCATCAGGAAGGGCTGGTCGCATCTCCCTGGGCAGGTGGTGGGGGTCGCATCTCCCTGGGCAGGTGGTGGGGGTAGCGCTTGGTGGCAACGATAGGTAACCAGCATCCCTCAGGAAGCATTTAATATGGGAGCGTGGCCTAGGAAATAGAACTATAACAATGTGGACTGGGGAGGAGAGGGGTAGAGAGTGGTGTGGACTCCCTCTTAAGGCTGCAGTGGATTCCTATAGAGGAGGTGGCGGGGGTGGGGGGGTGGGGGAGGGTAGGAGAGGCCTGGAATTTACACCCCACCTGGGTGGATAGACTCCAACTGCCAGCCTAGGACAGGCCTATGGCGGCTCAGCCTCGGGGAGGGGGGACAGCTGATGGTGAGTGGAAAGTGAATGTGAAACATCAGTAGGGAAAAAAGGGTGCCAAGCTAGTTCCTTGAGGAAGTGGCTGCTGGCTAGGGGTGGTCCTGCACCCGAGTCCACAAGATTGCAAAGCTCTTCCATATACGCTCAGACTCCTAGAGTTTCTTTCTTTTTTTTTACAGCAGGATTGTCTTTTTAATCCTCAGCTGAGGATATGTTTTTTTAAATTGATTTTCAGAGAGAGAGAGAGAGAGAAGGTAGAGAGACATATCGATGTCAGAGAGAAACGTACGTCGGTTGCCTCCCATACGTGCCCCAACCAGGGATCAACCCCACAGCTTAGGTGTGTGTCCTGACTGGGAATCGAACCTGACACTTTTTGGTGTTCAGGACGATGCTCCAACCCACGGAGCCGCCTGGCCAGGGTAGTGTTTCTTTTCTGAATGCAGCTGTGCTCGTGTGTAAGGGAGAGAGGGGCAGAGCATCGAGTGTTTGTGTGCCTTGGAGGCTGCGGGGCAGGACGGGGCTTCTCTCGGGAGCTCTGCTCATCAACGCAGCCCAAGACCGTGTTCCCCTCTGGCTCTCCCGTTGCCCCAGCTGACGACATGCTCTTCACGAAAGGAAATCGTCTCTCAGCTGAGCTGGGACGCCCCAGTGCCTGGTGTGCCCCTGGGTCATGGGCATCATGGGAAGGACAAGAAAGGAGGCAGCTGCTTGGGCTCCTGGCCTCCCCTGCCCTTCCCGGGAGTGCCCGGCCCACTCTGGAGGGAAAGTGCCCTCCTCCCAGCAGGAGCCTGCCAGCCTGCCGCCGGGCATGGCTGTGGCACGGATGCTGTGAGAAAACCAAGGCCGGGCTGAGATTAGGTGGTGGAAAGAGGCCGGTGTCACCAGGGCCCTGGGGAAGCTGAGTTGTTTATTCACTGCCCCTCAGCTGCTGCCGGGGAGTGAGAGGGAGTGTGGCCGCCCCACCCCTGCTGTGTACAGCTGCTGGGGACCGAGCCACAGAGCCGGCTGCTGCAAGCTTGGCTGGAGGGGGGCTGGGACACAGTGGGGAGGCGAAGGGGGAGGCATTGGCTGAGGTCCTGGGACAGGGCTGCAAGCCTTCCTCTCCCCCAGGGCCTCCCTCAGTCAGCAGAGTCCCTGGGAGGTGGCTTTAGAAAACAGTCCCAAGAGGGGCTATAGGTGAGGGGGGCAGGAGGGAGCGTTCATGGGGCAGGAAACAGCTGGGCTGCCGCTTCCCCAGAAAAGTTACTCATGAAGCGATTTCAGGATGATGTGCGGGCTATGGGCACCTTTCCTCTTTCCACGGTTGGGGGGAAGGAGAGGGAGAGACAGAGCGAGAGGAAGAGAGAGGACACACCCCACCGTGGCTCAGCGGTCTCCTCAGTCCCTACAGGGACTCGGTGCTGGGCGGCCCGGAGGGAGCGGGCCGCTCTGTAGCTTTCTCTGACCCCTGGCCTCGGCTACTCCAAGGTTCTTAGTTCCGCCTCCCACTTCTCCTTCAAAAAACTGCCCGGGCGCCCTGGCTGGTTTGGCTCAGCGGATGGAGTGTTGGCCTGCGGACTGAAGGGTCCCTGGTTCGATTCCGGTCAAGGGCACGTGCCTGGGTTGCAGGCTTGACCCCCCAGTGGGGGATGTGCAGGAGGCAGCCAATCAATGATTTTCTCTCATCATTGATGTTTCTCTCTCTCTTTTCCTCTCCCTCTCTGAAATCAATAAAGACATATTTTTTAAAATGCCCAAGTTGAGGAGATTGGGATTGGAAAAGCAGGCAGATCTTATGGTCCTTCGCTGCCCACTCGGCAATTTCACTTATCCTGCTTCAGCCGCATCCAGCCTGGAGTCAGATGAAGAGGCTGAGAAAAGAGACGGGGCACGTGGAGACTCTAAGCCTCTTGAGCACAGGGGAGCTCTTCAGTCTTTGTCTTCATAATTGAATTTTTTATTGAGATCATCATAAATTCACAGGCAGTTAAAATAATAATAACACAGAGCGATCCCTTGTACGCGTTGCCCAGTTTTCCCCTGTAATAAAGTTTTGCAAAACTATAGCACAACATCACAGCCAGGGTGTCGACTCCAGTACAATCCCCGGATCTTATTCCGAATCCCCACTTTGCGTGCGTGCGTGCACACGTGCAGTGCGTGTGTGCAGTTAGGTCTGTGCGGTGCTGTCACCTGCGTGTGCTGCACGGTCACATTCCCATTCTGAACAGTGACCACACGGCCGCGAACGGGGACCCCTCCGGTTGCCCTTTAAATCCACAGCCTCCTCACTCATCCCTAGTCCTTGGCAACCACTATTCTGCGCTTCATTTCTGAAGCTTTCTTTCAAAAACGTTATGTGGAAGGAACCCCATAGCACACGGTTCTTTGGGTCTGGCTGTTCTCTCCGCATCATGCCGCCATGGTGCCCTGAGCCGCGGCAGCTCCTCCCTCTGTGTTGGTGGGTCGGCCCTCGCGATGCTAGGACCAGAGCGTGTTAACTGTCCACCTGTCGGAGACGTTCAGGTTGTTTCCACTTTGGGGTGATTCACATACGGCCGCTATGGCCATGCACGTCTAGGTTTTTTTGTTTTGTTTTTTTTCCACTTTTCTTTTTTTTATATATATATTTTATTGATTTTTTACAGAGAGGAAGGGAGAGAGATAGAGAGTTAGAAACATCGATCAGCTGCCTCCTGCACATCTCCCTACTGGGGATGTGCCTGCAACCAAGATACATGCCCTTGACTGGAATCGAACCTGGGACCTTTCAGTCCGCAGGCCGACGCTCTATCCACTGAGCCAAACCGGTTTCGGCAACGTCTAGGTTTTATGTGAACGTCAAGGGGTCCGTTTATCCAGTGGCCGCATCACGCGGGCCCACAGTGGACCCTCGGCCCCTGTTCCTCGGTAGTGACTGAGGACAATCCGCCCTGGCACTGCTGTCTGGCTCGGGGTGAGGGAAGAGGAGAGAATGAATGGTGGGTGACGGTGGTTACCTCCAACCGCCAACCAAGCATCAAGGCACCGTCTGAAGAAAAGATTGACCAAAGGATTGATCAACAGACGCACGGTCATCATTGGCACTAAGCAGTCGGGATGACGGGGCAGCAGATTGTCGTGGAAACAAAAGGCAGGGCAGAGTTCAAAATCCAGGTGAGAGGGAGGAGGGCAAGGGACACAGCATGGCAGTGTGAAGTGACTCCCAGGGCCTCGCGGGAAGCCGGCCTGAGCCATATCTTGCCTTCACCACTTCTTAGCTGTGTGTTCCGGGCAAGGCACTCACATCTCTGAGACTCCACTTCCTCATCTGTCAATGAAGATAAATCTCTTTCTCAGAAGAGTCCCAGGGAATCAAGAAAACAGAATATATAAAGTTCTTCCCGCAAAGGAGCCCCTGAATAAACGCGTTTCCTTCCTCCCTCCCTTCCCTCTGGGAGCGAGGCTGGCCGGGAGAGGCCGAGGGAGTCTGGTCTAAGGGAGCCTAGAGTCACAGGGTGGATTGAGCGCAGGCAGGGAGGTGGGCCTCAGCCGTGGCGGGGTGAGATGCAGGCTGCCTCTGCAGCGTACGCGTTGCCTCAAAGCACAGCGGGACCAGGCAAAGGGGCCTAGGAGACCCCGGTTCCGGTCCCGCTGCCATTCGGCTCTTCTGCATTCAAGGGGAGCGTCTCCTGGCTTTCTTAGAGGCCTGAGATGGACAGTGGGCATCCCTCTTTGGAATGGTTATCGGGGTGTGCTGGGCAGGGTGCCTTCCCCTCCAAACACATGCAAACTGTCCACAAACCACCCCTCCCTTCAAATTCTAAACCCTAAGGAGCCAAAGCCCTGGGTGCCTCCAACGCCTTCCAGAAACGGCCTGGCCCCAGCTCTGCCCTCTCCCGGCCTCGCCTTTCGTCTGACAAAGATGTTTAACCTTCTGATCCTATCACGGAACTTTCTCCAGCTGTAGCCGCTGGAAAAGGAGAAATAGAACCCCCCTCTCCTTGTTCCCAAGAATCGCCTCCCTTTGGGTCTCTCCTCAGGAAGAGAAGGGGATGCAGGCTCTTGACACCCTGTTGCCTGTTCTCATCTGCTCATCCCGCCTCTGGCGCCTCCCAGGTCCAGGCTGGGGCCAGAGCTGGGGCTGGGAAGAGCCCTGGCCTTTGAAGCCAGTTGTTGGGAGGACAGAGGGCAGCAGGCCACCACCCTCCCAAATGCCTTGGCTTCTCACTCTGCCGGTTCTCTCTCCCGTGGCTCTTTGGGTGTCAGAGGGTTTGTTTCCTCTAGTGTGGGGGTGGCTGCAGGGGAGATAAGAGAAGGAAGAGGGAGACAGAGTTCCCCTGGCATGCAACCAATCAGAAGGAGCCTCCCACCCTGCTCAGGGCCCTCCATGCCACAATCGTGGTCACAGAAAAAGTCCTGTTCTGTTCTGTTCCGAACGTCTTTGTGTCCATCATCACTTTTTTCACTGATTTTATTGATACTTCCCTCTGCCAAACTTATACCTCCCAAAGTGATGTTTATTTTCTTTTATTAAAATTTGTTTTTATTGATTTAGAGAGAGAGAAACATCCATTTGTTGTTCCAAACAACAAATTGATGCATTCGTTGATTGATGCATGCATGTGCCCTGACTCAGGATCGAACTCAACACCTTAGCATATTGGGACGATGCTCCAACCAACGGAGCTACCTGGCCAGGGCCCAAAATGGTCTTTAAAAACATAAATTAGATCATGTCACTGCTCTGCTTGACTCCTTCTAGTGTCTTCCTGTTGCACAAGAATAAAATTCTCACAGTCCGGTTTCTGCTCACTTATCCAGCCCCGTCTCTGCCTCCTCCTCCTCCTCTTGCTCTTTCTTTTCATTCCTGGCACTCATCTTTCTTACTGGCTGGTCCGGCCTCAGGGCCTTTGCATCTGCTGTTCCATTTTCCTGTGCCTTCCTCTCTGATCTTGCTGGGGTGGGCTTCTTAATTTTCACAATCCAGCTCAAGTGTCACCTCCTCAGAGGGTCCTGTTTTTCTTGACTTCCTCCCTAGCCCCTCCCACAGGCCCTCTAACTCATCGTCTTGTCTTTCTTCCTTCATAGCTATCTGCAGTTATTCAGTTATGAGTGCGGTCTCCCTACTAAAATGTATACTTCAAGATGTAGGGGCCTTGTCTGTCCCATTTACCAGTGTATCCCCCGCATCTGGGAGGGGCTTACCTAATATTTTGTTGGATGTTAGTGAATCCGCCTGAGGTTGCAGTGGGGCAGGTAAGAGCCACAATGAGGGCAGAATGCTGGCCCCAGAGACTAGAAAACCAAGCATAGGTTTGGACTTCAGCTTAGCCAGATGGTAATTGTGCAGCCCCAGAGAAATGGCTTTACCTCTTTGCATTTATTTTCCTCAGACGACAAGGAGAAGTGCTTCCAGTTGGCTTCATGAGATTGTGGGGAGAATGAGAGAATTATGCGAAAGCACAAAATAGATATGGAATAAGCGCTGGTTTGGAAAGTAAATCCAGCCCTAACTGGCTTGGCTCAGTGGATAGAGCGTCGGCCTTTGGACTGAAGGGTCCCAGGTTTGATTCCAGTCAAGGGCATGTACCTTGGTTGCAGGCACATCCCCAGTAGGGGGTGTACAGGAGGCAGCTGATCGATGTTTCTAACTCTCTATCCCTCTCCCTTCCTCTCTGTAAAAAATAAATCTCTGTAAAAAATAAATAAAATATATTTTAAAAAAAGAAAAGTAAATCCAGCCTGGATGGCGAGGCTCAGTGGTTGAGCATTGATCTCTGAACCAGGAGGTCACGATTCAATTCCTGGTTAGGCCATATGCCTGGGTTGCAGGTTCGATCCCCAGTAGGGGGCAATGATTCTCATTGTTGATGTTTCTATTTCTCTCTCCCTCTCCCTTACTCTCTGAAATCAATAAAAATACATTCAAAAGAAAGTAAATCCACAGGGTTATCCAAAGATAGCAAAATAGAGCCTGGATACTGTTACACTCTAATCTTTTTATTTAAGGAGGCCGATACCCAAGGCTGCTCTGATGGAGAGATATGCAGAAAACTGCCTCCCCCAGGCCAAATCCAGACTACCACTGGTTTTCACAGGGCCCATGAGTAATAAGGGTTTTCACATTTTAAAAAATATATTTTTATTGATTTCAAAGAGGAAGGCAGAGGGAGAGAGAGATAGAAACATCAATGATGAGAGAGAATCATTGATTGGCTGCCTCCTGTACACTCCATACTAGGGATCCAGTCCGCACCCCAGGCATGTGTCCTTGACTGGAATCGAACCTGGGACCCTTCAGTCTGCAGGCCGACGCTCTGTCCACTGAGCCAAACCAGCTAGGGCAAGGGTTCTCACATTTTTAAGTGGTTGAAAAAAAATCAAAAGAAGACTATTTCATGATATGGGAAAATTGTATGAAATTCAAATTCCAGGGTCCATCCATAAAGCTTTATTGGAACACAGCCTTGCCCATCCGCATCCGTGTGCACTGTGTCCGTGCCTGCTTTTGTGTTACGAGGGCAGAGTTGAGTGGTTGTGACAGAAACGATGTGGCCCCTAAAGTATTTACTATTTGGTCCTTTGCAGAGGAAGCGCGCAGATTCCTGGCTGGGTCTACAGTGGGGAAGGGATTGTCTAAGGGGCCGGGTGTTGGGGGGGACACGTGGCCTCGGGGGCCAGGCCTGGGGCTTTCTGCTGCCTGCGGTGGGAGGCCCCGTCTCACTCCTCGCCACAGACGCAGTGCCAGCCTCCTGGAGTCCAGACAGAGACCGAGGGGAGCTGCACCTCCATGAAGCCTCTGGGGGAAGAGGCCCCCAAAGGGGTGCCCACAGGAGCCCCACGACCTGTTGCAGCTCATCCAACCTCCCTTTCCCCTCAGTGTTTTCTAGAAGGTGGGAGGTGGGGCGGTTAAATCGGTTTAACCTCCTCCGGACCTCAGCTCTCAAAGACAAAGTCAACCTACCCAACAGAGGAGCCCTAGGAGGAGCCCTAGGAGGAGCCCTAGGACCCCCTCTCCTCCCGGCGGCGGCCCCACGTCCTCCCCGCAGGCCCCTACAGGAGGGAGGCCTGGGCAGAGAGTTGTCAGAAACAGACAGTGACAGGGAGCTCGCTGCTGCTTGGGGAAGTGGAATGTCTGCTCCTAATGACAGGCCTGTCTCCCTGGGGAGCTTGTAATCACCTTGTCAGGCTCCCGCTTCCTGTGGCAGAGATGCCGGCCAATGGAGCCCGAGATCCCCGGAGGCGCTGTGTGACCTTGGGGGTGGGGGTGTATGTGCAACAGTCTCTGGGGTGTGGAGAGGAGGAACAAGAATCAAAATGGGAATACAAGGCCAGGTGCGGGGATGAACTGGAAGCCGGGAGCAGGAGGGGCCGTGGCTGCCATCCCCAGCTCAGGGGCGGGGAGGGGGGGTGGCGGGGGGCGGGGGAGCACAGCGCACAGATGTACCATTGCGATGCCACCTTCCTTCCCCTTGTCCTTCCTCCACCCCCTCGGGGAGGTCGCAGGGCTGGGGCGCAAGGCCCCCCCACT
>NW_005871193.1:1116635-1125575 GCF_000147115.1 Myotis lucifugus | reverse complement strand
TTGAAAGCAAAAAAAAGATAAACTCGTTTACAGGTAGGGGCCCCGTAAAAAACCAGAGGCACTCGGGAAAATCGGCGGGTGGGCGGAGAGTTTTCCCGAAGATAGCCAGCATAAACACAACCCTTCGGTTGAGGGCACTTTATAGATAAACGAGTATATTAAAAAAAAAGGACGGGCCTGTAAGCGCGTATCAGGGGAGTTAACTCGCAGGATTAACATATCTCCGGAAAGTATTTTAATTGGTGCCCAGACCGTAAGGGAAGTGCAGAGAGTAACTGGAAGCGTCAAGAGATGAGAGATCACTTGATCGAGCGGAGACTCGTGCGCCGCTTTACTGGGGGCACGACCCCCCAGTGGGGATCATATGTTCTAACCAAGGAAATAGACTCTAACCAGAATGATTCAGAGAACTTTTGCTTAGGCGGGGGGGGTGGGGGGCCGCCAGGTTTTTATTTTTATTTTTTTTAAAATATATTTTATTGATTTTTTTACAGAGAGGAAGGGAGAGAGATAGAGAGTTAGAAACATCGATGAGAGAGAAACATCGATCAGCCGCCTCCTGCACACTTCCCACTGGGGATGTGCCCGCAACCAAGGTACATGCCCTTGACCGGAATCGAACCCGGGACCTTTCAGTCCGCAGGCCGACGCTCTATCCACTGAGCCAAACCGGCCACGGCAGGAGGACAGGTTTTTAATGTGTGGGTTTCGGCTGTCACCTGCCTCTCCCCTCTTTATTCTTGGAGGGTGTCAGTAAAGTTCTAGAAACCCCCCTAGGACATCAGGGGTGGGGGGCCGGGGGGGAGCTCAGCACAAAGGGAATGGGCTTGGGTTCTAATCCAGCCCTGCCACTCGGGAGCCACAAAACCCTCGGTCAGTCTGACACCTTTCCTGTCCGCCCCTCAGAGTGGCAGAGGGCAAATGGGAGGTGTCTGTGCAAGTGCTTTGCAAACGATGCTATTTACCCGTGAGGGACTAGTGTTTTCATATAATGGGTGCTCAGACGTAGACTCGTAGACTCGGGGTGATGGGACAGAACCGGAAATGGCCCTGAGCGGCCGGTGGGAGGCAGGGGATGGGAGGGGAGGAACGAGGACAGTAATCATTTACCGCTGTCGGGCACTAAACGAAGCCCTCTCCGTTCTCACACAGCCCTGTGGGATGGGAACTATAATCCCACCTCACAGAGGGCAGTCTAAGCTCAGTATCGTTAGGTCATTTGCCCCAAGTTTACCGCCGGTGAGGGCAGGGCAGGGCAGCGAGCCGAGTCTGTGGAACCTCGGCGCCCATGATCTTTGCACACTACCAAGTCTCCAAGTCCTGGTGAGGGCACAGGGCTGAAGTGGGGGGAGGAGGAGGAGAGTGAACCCAGTGGAGGAAGGGACAGGAAGGATGTCTCCGTGCTGGGCACAGTGCCCGGTCCACCGAAGGTCCAGGGCTACTACCAGCCCATAGAGCACTTTTATGTAAATTAGAAAAGGGAGGTGCAGCCAAGAGCCTTGCCTAGTGGTGTTTGCAAAGTGAGTAACATGTACAACTGTATTAGTACATGGCAGCCCTGGCAGGGGCTCTGAAATTAATTAAGAAAAGAAAGAACAAATAAAGTCTAGGAAACAATGGAGTTGAACAATAAAGAGTAACTGGGGATGGGGAAGAAGGAAAAATGTGGGAAAAATATGCAAATGGGGAGGAGTGTCAAAAGGGGCTGTCGTTGCTGAGAGGGAGGTGGAGGGAGGACTTGGCCTGCCCGCTCCAAAAGCAGATCCGATGCATTATGTGGCCTCTCCAAACAGCTGCTACTAGTAACACACCTTGCTCACTGCTGCTTCACTTGCTCTGGACAGGCGGGGGGGGAGAGATGTTGCAGGGTTCTTTCTCTTCAGTTCTCAGTGAAGGGAGGCGGCATCTTTTGGCCAACATTGCTAGATTGTGCTCAGTCACTACCGTGCAATTGTACACAGCAGCCCTGAGAGGGACTTTGAAATTAATTAATTAAGAAAAAACAAGCCTGGCCGGTGTGGCTCAGTGGTTGAGCATGGATCTATGAACCAGGAGGTCACAGTTCAATTCCCGGTCAGGGCACATGCTCAATGTAGGGCGTGCAGGAGGCAGCTGATCAATGATTCTTTCTTTTTTTTAAAATATATTTTTATTGATTTCAGAGAGGAAAGGAGAGGGAAAAGAGAATACAAACATCAGTGATGAGAGAGAGAGAATCATTGATTGGCTGCCTCCTGCACACCCCTACTGGGGATCGAGCCAGCATATGCCCTTGACCGGAATCAAAACCAGGACCCTTCAGTCTACAGGTCGATGCTCTATCCACTGAGCCAAACCAGCTAGGGCAATGATTCTTTCTTATCATTGATATTTCTATTTCTCTCTCTCCCTCCCTTCCTCTCTAAAATCAATAGAAATAAGTTAAATTTAAAAAAAGAAAAATACAAAACAAAATCTAGGCTATAGATTTTGTGGCTTGTTCCGCCTCCCCTTCCTGGCCTTGGAGCCCAGCAGGAGGTGGGATGGGGGTCCCCACCAAATCCTTCTGCTCCTCTGGAGCTCCAGAGTCTGGGGCTGGTGGCCCTGCCCAGGAACCTGGACTCAGACCTGCCCTCTTCTTTCCTGCAGGCCTGGGGATGGAGCGTGCAAAAGTGGTACCGTAAGTACCCTGAGTCAAGAGGTTAGTTCACAACCTAATTACTAATTACTCACTTGCTTATTACCTTGAGCATTGCATCAGGACCGTGAGAATGGCTTTATAGCCACTTAAATTAGTATCAGCTCCCCTCACCCCCAGACAAACACACACAGGTTCAGTAGTAAATCCTGTCGAAAGTCACTCCAGCCCCAGCCTATCCCCCACAACTCCTGGCACACTCAGGCCATCCCTTCCAGAATGGGAAAAGCTGCCCAGCCTGCAGGATCCCCAACATCAGACCCCCAAGACGGGGCCTGCCACGGTCATCTCACCCTGGACTGTATTGCACTGGACTCAGAGAGCTCGGGGCTGGGGGACACTTCGGGAAGGGGGTTAGAGATTTTACATCTGATCTCAGATGCCCAGGGAAGTCCCTCCTCTAGTCTGACTCCCATTCCTTCTTGCTGCAGTTGTAGTGTTTTCCCTCTCATTTGGCCCTCCTTGCCTCTGGGCGAGTAAATAGTGTGAGAGCATTTGATGGTGGGTGTAGCAGACTCATCCTCCTTGTGTTCCTGCCTCACAGCCTAGAGTCAGCCATATAGGAAAATGGGAGCAAGACGTTGGGCCTCTTCTCCGGCCCCTCGCTTGACCCCTCTATTCCCCCACTCTGAGCTCCTCTGCCTGCTGATCTGGGCTCTGTCTGGGCCTGCTGCTGCTGTGGCAACACCAGCGAGGTGCCGCACTGAGGTAGTGAGAGCTGAGCCCTGGCTTCTGCTGCCACGCAGGGAGCAGGGACCGCAGGGCTCTGAGCGCACCCAGATACGAGGGTGAGGACGAGGGCAAGGGCTTTAGCTCTGCCACCCTGGGCACGTTACTTGGCCCCAGTTTCCCCAACTGTAAACCGAGGTGGCACCTGCCTATCTTACAGGCACTGTGAGAACTGAACCTGACGATGTCGGTGAGAGTGCTTTGTAAGCCGCTAAGCACAGACCAGAAACAAGTAATTATCGCTCACTGTCCCTGGCATGCTGACTTAAACACTCAGTTAAAAACTCCCCCGTGCTGCCCCGCTTCCCGAGCTGATCCCGCTGAGCTCTGATCACGTAAGGCCTCTGGAGCTGGTGCAGAGCCTTGAGATTTTGCCAACAGGCTGCTGAGTAATATTTTTGCATCACTATTTCCCAGAGAAGACGGAAACCTCCATGAGGGCAGAGGATGTCCCTTGTATGTCCTTCTGCATCTCATTTAGGATTGTGCACACAAGACAGAATGAACAAACATGCATCGAGATTCTCCTCCAAGGACATGACTTACACAGTGACGGCGAACCTTTTGAGCTCGGCGGGTCAGCATTTTGAAAAACCCTAACTTAACTCTGGTGCCGTGCCACATATAGAAATTTTTTGATATTTGCAACCGTAGTCAAACAAAGACTTATATTTTTGATATTTATTTTATATATTTAAATGCCATTTAACAAAGAAAAATCAACCCAAAAAATGAGTTTGCGTGACACCTCTGACACGCGTGTCATAGGTTCGCCATCACTGACTTACACAATAGCCCTCATTATTCCCAACAAGCTTTCTGCATAAATTTATTTTACTTATTTATTTTTAAAATATATGTTATTGGTTTTTTACAGAGAGGAAGGGAGAGGGATAGAGAGTAAGAAACATCAATGAGAGGGAAACATCGATCAGCTGCCTCCTGCACACCCCCTACTGGGGATGTGCCCGCAACCAAGGTACATGACCTTGACCGGAATTGAACCGGGGACCTTTCAGTCCGCAGGCTGACGCTCTATCCACCGAGCCAAACCGGTTAGGCCTATTTTATTTATTGATGAGAGAGATAGAGAGAGAGAGAGAGAGATAGAGAGATTGAATTGTTTGTTCCATTTATTTATAGATTCATTCATTGGTTGCTTCTTATATGTGCCCTGATCAGGGATTGAGCCCAAAACCTTGGCTCCAACCAACCGAGCTATCGGGCCAGCCAGAGCTCTGATTAGAAATTGAGACCCAGAAGTTAAATGACTTACTTGCAGGCGTAAGGTTACTCTGTTGTAGCATCAAGCCTGATTCATGATTATTACTTAATAAATGTTTATTGAATGAGAACAGAATGACTAGATGCATCGTAAGTGGCCTTGGATCTATCTGTTCCCCGAGCCCACATTTTTTCTAGGAAAGCACATAGCATCTCATTGACTCCCGGGGTGAAGGACCTGCGTGGGGGTGTGGAGCTGGCAGCTCTGTCGCCTCAGGCTGTCCCTCCCCATTCCCAACCCACCCGTCGTTAGCCCCGCAGGCACCCAGCTCCAGAGCAGAATGCCGGGTATTCACAGTGAAGTAATCACCTCCTTGCTCCAGGCATTTCACAGCCCAGCCCAGGTAACTGAGTGTCTTTACCATTTGGAGACTGGCAGGGAGACTGTCTGGTGCACGACTGAAACCTTAAAGGGAAGGGACAGCATTACCATCTGTGCCTCTGCTTAATGCTCCGAACAAGTCCCATCAAGCATCGAACCCCAGTCTCAATCTGTCCTGTTCTTTCAGTTTCTAACATTGAGCAGGTACAGTTCTAGGCTTTGAACTAGGCTTCCTTGACGGAGCATTCTGCTGGTGCTCACTCCCGGGCCCCGCCCCCTCATGGGAGGCTGACAGACAGCGTTCCTGCCTTTGAGAAGAGAGTGGATTGCGTTTCCTTGACTCCCAGAGCTGGAAAGGACTATTGCGCTCATCTAGGCTCAGCCCTTACCTGGTGCCTGAGAGCCCTGCAGAGCCCCTCACTTCTCACACTTCATCTGTTTAAAGCTGCTTCGGACCTGCCCCTGAGTGAACTCACCTATGATCTGGCTCCTCATAACTCTCTCCTCTGGTCTAGGTTGGCCCTCTGAAGCCATTCCCTTTTTTAAAAAATATATTTTTTTATTGATTTCAGAGAGGAAGGGAGAGGGAGAGAAAGATAGAAACATCAATGATACGCCCCCTACTGGGGGTCAAGCCCACAACCTTCAACCAGTTTCCCTGATGTAAACATAACCATAGAAAAATGATCGAAACTGAGAAATTAACACCGGAGTACCGCTTACTGAACTGCCAGTTCCCACCAGCTTCCCACTAATGTCCCTTTTCTGTTCCAAGATCCAGTTCAGGAGAGCACGTTGCATTAGTATACACCTATTTTTAATTGATATTTTTTAGAGAGGGAGGAAGAGAGAGAGAAACATCAAAGTGAGAGGGATACATCGATTGTTTGCCTCCCATACATGCCCTGACCAGGGATGGAACAGGCAACCCCAGGTATGTGCCCTGACCGGGAATTGAACCCATAAACTTCTGGTGCACAGGATGACACTCCAACCAACTGAGCCCCAGTAATTGTGATTACTATTTTGTAGCTGGCTGTATATTATAAACATTTCCCAGTCAATTAAAATTTTTCCATCATCACCACTTTCAATGGCAGCATAATGTTCCATTATATGGATTTTTCATAATTTCTCTTAGCCAATAGCTTATTATTCTACATTTAAATTGTTTCTAATTTTTCACTATTATGAAGAATGATGAGATGAATATCATGCACATACTTTTTTTAAAAAAATGTTTTTATTGATTCCAGAGGTAGAGGGAGAGGGAGAGAAACATCTATGGTTCAGCTGCCTCCTGCACGCTCCCAAGTGGGCATTGAGCCTGCAACTCAGACATGTGCCTAGACAGGGAATTGAACTAGTGACCTCTTGGTACATGGGTCGACACTCGCCCACCGAGCCACACCGGCCTGGCCACATACTTTTGATGTACATATCTGACTATTTTGCCACAAGCAAAATCCCAGAAATGGAATTGTGTGGACCTCTCCCCCCACCCCCACTTCCAAGTCTGTAGCCAGGATGTGGCCCTACTGGTGGCCTTCATATTTAAAAGACTGCTCGCCCCTGAACCTGAAGCAGGCAGGGGAAGAAGCAAAGAGACCTCAGAGGGGACCGCGGCCTTTGGATGGTGGAGACGGCAAGAGGAGATGGGAGCATCAGGAGAAGTCCATGTGCCCCCTGGCTTCTCAGCCTTCTTCCAGGGTAAGCAGCCCCAGCTAGGTAGCTTGTTCCGTAGGAAGAGAATAATGCTTGCTCTGAGCCCAAGGATAATGGGAAGGGGCTGTGGGGGGAGGGGGGAGAAGCTGCTAATGCATTTTTGCCAGCATCTTTGGTTTCTCCAATATTCAGCCAGACAATTAGCAGGTCCCCAAGGATGGCCTTGCTCCTCACGTCATCCCCATTTCCTATAAATGGGAAGTGGCTGGGGAGTAGGGTGGTGTGTGTGTGTGTGTGTGTGTGTGTGTGTGTGTGTGATGAGGGAGGAAGGGAGGAAGGGAAAGGGACATAATGGTTTTTCCTACCCCCTGACTTAGTGGAGAACTGAGACCCAAGGAAGAATCTCCTTCCCAGAATGCCCAGCCTTGTGAGGAGCAGTGTGGATGCTGGGACTTTCTCTAAGGCTCTGAAGTCCTGCCCAGGCTAAGTGAGGGATTGCTCCCTCTGCCTGGTTCCTGGAGCCCAGAGACTGTGTGTGTGGGGGGGGTGGGGGTCGGGGGTGGGGGGGGGGAAGAGGGAGGTTAGTGATTGGACTGAAGGATTGCCTCAGTTTATCTGAAAATAGTACCCATCTCTTGAATGTCATAAGAATTAAATGAGTAAATACATGAAAAGCATTTAGAACGGTGCTTGGCACAATGAGTAATAGTTAACTACTACTATTATTACACAAGGAGGCTTAGACAGCAGAAAAAGGGGGTGGCCTTTATACTTAAAAGGCTGCTCGCCCCTGACCCTAAGGCAGACAGGGGAAGGAGCAGAGAGACCTCAAAGGGGACCCCAGCCTTTGGATGGTGGAGATGGCACGAGGGGATGGGAGCATGTTGACAGCACCCTGTGCAGGGCAGGCCCTGAGGAATGCAGCCACCTGGCTTGGTCCGGAAGGGTCACCTGCACTGGGGAGGCGTGACCTGGCACCTGTCCAGGTGAACAGGCCCTGGGTGGGTCCAGGAGCTCACACCATGCTGTTTGCTCACAAGGTGTAAGGCGGGTAGGCCTCTGGCAAAAAATGAGGGAGGGGAGAAGGGGACCCCTACGGCTCTGAGACAGAAAACCTCCCTCTTGCTCCCAGCGCTCTTTCCCCACGCCTGGAAAATACCACGTGCCGTCTCTCTTGGCTCTGTAATTTTCCAACTGACCTGGAATTCCCCCTGACTCCTGCCCTCCTTGGCGGGGCCGTGGGGACACCCGCTCAGAGACCCAGGGCTCCTAGTCGCTCTGTTGGCCACAAATGGGGATGCCAAAGGCTTTGGAAAGCCCCTGGGGACCTGGGGGGTCACCTGCTGGAGGGGTAAGTGCTTCCTAGTTTTCATGTTAAACTTGTTAAATGACTCAAAGATAGGTTTTTTTAAAAATTGATTTTTAGAGAGGAAGGGAGAGGGAGAGAGAAACATGCCTGCCCCCTATGGGGGATGAAGCCGAAACCCCGACCAGAATCGAATGTGTAACCTTTCAAACCCTGGGAGATGCCCAACCCACTGAACACACTGGCCAGGCTCCAAAGGCAGATTCTTGATTCTTCTCTTCTCTGCGCCCTCCGGCACCACTCTGTTCCCAGGCCACCAGGACTCCACGGTTCTTCTGTCTCTTCTCTGTTTCCCATTCTTCTCTGCCTCCCAGCTGGAGGTGCCCTCAGAGATGCCCTGGCCAACCCTTCTGTGTACAGAAGCCCAGAATAAGGAAGAGACTTGCTCCACGTCACACCCGGTTGGCGGCAGAGCCAGTGCTGGACTCCAGTGCCCCCAATGCCCAGCCCGTGGCCCCAGCAAGGCCGTCCCTTCAAAGGCACCTTCCTGTGATTTTCCCACAGCAATTGCACGTATCCATCCTGATAACACTCCAGGGAAGAAACAAAGACACTGGCCAGCCCAGGCCTCCAGCGCTCTGCCTCCCACCTGCCTCGTTCCACGCTTGTCAAAGGCACCTGGGAACAGGTATCTGTGGGGACCTTGTTCAGCCGCTGACAAAGGGCACATTTCACTGACAAGTATCAACCACGCGTCCCCACACACACCCCAAGGAGAGAAAGAAAAGGAACTTGGCTTTCAACTCCAGGAAGAGGGACTGAGTCAGGTATCAGGAAGCTCTTTCTGCCCCAGAGAACAGCAAACAGTGGAGCGAGTAACTCGGGACGAAATGTGACATCTCCTTGCAGGGCTGGTCCTGATGGCGGGTGCCGCTCTGCCGGGGGACCGGGAACATG
>NW_005871193.1:1095803-1115989 GCF_000147115.1 Myotis lucifugus | reverse complement strand
GGGCCTGGCGGCAGATGGGCGGCCGGGCGCTAGTTGTGTTGCACCTCCGCCGCGGAGTTTCTTTGGAGAAGTTGCATGTATTTTCTTCCCTATCTCGCTCCACCGGAAAGGGGCAGATGAGTCACCGCGGCGCGCACCGTCCCGGACTTGGGAGCCGGGAAAGGGGCCGGACGCCCGTGGGAAAGGTGACTGAGCCCTTTGGGACCTTCATCTTGGCGCCGGGCTCGGGGCAGGGAGTTGAGGCTGGAGCGTGTGTGTTGTGTGTGCGTGTGCGTGTGTGTGTGTGTGTGTGTGTGTGTGTGCAGCGCGCGCGCGTGCGGGCTCCTCTGCTCCTTCCCAGCCTGGGTTACCCCTCGGGAGAGAGGAAGGGGGAAGAGAAGGGAAGAGGGGAAGCTCAATGTTCTGCCCTCCGCCCGTGCTGCCCGGCCTCGGGGAGAGAAGAGAGGATCTGAGATGAGCAGACGGTGTGAGGGAGGGTGCTACCTGGGCCCCTGCTGCAGCTCCCAGCGCTCCAGGGTCGGGCTCCCCTGCTGCAGAAGCCCCCAGGGGACCTGCAGGGCTTCTCCAGAACCAGGGGCAGCCCTTCCCGGGGACCTGGAGCCCTGTGATGTGCCCTTGCCCTTGACCTCTGAATCAGCTTCCCTCCTCCTGACGGACACTTTTGACCTCCTCAGCTTTTCCTTCTCCCCAGGGCTTCTCCCCTGTGCTTCCTCTTTTCTGGGGAGGCCGGAGTTGGGGGGGAGGGAGAGGTTTGGCATGGTGGCGGGGTACCTGCCGAGGACTTGCCCTTTCTGCTGTCGCACAGACGGGGCCTCAGTGGGAGCAGGGACTAAAGAACAGCCCCGCTGCTGCCTTGCTGCCCTGGAGCCTGCGGCTGGGCATAGCCAGTGGGACCAGAGCTCCTGGAGGCATTGCTTCGGGGATGGAGGGGAGGCTCTGGGGGCTTCTGGGCTGCTTCTCCTGAGGCACTTAGCCGGGTCTCCCCTCAGAGCCAGGCTTGGGGTGGACTCACCTGCCCAGGCCTGGGGCAACAGGCTGGCTTAGGAGGGTGGGGAAGGCAGGGGCGGGGAGGTGCAGGCTGGATGGGAAGCCTGAGGAAACCCACAGAGCAGCTTCTCCGAGGGAGGGAGTGGGACCGTTTGTGAGGTCACGGGCCCTTTAGTTGGATGGGTCCCATTCCCTCATTCCTCCCTTATCTCCTCCCCCCAGGCCTGTCATGGAGCCAGGACTCTGTTGTTCCAAAAGGGCTCAGAAAACTGAAGCTTGAGTCAGCAGGATGAGTCTGAAGATAAAAATACAGCTGTGGATGAATGTGCAGCTGTGGGCATACAGGCCCCAATTTAGTGTGTGGGGGGGAGTTTTGTATGGACTCTCGGAGTGCATGGGGACCTCCCTGCCTCTCCTGGCTCTCTGAGTGACCCCCGAGAGGAGGCAAAGGAGGCGGAGCTGGACAGTGATCCTTGGTGGTCCACTCAGGTCCTTCTGGGCCCGTGGGTGGTGGAGGGATGGTGTGGATTCCCCTTTCCCAGCCTGTCCGGCCTCTGGAGAGAAAAGGCGGAGAGGCGGGGATGGCTGAGGACTCCAGAAGTGAAATTAAGCACTATTATCAGGAACATTATCGTCTAATAGCACAACATTATGGATAAAAACCCAGACTGTCAGGAAGACAGCGTTTACATCTTGGCTACTCTCTTAGCTGTGGAATGTTGACAAGTTGCTTAACCTCTTCTAAGCTTCACTATCCGTGGCTGCAAAGTGAGGATGAGGATAATCATAATAATAATAATAATAATACCTAGTTGTAGCTTTATTATTTATTAGACAACAAATATAACAGATGAAAATATTTATAAGCATAGTTCTATATGATATATAAAAGGTAAACAATGATCGCTCTATTAAATCACGCTGAGAGAGCACCGGACTGACTGTGCCTGCCAGGAAAGAAGTGCTCAGTAAGTGTGAGCTAGTATGAGCCACATCCAGTGTATCTGTCACTGTCCCTGACTGCACCGCGGCCCCAGCCTGCGACTCCCTTCTTGGGCTCTGCTGTAGACCTTGTTTCTTTGGGAGCGAGGTCTCCCGGACTCTGGGGAGTCAGTGTGACGAGGGAAGAGGCTGGGCTGCAGCACCCCGTTGCCTGAGGTTGGATCCTATTTCCCCTTTTGAGAGTTACTTCACCTCTCTGCGCTTCCTCTTCCCCCGCTCCGAGTGCGGATCAGGGGACCCACCCCACAGTGTTGTGAGGATTAAATGAGCGCATGCAGGTGACGGGCTCCGGACGCAGCCGCTGTAGGTCAAAAGAGCTGGATCAGTGCCAGCTGCTGTTATGTGGTGGCAATGAAGACAATCGTTGTGGTTTACAGTCCGAGACCAGCGTTTCTTAGCAAGGGAATCACACCACCTATAACTATATGGAAGCTGTGAATGACACATCATGCGGTTGAACTTGTGGTTTGGTGCAAAGAACACCCCAGGACTGGATGTCCTGGGCTCTCCCTGTCAGTATCGTGTGTGACTTGTTTCTTCATCTGTCCAGTCCCCCCCCCTTCCCTCCTCAAGTGGGGATGGGAGTGAATCAAGAGGTCATAGATAATATACACTGAGTGGCCAGATTATTATGACCACCCCATCACTACTTCATTGACACTTCCAAAAATACTGAATATTGAAAACTTCCTAAGCAAATACTCTCCAGGTTTTATTATTATTATTATTCGCATAACTCATTCACTTCATTGTACTGATGGGGTGGTCATAATAATCTGGTCGGTCATAATCATCTGGCCACTCAGTGTATATTCTGAAAGGTCAAGAGCCTCCCATGCAGAAAGGTTATTCATTGCGATTTGTAGGGAAGCTGTGATGGGGAGGGTGTGCCCTGAATGTGGGTTCAGCTCCTTCCCTCCCCACGGGGATCCTCACACTGCTCTCTGGTGTCCAGCCTGGCTTTCGTTGGAACAGTCGGTGGCCCTGTTTGCTGGACAGCAAGGGCCGAGGCTGGACCAGCTGGTGCCAGGCCCGGTGTCTTGAGCGCAGATGCCACTTGACTCCCAGCAGCAGCGCTGGAGTGTGGAGCTTTGTCCAGTGTGTTAAGTGTCCCTGTCCGGGGCCAGGGGCTAGTGACGGAGCCGTCACGGGATGGTCCTGACATCTTGCCAGAACGTCCTGTCCAATCCCCTTTTCTGCTGCGCGGTGTTTGCTCTCTATGGGAAGAGGTGCCGCTGGGCCCTGAATGACTTGCGGGGGCCTCTTGCTTCTGATGTCGGAGCTGGGCCTCTCTCACCTGTTGGCCTTGTTTCTGTGTCTGTAAAATGGAGATGATACTATTCACCCTGCAAGGTTACGGCGAGGATTAAACGAGATAGCCACGTGTAGCAAAGTGCTGCACAGACCAGGAGCTCAATACATGTTTGTTTCCTTCCATCCTTGTTAATTCTGGATACCAGACCCTCTGGGAGCTGGGATGAGTCGACAAGGCAAAGGGTCCCATAGCCCCACAGTCCTTCAGTCACCAAAGTTAGGCCATACGGAATGCCTAGCCAGGTCGGATGCCCTCGGGAGCAGCCAGCCTGTGACTGCAGCCCCTCTTTCCCAGTGGTCTCTGCTGTGCCCCCTGCCTCTCTAATCTCAAGTGTCCTTTGAGCTGACAAATAGTGTCCAAGCTAGCAGCATGTGGCCCATTCCTAGCGCGTGACGATATAGCTTCCCACTCCTGGCTCCAGCCATGAGAGAGAGCCGAGCACCCGGAAACCTTGCATGTGGCCCTGCTATGAATCCCAGGGACGCAGGTTAAATGACATCAGACAGGAACCCTGATTCAGCTTCCCCTGTGAGGCCTTCTGTTGAGCACTGCTCTTCTCATGGTCTGGGTGGGGGCTGTGCTCCCTGCTGTCTAGGAGCTGAAGGGCTAGTGGGGTGGGGGGCAGGGAAGTACTTCGAGCCTTCCAGGATGACCCTGAGCTATCAGTATCCAGCCCTGAGGGCTCCCAGGAGGTTTGGGAGAAAAGGGGGGTTCTTGACAACAGCATAGGTTCCAGGCAGCCCTGCAGGAGGCGTGGGACTTGAGCTGGACAGGACTCAGGTGAGAGGCCCTGGAGGACAGGTGACTGGAAGCAAAAACAGGCCCCGTGCTGATGAATATCCTCTTGGACCAGATCTGAGATCAAAACTCGCCCCTTGATTTGGGGTCTGGTATTCTTTCTTTCTATTAATATTTTTAAATATTTTTTTATTGATTTCAGAGAGGAAGGGAGAAGGAGAGAGATAGAAACATTAATGCTGAGGGAGAATCACTGATCGGCTGCCTCCTGCATGCCCCTGACTGGGGATCAAGCCTGCAACCCGGGCATGTGCCCTTGACTGGAATCGAACCCGGGACCCTTCAGTCTACAGGCCAACGCTCTATCCACTGAGCCAAACCAGCTGGGGCGGGCCATGGTACTCTTTCCACCACACCTCACTGGGGAGGGGCCAAAGGAGAGGGGGGTGGGTGTGGAAGGCCCAGGCCTCAGTGGCTGTGTTTTGCAGATATCTACCCTTTTCTGCATCGTGTTCACCTGTTTATCTTTCTTTCTTTCTTTCTTTTTTTCACTTGCTCATCTTTCAAGGCTCAGCAACACAGCCACCTCCTCTAGGAGGTCCTAGAACTGAACACGCCCCACTGGAGGGACATGTGTCTTTGCACCTGTCCCACCTCTGCTAACGGCTGCAGTCCATTGGCCCAGCACCTTCTCAGGGGGCTCTCACACAGTGGGGCTCAGAGACGGTTGGATGGGTAGTGGGTGAGTTTCAGTGCTCTTTGGTGCTCCTTTGGGGGAGGTTAGGTTGTACTCACTGAGGCATATTCCTCCACAGGTGGGCAAACTAGAGCTCTTTAATCATAATCATAGTCATAATCATAATAGAGTATTTTTTGGAGCCTGCTTGCCCCTTGCTCACCAGTGACTATTTTTGAGAACAAATTTCCATAGGACGGAGTCTGGCCTCTGGAATGGGGCTGGTCACAGACCCTAGGATATCAGGGGTGCAAGGTTCTTTGATGCCATCATATTTGAGATCCTAGAGGCGGGACATGGCAGAGCTGGGAGCAGCACCCTTGTATGACTCCCTGCTCTGCTCTGCTCTGCTCATCTGCAGGTCTGCTGGATCCTCCATCCCTGGCCTCATTTCCGTACACTTTCCCTCCGAGAGAGGCCAGGCTGCAAGTAGAGGACAAGGGTCATCTGTGCAGATGGGGAGAGCTGCCTGGCAAAGTTCAAGTTCACTAGGAGGGAGGCCAGTTTGAGTTTCACTTTGCAGGGGCTGTAAGAAGAAAAGAGAACAGAGAGAGGGAACTTCCCAGGGCTTGGAGGATGTGCCCACCTCCCCATCCTCCCACATCCGTCCTCTTTCCCCACCCTGGGCGTAGGGATTTCTTGGGACCACTGCCCCGCATTGTAGGAAAGCATTTATTGTGGCCCGAGTAGAGGAAGAATTTGGTCACTCATTTCAGCCAGTTACAGAGTCCAGCTCTGGGAGGGCATAGGGGAAAGGGCAAATTCTGCCCCCAGATGTCTCGGTGACTTGGCTCAGTTTAGGTGACTGCTGACCCTTGGCACTCGGATGTACTCGAGCAGCGTGAAGGCAAGTGAAGGAGGGTTTGTTGTGGTGGTGGTGGTGGGTGTGAGATCGCAGAGCTGTAAAGTGGGAAAGAACCCGAGACAGCATCTGGGCTAGTTCTCATTTTACAGGTGTGGAAGCCGAGTCCCAGAGAGGTGAAATGGCTTATCCAGGCAGCACAGCTATAAGAGTTGCTGCAACTGGACCACACTGTCCCGGCTCCCAGTTCAGAGCACTTTCCAGAATTTTCAAATGGTTTGAATTTTTCATTCAACCCTTTTTATCTGTGCAACCTTGGGCACGTTCATGGATCGCTCAGTTTTCATTCTCGGGAAATAGGAATATTAAATAGTACCTACTTCGTAGGATTGTACAAATGGTGTGAATTAGAGAGAGAAGGTATGTCAGTTACCCAGCACATGCCGGACACCTCCTGGACAGTTAGCAGGTATCAGCCGCTGTGATGGTTTCCCCTGTGGACGGGAACCTCCCTGTCTTATAACGTTGGGATGTTTATCCGTCCTGTCCCTCCACCTGCCTCCCCAGCCTCCGACAGCAGGCAGGTCTGCCGCACTGACCTCTGCTCACCTGGTGGGGCCAACACCTGGGGAGGCATTTACATTCTTGGCATTCCTCTTGCCTCTGGGGCTGGAAGAGGCGCTAGTGTGGGGGGGAGAGGAGAATGGAAGGGAGAATAAAGGGGTAGCTGGTCGCCCTCTGACCTCTGCTGCTCCTGTTGGGGAAAGAGCCACCTCTCCAGACTGCTCCGCCGAGGAGGCCTGGACAGCTGAAGAAGAGGCTGCCAGGAACTTCCAGAGCCAGTGGGACTTTCGTTCTGGAAGGCTGTTCGAAAACCAAATCATTTTTTCCCATTAGAAATAATGTAAACTGAATTAATCCGTTCCAGACCCCCCAAATGATTCCCTGTTTTAATCTTTCTTATACATAGTACGTATCTATTGTACTGTTTAATCTATAAATTAACACTTTAAAAACAAAAAGGACAGTAAATGTAAATGAAAATTTAACCAAAAGGAAAGGAAATGTACAGTAAAAAAGGGAAATCTATAATAATAAAAGCGTAATATGCTAGTTAGACCCGACAGCCAAACAGCATTCCAGATGTCCTTCCGGACATCCTTCCGGATGAAGCCGCTGCAGCAGGGGCCAAGGCAGAGGTGGTTAGGGGCGATCAGGCAGGCAGGCAAGTGATTAGGGGCAATCAGGCAGGCAGGCAAAGTGGTTAGGGGTGATCAGGAAGGCAGGCAGAGTGGTTAGGAGAGATCAGGCAGGCAGGTGAGTGGTTAGGGGTGATCAGGCAGGCAGGCAGGCAAGCAGTTAGGAGCCAGTGGTCCTGGATTGCGAGAGGGATGTCTGACTGCTGCGGGATCAGGCCTAAACTGGCAGTCGGACATCCCCCAGGGGTCCCGGATTGCAAGAGGGTGCAGGCCGGGCTGAGGGACTCCCCCCCGCCCCATGCACAAATTTCATGCACCGGGCCTCTAGTCTTCTATAATAATAAAAGGGTAATATGCTAATTAGACTGAACATCCTTTCGGACGACCTTCTAGATGAAAGTTAGGCTTCAAGGGAAGCCTGGGTCCCGGTTCCAGAGGGAAGCTGGTGTTGGCAGCCAGGCGGGGGGAAGGCCTACTCTTGCATGAATTTCATGCATTGGGCCTCTAGTTTAACAATAATTACGAGCAGCAAGAAAACAAAAACAAAAACAGGAAAATATTCACAGCACAATATCCTGAGATTTTAACAGTGAGTGGTAACTGACTCATATTTGCACATGCTTTCCTTTGTCACCTGAGAGATGCGTGACTGATCATACAGGAATCAGCATGAAAGGGTTGTCAGGTTGAGAAGGGAATTGTTTGAGATGGGAGACGTTCGAGAAACCAGGTCTCCCTGTACTTTCTGTCAAACCTAATGGCTATGAAGTTGGTCGTATTGAGCCAAGTTTTCTTGCCTGTCAAATGGCTCTACTCACGTACCCACCTCACCGGGCAGGTGGGAGATTGAAATGCTCAGAGGAGTGCCTGGCACACAGTGTCTCGATGTAGCTGCTATTCTTAACTGCAGATGAGAAAGCGGAGGCTCGGGGAGCCCAATGAGCAAGGTCACACAGTCAGAGTAAGTGGTGGAGTTGGCAGGCAAACCCAGGTCAGACTGAGTCTAGGTCACCCTCGGAACCTGCCAGGTTCAGGGGTCTGCGGCCCCGGGGTGGGGAGTGGGGAGTGAAAGAGAGCTCCCCAGGTTGTCTTGGTGTGGAGCAGTGATGGCGAACCTTTTGAGCTCGGCGTGCCAGCATTTTGAAAAACCCTAACTTAACTCTGGTGCCGTGTCACATAAAGAAATTTTTTGATATTTGCAACCATAGTAAAGCGAAGACTTACATTTTTGATATTTATTTTATATATTTAAATGCCATTTAACAAAGAAAAATCAACCAAAGAAATGAGTTCGCGTGTCCCCTCTGACACGCGTGTCATAGGTTGGCCATCACTGGTGTGGAGGGTACTTGGTCAAGGTGACTCAGTGTGACCTTGGGTCACAGCTGTTCTCAGAGAGGAAGCCTGGTTGGGAGACCCACTGCCTGGAGTTAGATGTCTATTTGTGTTGACTGTCACCGTGGTGCCAGGTGACCCTTGGGAGGTGCTTGGCCTGAGGCTGGCCAAGGTGAGGGTCAGGCCTGCCATTGGATTGGAGAGGGGAGGAGAGATCAGAGTGAGCTCAGGGACTGTCCCCCCCTCCCTTCCCCCAGCCTCCTCTGGCATTTGCTCCTTTCAGAGGCTGGGCTGTGGCTCAGACAGGGCAACAAAAGCAACTTTCCTCCAAGCCACTGCCACCTGTTGGGTTTTCACACATTGGGGCTGAGTGCGGGGAGGGGGCCGTTGCCCTTTTCCCAGTGTCTGTGGTGTGCCCCCGCTGGCCCCCCAGGGCCTGGGATTCTCTTTGCTGCCTAACGTGACAGGGCTCATGAGCTGGAGGGGGTGGGGGGCCCACAGCAGCTGGAAGGGGAATTGAGTGGGAAGGGGCTGGTGCTGGCAGCCGGGAGAGAGTTTGATGGATTACTCTGTGGGCCTAGAGGTTTCTCCCTAATCCCCCTTTGTGTCCCAGCCTGCAGCCCCCTCGCTCTCTCTGACAAGCTGCTAAGCAGAAGGCTTCCAGTCCGAGTGAAGAAAAGGCAGCGCAGCAGGCGAACGCTAAATCCCTGGCCTCTGGGCCCTGGGGGAGGCGGGAGCCAGGGAGCCAGCCTGGGAGGGGACTGATCTTCCTCCTTCGGCCTGGCCCTTATTCTCACAAGTCTCGTGAGGTGCAGGGCTTGCATTCTGAGTGGTGTGGGCAGGTGTCTGTGGGAGTCCAAGTCGTGCGCCGTGGCTATTTGTGCAAATCTCTGCCTTTTTATGGGGTGGGACCAGGAAAAGCAGACCCTCGATTCTTCGGAAGTACTTGAGCCCGGAGAATCAAAGACGAAATATGGGTTGGAGGGTGCTGCACCATGATGCACAGTCTAATCCTGTGCCCCTTCGATCAGCTGCCCAGGGAGGGACACTGGCCCTGAGACAGCGGCGGCTCATGGCCTCACAAGGATGCTCACCCTCAGGTGCCTCGGCTGCCAGCCTGGCTTCTTTCTGGGGTGTCCAAGGCTTCCTGTGGAGCTGCATTTCTGGAGTGCAGCGTGCTGGGTTTTGCTGGGGAAGGCCAAGGACGTTGGTCCCAGGGACTGTGGCAGGCGGTGGCCGACAGGTGGTTGGGCTGGTGAATTCCCAGATCTCTTCCCTGCCCCCAACCTAGAGGGCCTGGGAGAGCTCAACCTGGAACCAGATTCTGGGGTCCAGTCCTATGTGGAGGAAGGGGGGGGGGGTCCTCCCAACCTCAAGGTCTTGCAGCTTCCACCTGAAGGTTGCTCCCCACCCTCAGTCCTGGCCTGGGGTGGGACCTCCGCCCCCTTGTGTAGGGTGGTTCGTTGGGGAGATTGGCCTGGAGAAACCCCACCCCCCTGCCGCTGAGTCATCACCCCCCTGGCTAGCCTCCCCGGTCCCCAGTTTCCTCCTCTGGGGAGGGGGAGGGGGAGGGGGACAGGAGCGAGCCTCCCCAGGAGCTGTGAGAAAGCCGGCTGTCTTTGTGAGTGTGGAGGGAGGAGGGCACAGTCCCTGCCCGGCGGGGTCAGGGTGGGGGCTGCTGCCGTTTGATGTGCCCGGGCGGGGTGTGGGGACGCTGGCCCGAATAAAGAGGCCATAGAATTGCTGCCTGACACTGGCCCACCGCGGGGCTGCCTCCGCCCGGCTCCCTCGGCCTCTGTCTGTCAGTGTCAGCCCAGGGACTCTGCTCCCCACAGCTCCCCTTCAGCCTTGCGTGCGGGGTGGCAGGAGCCCCTTTGAAAGCCCTCAAAGGCCCCTTTATACGTCCCTCTGACCCTCCCTGCCGTGGGGAGCCGAGGGAGTGGGCTCGGTTGCCTTTCCTCCCGCCTCCTCCCCTGTGATCAGAATTCTGGAGAAAGTTCAGGCCACGCTCCTTGCGTTGCTGTTTCATTTCCCCACACTCCCCGCTGGGCCTGACCTGCAGTGGGTGTGGCCGAGCCCACCGCCTGCTCCGGGGCGCCACGTGGAGGAGCACGGGGCGCTGTTTAGGTCTTCGTGTCTGGAGCTGGACAGACAGAAGGCAAGTTCACTGACCCTGCCGGGCCCTTGGCTCTCTGGGCTGGGGTCCTGCTCCCCGGGGTGAGGAAGGATGGCCCGGCGGAGCCCCAGGAAGGTTCGCAGAGTCTTGGGCTCCCTCCAGCTTTCTTGCTGCCCTGTCCTGGGGGCCAGGAGAAGAGGGAGGCCATTTGGAACTCGAGAGGGTCTTGTCCTCCAAGGCTGAAGGCCGTGGTTCCTTTCTGGGAGGTCTGGCCAGACGGCCCCTTTCAGTACCTCCCCACCCCTCCCCACCAGGTGTGTGGAGTCTGCCTCTTTGGGTTGATCTTCTGTTTGCCTGACAGGCAGATGCTCTCAGAGCAGTGAGCCTGGAGGGTACAGGGGAGAATTGGGTCCTGTCTCCCTTCCCCCCTCCCCTGGGGAGGACAGAAGCTCCCCAAACTGGGGACTGGCAGTGCTCCACCACTTTCAAGTTTTAGCCCGTGCCCTGGGGCTGCTTGTAGGAGTGTAGCCAGGGCAGTGGTACTGAACCCCTTCCTCTCCTCCCACCTCTCTGGGCCTGGGAGCCAGAGGGGCTGCGCTGCCCCCGCTGTGCCAGGGAAGCGGACCTGGAGGGCCTGGAGTTAGTGCTGAGGGAGCCCTTGGTCACTTCCTCCCCCTGAGGGCCCCGGAGTGGGGATGAAGGGGGCAGACTGGGGCACTGAGGACGATGCAAGAGAAGAAAGGGGGCTTTGGAGGGGAGAGCACTCTTTTGGTTTGGGATTCCTCAGGCACTTCCAGGCTGGCGGGAGCAAAGCCCGGGGGGGGGGAGAGTCCCCCCCCCCCCCCCCCCGCCACACACACACACACACACACACACACACACACACACCAGACATCAAAAAGGGGCGGACGGGCTCAGTAACCTAAGAACAGTGGGCAGAGCAGGGCTGGGAGCCAGCTGACTTCCTAACCTACTCCTTTCAATGAATTCCTCACCTGGCCCAGCCCCTGGTTTCCAGGTTAGCGCCTCTGGGGGGAGGGGAGAGGTGCTGAGGAGCGGGGATGGCAATGGGCTATCTGGGTTGTAGGTGGATGAGGGGGGAGTCCTCTCTGCACCCCTTTTTCTTTTTCTCCCTTGTGGGCTGAGGAGCTGGATTCGGGGCGGGGGGGCAGGCGGGGAGGCAGGTGGGTCATTAATAGTTGCTGGAGAGCTGCAATTTATTTTAAACGAGAGCAACCAGGTCTTGGAAATGGGGGAAGGTTGTGGGTGAGGCTGGGTCTGACCACTTCTGTTTGCCCAGGGAGGGCCTGGCCCTTAAAATCCAGAGCAGGTGAGTGACCAGGGTCCGCCCAGGCTGCGGGCAGGGAGTGGGCTGGGCTGGAAGCCTTGTGACCCAGAACCCCTCCCTCCACGCCGGAAGGCACCCCTGGCCTCTGTGCCATCGACTGCTTTCCTTCTGGGGGTGCTACGGCCATGCAGCCTCTGGGGAGGGGCTTGGCTCAAGCTGAACCCACACTTGCCCAGCTAACAGTGGTATCCGGTACCCCCTCCCCCCTTTTGGGGCCTTGTGGGCCCGTGTTTTACACTCTTCCCGTGCCACTGAGCCGGTGCCCTGCCCCAGCACTGATGGGCTGGGTCTGAGCGGAACTTGGGAGGAGGTGGCTCAGCCTTATCTGATCTGCCAGCTGCAGAGCCCGTGGCAGTTATGGGATGGAGACCTCTACCCAGGATTGATAGCCATCTGACTTCTCTGTGGCACAGTGCAGAGAGCTCCTACGACACATTTTGTAACACACAAGGCCCCGTGGAGCTGTCATTTGAAAAGATAAAAGAGGTTGAAGTGCCAAGTTACGAGATGCTGAGTGAGATTGGAAGAGGGGATGAGTGGAGGCCGAGGGTGCTCCAAGCGGGGAGGAGACTGGAGCCTGGCCCGCTGCCACAGCATCTGTGGGACTGAGCCATCGAGGCAAGGGACTGCTCCCTACTCCAGCCCCCTGTGGCCTGGGCTCGGTGCACCCACCTCCTTTGACACGGAGGACAGGTTAGAGGACTTGCCTTTTCACACCCGGGTGCCCCTTCTATGCCTCCTCTTCGTGGCTGACTTGATCTTCCCTCTTTTGTGGCCACTTCTGAACAGGGCAGACTGCAGTACTAGGAGGTGCTGTTGTTATGAAGCAGGATCCGGGTGGGATCTCTGTGCACAGCGGTCAGGCCTGGAAGGAAGGGCTGAGGGACTTCTCTGCTGAGAATGGAGTTGTTTGGGGAGCAGAGGGAGGCTGCGGGGGAAGTGGGGGGGGCGTCCTGCCAGCCCAGGGGTCACAGGGCAAGGCAGTTGCTGACAGTTGGTGGTTTCACACCCCTGTGAGGCTGGCACCTGGGAACAGCCTGGCCCAGCTGTGGCCCCACTGTCCCCACTGTCCCGGGACAGCCAGGCAGCACACGTGGGAATGTTTCCTCTGCATGAATGCCGAGCGCGGAGCGCGGGAAGAAGCTAAGGGAGAGGTGTTCAGGCCCAGGTTCTTGGAGAGGAGCGCTCTTTCAGCGGCTCAGTGACAGATTCAGACCCACCCAGCAAACCACAGCCTCCCCTCCCCTCCCTCCCCTTGTCCTGTCCGTGGGGGTGGGAGTTCTGGTGCAACATGGCTCGGGGCCAGGCAGTGCAGAACAGGAGGCGCTGCTCTTAACAAAGGGGACTGGAACGGCCCAGCTTTGGGAGATGAGAGAGAAGCAAATCGGCCCTGCCTGGTGGGGGTTTCCAGGGGCACCTCGATAACAGGGCCTGGGGATCCGGGAATTCAGTTGGTTTGATTTTTTTTTTTTTCCATACCAGCAGGCGAGGGCAATTGCAAGGGTATCCAAGACAGAGAATAACCGATATCTGTTTGGCTCTGGAGTGTGCTGAGGTTTAAAAATCATATTTACCTTATTCATTATGTCAGCCTTAGGCTAATATTAACATGCACTTCCTGATTGGGCAGCCAGGGGGTGGCACCTAGGTGGCAGGGCCCCGCACCTAGGAGTGACCAGGATTCAGGGCCATCGGAGCAAATCCTGGAGCCCCGGTTCCCAGGACCTCGCACTCAGTGTGGGATGTGTTCCTGCCCTTTTAGGATCTGAATGACATGTCCCCACCGAGGCACCCGCGGCAGCAGGCATTGAGCATGGGCTGAGAAGCCGGACCTGCACAGAGGGCTGGCGGAAATGGGCTCCTGGCTGCGTCCTCGGCAGTCTGTGGCCGTGAGGAGGAGAGGCCTGGGCGCCTGGAGCGGGACTGGGACGAGGCGGTTCTGGAGCGAGTGACGGGGTCAGAGCCCTACCCACCTGGCCCGCCATGGTCCAGAGGCTGTGGGTGAGCCGCCTGCTGCGGCATCGGAAAGCCCAGCTCCTGCTGGTCAACCTGCTGACCTTCGGCCTGGAGGTGTGTCTGGCCGCGGGAATCACCTATGTGCCACCCCTGCTGCTGGAAGTGGGGGTCGAAGAGAAGTTCATGACCATGGTGCTGGGTAAGTCACCACCTCCTCCTGCCTCCTGTTCCAGATACATGCCAGCTGGGAATAGGGCAACAGTGCCTCTGTCCGCGGGGTTGGTTGGCTGGGGACAGGGGTGACTCTGGGCTGAGAGGGTCCCAAGAGGAAGAAAAGGCTACAGGGACATGCCCTGGTCATCACTATGCCCCTGGCCCTGCATCATGACCGGCTCATGAAGACACTGTAGAAATGGCCCTTCCCTTTGGCTGGCCCTTTCTCATTTCTGTCTATTATCTCACTTAATGCTTGCTGCAAGCCGTGGAGGGTGTCTAGTCCACAGAGAAGATAGTGGAGGTCTATCAGAAGTTAGTGACCTAGCCAGCTGTACACCTGGCTCCTGGATAGTGGGGTCAGGGTCTCCCAGCCAGGGCTCCTGCTTACCTGTGGGGTGAATTCTGCAAAAGCCACTAAAGGCGAGTGGGCAGCCCCGTGCGACTCCCAGGCGGCAGGGGCCCTGCCAGGATGATGGGCTCTGGAGTCGGACCGCCTGCTGAAGCCCTGCCGCCCGCCCTCCTCGCCCTAGCCCTGGACACAAGTCTCACTCATCCGTCGCTCCATGCCTCAGTTTTCCCGTCTGAAAATGGGGCGTTAGTGATCCGAGCTGTGAGGAGTGAATTAGAGTCCCTAAGTACTCAGCACAGTGCCCAGGGCAGGAGCGGTCCTCCCTGTGAGAGTGTCAGTCATTTCCATCCTTCCCAAGGAGGTTGGTCCCCCTGCCCCTGCCCCAGCCTCTGGCTCACACTACCTGCCTTTCTTGCAGGCATCGGTCCAGTGCTGGGCCTGGTCTCGGTCCCACTCCTAGGCTCAGCCAGTGACCACTGGCGTGGGCGCTATGGTCGCCGGAGGCCCTTCATCTGGGCCCTGTCCCTGGGCGTCCTGCTGAGCCTCTTCCTCATCCCGAGGGCCAGCTGGCTGGCGGGGCTGCTGTGCCCAGACACCAGGCCCCTGGAGCTGGCACTGCTGATCGTGGGCGTGGGGCTGCTGGACTTCTGCGGCCAAGTGTGCTTCACTCCACTGGAGGCCCTGCTCTCTGACCTCTTCCGGGACCCCGACCACTGTCGCCAGGCCTTCTCCGTCTATGCTTTCATGATCAGCCTCGGGGGCTGCCTGGGCTACCTCCTGCCTGCCATCGACTGGGACGCCAGCGCCCTGGGCCCCTACCTGGGCACCCAGGAAGAGTGTCTCTTTGGCCTGCTCACTCTCATCTTCCTCACGTGCATGGCGGCCACACTGTTTGTGGTCGAGGAGGCAGCCCTGGACCCAGCCGAGCCAGCGGAAGGGCTGTCCGTCCCCTCCAGGCCAGTCCGCGGCTGCCCGTGTCGCGCCCGCCTGGCTTTCCGGAACCTGGGCGCCCTGTTTCCCCGGCTGCACCAGCTCTGCTGCCGCGTGCCGCATGCCCTGCGCCGACTCTTTGTGGCCGAGCTGTGCAGCTGGATGGCATTCATGACCTTCACGCTGTTCTACACGGACTTCGTGGGCGAGGGGCTGTACCAGGGTGTGCCCAGGGCTGAGCCAGGCACTGAAGCCCGGAGACACTATGATGAAGGTAAGGCTCCTTGGCAGGGGAGGGCGGAGTAGGGGGGTTGGGGGGCTCAGGCATAGGGGCATGCCCACCACCTGTGCCTGGGCAGGTAGCTGTGCACCTCTGCACCCTGACTTGCCCATCAGGAAAACGGGCCCAGCCTCTGCCTGCAGCTCCTCAAGGTTACAGAGCAGCTGAGCCTGCAGTCTCAGTGGAGCCTGGGGCTGCTCTGGGGGTTTGTTCAGGGCCCTTGTCCCCAAGTGACAGAAAAGGCTGCGCTGATTTAAGGTCCAAAGGGAGTGGAGGAGTCCAGGCTGGCGTGTCAGGTCTGCCTGGTCAATGGTGTCCCCTGCCCCCACTCCCGACTTTCCAAATCCCCTTGCCAACACCTTGCGGCCCAGGTGTCCTGGAACCTCAGAGCCTCTGGCGGAACTGTCGTTGTGTCCCTCTCGTCCTCCTAGCTAGCTGAGCACTAGCCGGGGCTGCCTATCCGCCCTCAGAGCGGCTTCCGCTGCCCTTAGCCAGTAGCTCTGGCCACATTCCCTGAGGTCAGTGGGACGGCCTCGACTCCTGGGGTTACAGGTAGGGAAGGAGGGTGCTGGGGAGCAGGGCTGACCTAGCAGGTCTTGGGCAGCAGGTGTCCATGGCCCCTAATTCTGAGCACCCCCAGATTGTATTGGGCCCCTCCCCCTCCCTGCCTGACTGCCCCTCTCCCGCCTCTCTGTCTAGGAGTCCGGATGGGCAGCCTGGGGCTGTTCCTGCAGTGTGCCACCTCCCTGCTCTTCTCCCTGGTCATGGACCGGCTGGTGCAGCGATTCGGCACCCGGGCAGTCTACCTGGCCAGTGTGGTGGCTTTCCCCGTGGCTGCTGGCGCCACGTGCCTGTCGCGCAGTGTGGCTGTTGTGACCGCCTCAGCCGCGCTCACCGGGTTCACCTTCTCCACCCTGCAGATCCTGCCCTACACACTGGCCTCCCTCTACCACCGGGAGAGGCAGGTACTCACACCGGATGCCACCTTGGGCCTTGGGCGGGGCGGGGCAGGGGGGGGGGTTATGGGGTGGAGTGGGGCTGGCTGGCCCAGAACTGGGCTCAGGCAAGAGAAGTTTGAGAAAGCAGCCTTTGATCAGAGAGGAAGGCCAGGCAGCCCCAGGGCCAGAGACGTGGGCTGCGGAAGGAGGGTATAGATTAGCTTCTGGGAACGACTTCCTGGTGTCAGGATTATAAAGCACTTGAGTGGATGATTGCAGGAAGTGCAAAATCCTTCCCTGGGGGAGTCCTGAAGAGTCGTGCCAAGAAGCCCTCTGATGGCTGGGCTGTGCTGTGGGGGCAGGGGGCTGGGCCAGGTGACCTTGGGGCCCAGCTTCTGCAGATGGGAGTGGGGGTGGCCTGGTGTTGGGCAGAGGCTGGGAGGGGCAGACTGACCTGGGCCTGCTTTGGTCTCCCAGACGGGAAGGCTCCTCACTGTTCCCTCTTGTGCTTTATCTGCCTCTTCCTATCAATTCTCTTTTCTTTTCCTGTTTTTTCCCTCTTCCTTTGTTCCCTTCCCCCACCCCCTCGGCCTGACACCACTTGCCTGGACACTTTGTAAGTGGGGGCCTCACACTAACTAGCCCCTCCAGGGACCCCCCTTTTGTGGGCAGCCTCCTGACCAGGCTCTATGGTCAACTTTGTCTCCTCCACTGGCCTCACTGAGCTACAGTCCTGGGCGCAGAGCTCTGCCCAGACGGGCAAGAAGCTGGGGTGTCCCCAGGGAGGAGATGCAGGTGTGTCCTCGGAGCTTCCAGACTTGGGGAGACGTGTCTCTGCCCTTGTAGAACATGAGTGGGTAGCAGGGAAGCAGCAAACTGAAGGCTGGTTAACCAAATTGGTAGCTGCAGGAGGGGGAAGGAATGGAGGGAGGGGCCAGGGTTCTGGTTGGGGGAACCTGTCGGCACACTGATAACCTTCATCAGCCTCCACTCTTCCGCTGCCCGGGCTGCGGGCTTGGGGCTGATGTCCCGAGGCCAGGCTTGGGCACGTGCACTGGTGCCAGGGAACATACAGGGGCTGGTCCTCCCCTTGGACCGAGGAGCACTTCTCACTCCAGGGGCCCCTCCAGCCCCAGCCTCACTGGACTTTCCTGGGGTAGCAGGCAGGGAGCGGAGGGCTTGTGAGGCCCCTCCCAGCAGTCGCTTATGGCACAGCTGGCCCTGTGCATCGCCTGCACCTGTCTTTGCCCACTTCCGTGAGTCATGGGCTCCCCGGGGTCAGGGGTGAGCTCTGCCACGGATCTCAGACCTAATGCAGCCAACTAGACTCTGGCTTCAGATTTGTCCTGTCCCTGCCCCCTGCCCGCCTCCCAGTCCTGAAGAGGGTTCTGACTCGACCCAGACCAAGCTCAGGTTTCTGGCCCGCTGCCTGGTTTTCACTAAGGCCTGTGGACTGGTGTTCTCATCGCCGGGGGACTCCCAGGCCAGGGTACACACCATCCTCGTCCCCTTTTCCTTCCTCTGTTCCCCCAGGTATTTCTTCCCAAGTACCGAGGAGATGCCGGAGGGGGTGCCACTGAAGACAGCCTGATGACCAGCTTCCCGCCCGGCCCCAAGGCCACGTCCCCCTTCCCCAATGGACACGTGGGTGCCGGAGGCAGCGGCCTGCTCCCCTCTGCGCCCGCGCTCTGCGGGGCCTCCGCCTGCGACATCTCGATGCGTGTGGTGGTGGGCGAGCCGCCCGAGGCCAGGGTCGTTCCAGGCAGGGGCATCTGCCTGGACCTCGCCATCCTGGACAGTGCCTTCCTGTTGTCCCAGGTGGCCCCGTCCCTGTTCATGGGCTCCATCGTCCAGCTCAGCCAGTCTGTCACTGCCTATATGGTGTCAGCCGCAGGCCTGGGTCTGGTTGCCATTTACTTTGCTACGCGGGTCGTATTTGACAAGAGTGACCTGGCCAAATACTCAGTGTAGAGCACTTCCCACCCACTGAGCGAGGGCCTGCCTCCCTGGGTCCCAGCTCCCCCTCTTCCAGGCTCCATAGGGCTGCGGGGCTGGCTTCCCAATGTCTATTGCTGCCCAAGTGGTGTGGCTCTCTGCTGCCACCCCGTGGCGGTAAGGTGCATAGCTGCACAGATAGGGCTTCCCTCCCACCTCTCTCCCATCGGTAGGGCTGTGGCTGACTCCACATGGGCCTAAGTCTGGACTTACAGGGAGAGAAGGTTGGGGCATTTGACTAGCACCGTGCACTGGAATTCAGGACTCTCGCGGGATTACCCAGGCTCAGGGGAACAGCTAGCGCCCTGATCAAGACATACCAAGAGAAGGTACTTGGGGAGCTGAGTAAACTCAGCCACCAGGTCTCCTCTCTCCAAGCCCCCATATCCTATAGGTTCCCCCAGTGTTGCTCTAGTGTGAAACTCTCCCCCACAGGATTTGAAAGTATGGAAGTTACTTGGGGGGCAGATTTCCGAGGGGAGAGGGGACACTGCCTGTCCTCCCAGCACTGCCTTTCCACGGATTCCCCCAGCCCTGTGTCATCAGGACACGGCTCGTTGGCCCCTGTGTCTCCATCATAGGGACACGGGCCTTTAAATATTTAACTTATTTATTTAAATAGAGGGGAATCGATTCCCAGCTCTGTGTTGTCGGTGTCTGGGTGGTGACATCCTCAGCGACAGGGTCCCCTGAGATGGCTGGTTACTGGGCCAAGCATTGCCAGCATCTCCTTCTCCTGGAGTGATTGGTCTGGCCCCCAAACTTTCTAACCCAGGAGCTCGGAAGCTCTGCTCGCCCCAACTGATCCCAACTCCTCTCACCCAAGGCTGGTAAAGGCGGAGGGTTGGGCTGCAGGTCTCAGCAGCCGCCCTGGACTGCCCTCCTCTCTCGGCCCAGCCTGCCCCGCCCGACTCCCCTCTGCTTCCTCTAGGACTGGGCTGATGAAGGCGCTGCCCACCCCCTATCTTTCTCCACTGGCTTCACAGCCTCTCTTGGGGGCTGTTTCGGGACCAGAAGCACTCAGTGTGGCTCCTCGAACCTTTATCCGTCTCGGCCCCCAGGGCATGTCTGTGCTTGGGGACACTCGCACAGAATCTCAGGAGCACCCCCTGCCTAGGTTAAGGAGGGCATTTCTCCGGGGGGTTTTAAGTGCCGTTTGCAATAACGTCATGTCTTATTTATTTAGCGGAGTAAATATTTTATACTGTATGTGAGCAATCAGAATATAATGTTTATGGTGATGAAATTAAAGGTTTCTTATATGTTTAATTGGCCTGTATTTATCTTCGCTGCTGGGAAGGACCAGATTTCTAAAAAATTATCCTCTGATCCCTTCTCGTTGGAGCTGGGTTTTTGTGCGTCAGGGACGGGGTGGGCAGCTTCAGTTCCCAGCGTCACCAGCAGGGGGAGCCATAGACCAATACTCTGGTCCTTTGGTGATTGGGTGTGGCTGTGCTATACCCCCTGGATTGAGGGGTTCCTTTGGGAATGTGGGGGAGATGAAGGGGTTGGGAGTGAAGGGGAGTGGGGGCATTTTCCTTCTCAAAGGGCTCACAGTGTGTCCACGGAGATGGAGCAAGCACCCATTATCAACTACAGCAATACAAACTCCCCTGCTGTGCGGGTGAGGATGTTGACCCCTCTGTGCCTGGGTCCTGCCCTTCCTCATCTCCTTCATCCCTCCTGCCAGGCTCAGGTCAAGTTCAGAGGCTTCTCTGCCTTGTGGCCTCCCTCAACTTGACGGGTCCTTCCTGTCCTTTAAAGTAGTTACTCGCAAAACCCAGTTTTATTCATTTTTAAAATGGTCTATATTTTACTTCACTTTTTATTATGGAAATTTCAAACATACATGAGTAATGAACCCGAGTATAATGAGTCCAGCTTCAACACTATTTATGTTCTGACATTTTTTGATTCTTATGCTGCACCCCACCTCCTGCCTAT